>NC_134461.1:42081265-42681265 GCF_047948215.1 Lycorma delicatula
AAAAATTAAATTATTATTTTTTATATTTTTTCTTAAGACTTTAGAGATATTTAAATCACGATTTATATTTATTTTTTTCGTATGAAATAATTTCTGAACCGGTAGAATACACTTTTTCTTGATAAATTTTCCTTAGGAAATATGTTCTAAAATAGTTTTCCAGTAAGTTAGTGGGTCATTCATAAGTTTCTAGTTGTTTTAGGTAAGTTATTAATAGTTATTTCTTCGGTTAATATCGCTACCGGTAGAAAACTATAAAATTATTTAAAATTATAATAAATTTTTTAAATAAAATATGTTCTTACCTAATTATTGTAAATATCCAAGAAAGAGAAAAATAGATCACACTTATGAGTAACACTACGCACAGTGTACTGTTTAGATGAACCGTATTCGTAATATGACGGCGCGCATGCGTAATTTAAAAAAACGTCATGAAGCTACTCGGCGCCCGTACTCCCGCTCCTCTCCAGGCTTGTGTAGACGCCGCCGTCGTACCCCGGCTTAGCTCCACCGGTTCTATCCGGTAGGAGGACAGATGGTCCAGTACTACCACACCGAACGGGGTGTTACAAGTATCGATCTTAAAAAGCTGGACACCTTGTCTCCAGAAATACGTTCACCATTATAGATAATCAATCGAACCATCGCTCTCTTTTATACGAACACTTCGATATTTATGAGTTTACAAAATTTATTTAGCAGTAAATTCTAAGTTTAAAGGTAATTTGTGAATGTCAAGGTATCCTGCTTTTATCTACTTTATCTTATTATAGCCCTTTCCTTAATTAATTCTTCTTTTTAAGCTTAAAAAACATAAGCTTATTTGTAGTTAGACTCTAACCAGTATTCATAGATTCAAGGTTAGCAATGCACCAAAGTTTTTATTTTTGTCTTGATAGAATGAAAATTGATTGATAAATAGTTAAAAATGTTTATTTCTAAACAAATAATTATATATAGATTTTTCAAAGTTATACAATTGATTTTCTGTTTGATATTATTATACAAAAAGGAAAAACAGAACATCACAGACAGTGGCCCAAGATGTTCATCAGGTTTGCAGTATATCAGGTGATTTTCAATAAATTTCCTATTTTAAGCAAACATATAGGCCGCATTAAATAAACTTAATATCAAATAGATAAATACAACTTATTAATTGTAAATAAATCTTAAATTAAAATAGGTAAACTAGATTCTTCCTATCTACAGATTTCTTTAATAAAACTAACTTATGCTATCTCCAGTTATTAAGATTTAACTATGTTCTAATCTCATCTTCACTAGACTCTCACAGAAGTTCTTTCTTACTAGGCAAAAAGTAGTATGTTCTTTTTCATGGTTTCAGGTTCCATATTCCACACATGAGCACATTGTCATCCCTCCACCTCTGTTATTTAAATTCAATAGCCACCCCTTGTTCTAAAAATTGAACCAGTGAGTAGGGATCAGTTTCTTCATCCATTCAACTTATAGTCATCTCATTTCTCTACATTGAAACCCCAATGCATGTACCCTAATGACTTACGATGGTAGTTTGATACTATTTTTGACCATATATTTACAACTTAAACAACATGAAATTTCTTTCCTTGTAGTGCTATATGATGCACAGTTATTCTTTTATAACCATCATGCGCAACTAGGAGTGAAGAGTAATTGAAATTAGAGAAACAAATGTTACATATTTTCTTATACTAAATTTACATCATCAGTTTAAAAAAATAACAAAGGTGATGTATGTGTATGTATTTTTTCCTTCTGGCTATTGTTAACACCGTAGCAGAAAACCGATGAAGTAACAAAGTGAACTGTAATCTAATTAAATATTGTTTTTCTTTATCTTTCTAAATAATATTTGATGAAGATGATATAAAATATTAGTAATTCTTTATTGTAAAAAAGAAAGGATAAACACCATTTGGGCAGTGATGCACACTGAATCTAAGGATATTTCTGAAACACTGAAGAAAACCACAGAAATTTGTTTTGACAAATTTATTGTTAGAATGTTATATTTTTTATGGAAATTTGTATTAATGTAGCTGTTATTGATTAAAAGCCAACTCATTTAAAATTGGATTCGACAACTTTTAATTACTAGTAGATTACATAAACCTTATCAGAAAAATATCCTGTGAATTAAGATTTCCTCTATGTCTTGCATTATTTCAAAAAAGAAAAGAGATAATTTCTTGCTTTCACTATCTGTTACAGTCTTTCTTATGGCACTGAAGGAAGTCAAATATTAGAGCCATAATTTGGCATAACTTTATCTGGGGAGTAATAATATTCATTACAAGTCAGTTAATATCATGAAAAATGAAGATTTTGCTTGTAGAGATGATCATCTTTATTTCTGTGGGTGTAGGATATTGTTGTGTGACAGTATATACATCTTATTGAAGAAAAACCAGGAAACCACTTCACACTTAACTTTCCTGATAAGTCTAGCTTATCCTTTTCTGAATAATTTTTTAGGTGGATACACTGTTTTGAGGAATGATTCATATTTGTCTTTCAGATGGCCTACAGCCATCTTTGTTGATGGCACTTTATAAAAAAGGAATTATTTTATTTAAATGATAACACTGCTTGGTCGTTAGTCATTACTAAATGTTATCTGCATTAAAATAAAATAAATAATAAGAACTGCACCCTACTGGTAAAGTTAAACTGGAAGAATTTAGAAGAAGAAACTGGAAGAAACTATTTTTTATGTATAATTTATGTGTAAAAAGGAATACGTCATATTTTTTCACTACAAAAAAAAGTGTTTATACTATTTTATTTCTAGTATACTACTCCTAGGAAATTACTGATATCAAGAGAACTGACAGATCATAAGGAGATGCAATTTTTATTATTTATATTATTACAATAAAGATTACTTGTTAATATTACCAAAATTAATCAGGTCCATTTTGTTAATTTTAAAATTGTTACTACCTAATGTTTAAGTGAGTTTTTTAAATGAACAAAAACAAAAATAAATGTTTGGTTCCATATTACATTCAGCACACTTTTTAAGTCAAAATAGTTACTTGAATTAATAAGCAACCATTAGTAAGTTAGTTTAATTCACTTTATACAATTACAATGATTAAGTTAATGATATTTTAAAATGGGTTAACTGTTTCTGTAAACTGCAGGTTCAAATCCATTTCTTTATTAGTTTCGTCTAATTAATCTCTCATTTACCTATTAAGTAAAGTAGAGATGTAACTCAAAAATTACCATTTCTACCTCAGAAATTTTCACAAACATTTTTTCTGTACGAGTAACATATCGTTAGCAATTCTGCTGTATATAAGTACAATTTAATAAAAATACTTCACTGTACTGTTTGTAGAATTTTGACTCTTAATTGAGTGTAGTAAATTAATTACATATGATTTATCTTTGAACAATTTCATTTCTAGTGGTGATAAGATGTTTAAAACCTTAGTCTAATTTCTGGAAAAACAAAGATTTTAAAGAAAAAAGTATTTTAATTTCAATGAATAAATATTAAAGGATTGTTAAAATTTTCTTTTCTCTACTATCATTGTTTAAATTAAGTTACAGCATTATTGCTGAAGATTAGCTGGTCATAAAAATCTTATTAGAGTTACTGTTAAATTACTTTATTATTGCTGTATTGATAACAGGAAGTAAAGGTAACTTGGAATATGAAAAAAAAAAACTAAATTTAACTGCACTTTTATTTTTTAGGACTTCTGATTATTCTAAAACTTTGATGTTCCTATTATTATTCATACATAGCATCTGAGCCACGATAAAGCATTATAATGTGCATTTGAGTAATATTCTTTACTGAAACTACAAGAATATGTACTGATGGTTCATAGGAATAGTAGCCATTTATAATTCAACATGTAATTAGATCACAGATTTGAGTTTAAGAGAAATGCAACTTTTAAAATATTATATGACAATATTATCTTTCCTAATGATGAACCAGACAAAATTTGTTTTAAACTTATGATTTTTAATGCTTATTTTATGACAGAAGTGGTTATTTTCAGTAAATTGATGCTGCTGTTTTCAATTGCAGCAACGTAGATGTTAATTCTGCTGGGTTTATTGCTTTTTTCTATGTTTTTATATTTAATTATGTGCAATTGTTTTAAGTGTTTGTGGAATATTTAGTTAATGTTAGTGTATTTATGATTTGTTTCTTTGAGTCTGTTGGCAATTGTCAATTTTCCATTGGTATTTAGGGTTTTTCTGTGCAAATTAAATATTTATTTGAAATAAATAAATGGTTCTTTGTCAAATAGAACTTGTGAGGTAGATTGAGTTTGTTTATATAATATGTTAGGAGTATTTTATTTTTTAGGCATCTGTAATTTGTATGCCATGATTGTATTTTGTTCAAAGGCTGCATTATACCAACTTATTAAAAAAAGTTTATCAATTTTTATATTACTTTTATTTTTATTTATTTTACTTAGGAATTACTGAATAAGTGTCTTGTTAAATATATTAGTAAGAGATAGGTACTTTCTATTGCTGACTTTTATATGATCTTCAGGTAACGTGATTGTGTCGAGTAGTTATGAATCCTGATTCTAAATTCTAAGAGTTGATGTAAGATTGGGTAATTGCATCTGTTTATATCAAAATTCTGCTTTTGTCGATTACCTTTTGTGATGAAGTTAAAAATATTGTTTGTTTATTGTGGTTCAGAGTATTTCTAGTTTTAAATAGGTCAACAACAACCATCTAAGTATTCTGTAGTATATTTTTTAGTCAATAACAACCTAGATATTTTACATATAAATAAAACATATTACATCTTATGTATAAAACTGAACCAAATTTATATATAATGGGCTTCTTATCTTGTTTATATCAGAATAATTTAATATCTCTGGAGCTTTTAAAAGTTCATAGCAACCGTTTAAAAAAATACTAGTGCAATTCTTTTTCTTTTTAGTGGAATACCTGCCATGATGAAATCTATTTAGTGTATAATAATGTACTGATCTGGATAAAAAAATTAATTATTTATCTTTATTGGGCATGGTTAATTATAGATTTTACCAGGGGTAAATTGTTTTTATTATTTTAAATTGGTTTTATGTATCAGACTTTATATTTATTTAATAATAATAATTGACTTTAAAAAAACATTTCACAACTTACTATCTATTTTCATTGCTCCAAATCTCCAATTTCTTGTCCTTCTCCACACTCAAATCTGTTACCCTTGAAAAGAATTCTTACTGCCTTAAATATAGCTTCCTTAACAGCCTGTTACCATAAGGTACCATTTACTATTCTTAGAATTCTCCTTTCATTTCTACTGTCCTGATAACCTGCTCTGCTCTAATATTTTGCTCTAAATGTTTTTAATTAACAATGTAAGAATGGTTCTTTTTTATATAACCTTTTATATTTGTATTTATCTTTTTTTAATATGTTGATTGTTTATGATGTAATTGTGGCCAAACATGTTACTATACATTTTTTAAATTTTGCTGTAAGGTGTCACACTGTATGTACAACGATTTTTCATAAAACTTTCCATTAAAAATGGGCTGCTACTTTTCTTGAACAGGGGTGAACAAGGGGTACTAAGGAAAGGAATTTTCAGTTTTTAAGCCATCTAGAATGTAGTAACCATTCTAGATGCTACCTATACCAGACATCACCCATCATTTTTAGTCTGTTTCTCAGTACCTACTCACTAGATAACTCTCACTCTTTATATTTTACTCCACCTTTAAGCCTATGTTAGTCTCTAAGCGCTAATCAACTTAGCACTGTATATTACATTTTACTTTTCTCTATTCACTATTAAAAATTTAATCTTACAATGATTTTTGATAAAATTATGTTTTACTGTTTTCCCTTCAGTTATCTTTAATCACAAAAAAATGGGAATATAACAGAAGTACTGCTTCAACAGTCACTTTCAGTGATGTCTGGTGCGCCTCGAAACAGTCCTCACTAAAAGTCTTACTAAAACAGTAAGAATATTTGTGGCACTGGTTAATACTTCCAGTATCAATTATGATTGATAACTATTTTGTAGTTTATTTTATTTTTTTAAATTTGACTGTTGTAAAACTCAATTTGTTAAATTCAGTACAAATCGAGCAAGATTTACTGTTTACAGAACAACTAAAAAATTTTTATTTTTCATACACTACTAATTTCATTTCTTGTCATAATTTTTAACTCTACAAAATTATTATTTGCAGTAACATGAAAAAAGAATAAATAAGTTTTACGTTGTTTCATTTTTTTTATACATTTCACTCTTTCTCACTATACAAATTCATTTAGAATTAGACCACATGACCAAAGCCTTTTAAAAAAAAATAATTAAAATATGAGGAAAGGACTTTTAAAGATTTTTCTTATTTAGTGTAAATTGGAAGTATAATATTTTCATCGAAATTAATTGCACACTTTTTTAAGTTTATTTTTATTTTTTTTTTTTTTTGTAAAGAGTAAAGTGTACTTTTTGTTCAAGTATATTAATCTGTTTTTATGAACTTCCTTCCACAGTCTTATTTATTTCAATAAAACCATAAAAAATCCAATTTTAATTTTGTTGTAAATATCATGTTAACTATAACTTAAGATCTATGTAATCTCAAGTTTTTCACCAGACATTGTGGTTTTGAACTCAAATCAGGCATGTCACCTTTTATAAGTATCAGTAACTCACATTCCTTTTAGAAAATTAGAATTAGGAAGAATTTGTGACTTTTAAAAGCCTTACCGAACATTTCTCAAATAACTAGAAAAAAATGAATAAAAAAAATCTGTTTAACATATTTATTTATTAAAGTCATAGTAAATAATTTATACAATACATTCTGTTTCTTTTTTTCCATAAAAACAAATTATTTCATTTTATTACAAAAATAATATGTTATAGCATGCACTATTATTATAAATTTATGTTATTTGTTAGTATGTATTTTATAAAACAGTAATTATTATTGTTATTATAATACGTAAAACAATAATTAAATGAATAATATGTTTAAGCAATTAGAATTAATTAAGCAATCAGACTTGAAATTTAACCTTAATTTTTATTCAGAATTAGTTTGTTTATGAGTAAAGAAATAATTGTGTGTGCTTTTGTCAAAATTAATCAAAAATATCATATTTACAATATGTTGACATATTACAAAAGAAATAAGAATATTATTTTTTGATAATTGTTATTATGTTTTATTAAGATGATTTAATGAGATTAAGAATTATTTTCAGTAATTTTGATTTAGTATAGAATAAAACTACAATTACCATTTTAAAAACAACTTTTCTTAAGTTAGATTTACAAGTAAATTAAGATTTAAAGTAACATCACTGAAACTTTAAGTACTAACATTTTTTAATTAAACAATTTTTTCTATTTATTTATCGATTGATTACAATATGCATTTAGTTTTACAAAATTAATTTTATTAGAAATAACAAATATTTCTATTTCTTAATAAAATCTTCTTCTTTTTTTCATTTTAACTAAGAACCTAAGTAAATTATAGAAAAAAATATTTTATATTTTTTTTACAGAAATTTTTATTTAAAATTAAAATTATTTTTCTTAAAAAAATAATGTAATATAAAAATGTAAAGGTTCTTAAATTTTAATGTTTTTTTATTTTATTTATTTTTTTAATAAAATAATAAAAGCAAATAACCTTTCTCTCTAAAATATAATAATCTTTTGATCTTTTACTTTTATCTAAATATAATAATATTATTTTTACATTATTTCTAGTATTTCTTTTATAAATGTACTTAACTTATTACTAATATTTTTTTCAGTAATTTTATAGTCTCTATTATAATTTTCTTTCTAATTACCGTATCTCTTAAAGAAGGTAAAAAATATATTTGATAATTATTTTAAAACAGGAAGGTACAATCTTATTTTAATTACAGTTCAGGACAATGGAAGTTGCAATTTTAATAGATTCTTTTTTTTATTAATGGTTAGATATTTTTAAAAAAACACAATTTTTGGAAATCATAAAAAAGAATTACCTTCAAATCTGTTTAGAAACAAGCATATACAGAGGTAAAAATTATTTTTGTTTCACAGATACATCCTACCTCTTCCATACTTGATCTTAGGAAAATTTTTATCTGATAAAAGTTAGATCAGTGCAAGAGTAATTCTAGAAAAATGTCCAAAATTAAAAAAAAAAAAAATATAATGATTTCCAAGTTACATGTGAACATCCATAAAAAAAATACCATATATATATATATATATATATTAAATGTAATCTATTTAAGTTTATTTTCCTGTTGTTTGGATATAATTAAATATAATAAAAAGACATGTTTTACTTAAAAATATTACCTTTATTAATTTCTTGGGTTAACCAGTCAACTACACAAACTTATAAATTGAATACACAACGTTTCACTTAGAATTGTCACCTGAAGAAGCTTAGATAATTCTAAGTAAATCATTGTGTATTTAATTTATAAGTTTATATGGTTGATTGGTTAACCTAAGAAATTAATAAAGGTAATATTTTTAAGTAAAATATGTCTTTTTATTATATATATATATACATAAATTGAATTGAGAATTATCCTATTTCTACATTGATTAAAAATCTTTTACTGCTCCTCCCTGTTTTTGTTTTATTTCATTTTCCTGTTAAAAATATGTATCTGCCACTGCTGATTAGATATAAACATTAGATTAAAATAAATAAACTTTTAATTTTTAGTACATAAATAACATTTTACCTTATGATCTTTGTTTTTTTTTTTTTTTATTATTATTAAATTCCATGAAGGATAAATATATGTTTCTTCTCATTTTAAGCCGTTTTTCATCTATAAGAAAGACTTGTATAATTGGTCACCTTTCTCTGAAACATTACATACACTCAGGGAGTATATTTATTTTATACATTATATTTATTTCATTTACCAGCATATAAATTTTGCTGTAAGTGGAGTACAACTTTTTTTAATCCATATTAGCACCATTGATATCAGCAGTGGTAGAGGGGTTTAAGCAACAGGTAAGATATTCAAATGCAACTTTCATAACCGCATGACTATAATGTACTTTTGGAGGCTACTAACTCTTCCTTAATTCTAACTAAATTTTTTTATTATTATAATCAAAACTGTGCATATAATTTTCAATACTAATTTTATATTTATACATAACACACATTCCTTGTTTTGATATTTAATGGATCTCCATAATAGTGGTGATTTTATGTAATTATCCTAATGATACCATCAGTAATAATTGACATACTAACTCAATTTAAAAAAATTATTTTTTATAAATATGCTCTTCAACAAATTATTTTTAGTATAAAAATAAAAATGTATCTCAAGTGAAATGAAATTATGAATGAATGATGATATTATTATTATGGAATGAAAAATGCCACTGTAATATCATATTATAGAGTTTATTTTACATTTTTCATTTAGTTATGAAAAATAATTAAGATGATGGGATGAAAATGTTACTAATATTGTGGCAGTAATTTTATTAATTTACATTAGATTTTTTTTGTTATATATTTTTAATTTTTTTTTATTACTTAAAATTATTTATACTAGAATGTAGGAATTATAAAATATAGATATATTTTTTCTTAACTAAATCTATTTTCTAGTTTCTAATTAACTACAGTTTAATAATTTATCTTATACAACTTTTAAGATTGTAAAATGTGAACTGTGCATGAATTATTAATCTTATTCTGTATGTATGTATGTATATGTCTAGGTAAATATAAAGCTTCTATTTTCATGCTCTGTTCTATTCTTAAAGACTTTACTTATATATAAATATGTGTGTGTGTGTGTGTGTGTGTGTGTGTGTGTGTGTGTTGAATATATTTTTTTAAATATACAAACAATTTATTAATCAGATCTCTATATATTCTCTTTTTTCTTTTTAGTATTCTCTTAATTCCTTTTTATCTTTGTTTTGATATGTTCAGTGTATTCATGTAACAAAATCCTGTTAATTTTTTTTTTTTACTTATTTTTAATTTAAAAATATGAAATGGTTAAAAAAGTATATCTGTTTATTCCCTACATAATGTTATAAAAAAATTATAATTTATATTCTCCTGGAAGATATAAATGTAAATTAAAAGTAAAATACTTCTCTATAAATTAATGGTGGATTAGAAAGAGTTAGTAGAAATGTATTTTTTAAAGTGGCTAAATTCTAAAAGTAAATGGTAAATTAATATTACAAGTATAACCTAAGAAAAATCAGAATTTTGCACCTTTGTGGTTTCTTGTAATAAATATGTCATGATAGACAAGGATACCAGTAGGTTTCATGAATTTAAAATTTGGCTGTATTGTAAATTCTGAGCGTTTAACAGATAGTTTACGTGGCTGATTGTAAAATATTCAGAGGAATGGCAAAAAAAAATTGTAGAGATTATTAATACCATCAAAAGAAAGAAACCACGATATTTATAACACGATATCAAACAATGGTAATGATCAACTTCTATAATTTATTCCCTAGGCTAAAACAGATTGCCAGAGAGATAGTGGTAAATAAAGGATTTTCAGGCTAAATTAAACTTAGGACTTGATTTTTCTGTAAAAACTATTGACTTCTTCAAACTCTATTCTTCAAACGAAGAATAACTGTCAATTAATTATTATCTAAAGGATGTACAAATTTAGAATGTATACAAAAAAGATAATTTATTTGTTTACATGCAATTTCATATTGGGAATAATTTTTTATCATTGCAAGTACAGTGTATCACCACATACATATAATTTTAAAAGTACTAATGTAATTTCTCTTTCATAAAAAGGATAGAACTATTTATGCTTCCAGGATTAATAAAATATATATTTTTAAACTCGTAAAAGTTGTATAAGAGTTTTATACGCTTTTATTTATACAATAATATATTATCAGAATGTGAAAAATGATTAAATAAAACAAAAAAAGCTCATTTATTTACTTTCATAATTAAGAATGGAAGCTTAGTGCAGTCAGTATTATATTGATTAAAATATTTACATTATAGTATTATAATTATATCATCTTATGCTTGTACTTATCATAAGGCAAAATTGATTATCGGTCCCTTCGTAAAAAAATGTTTTTAATAATTATTCATTAATGTAAAATGACGATTGTCAGCAATAATTAATAATATTTAAACATATAAAAATAAACAATAAGTTTGAAATATGTTAATTATATACAGTTATTAATAATTCTTTAAGATTATGGACTATTTAATAGATAAGTAATGCTTCCATATATCTCTACCCATTTGATTTTTATTTTATATAAATGAATTATACAATGTAGTAATTTAATTGTACTGTCATAAATAGTTTTGTAAATAATTTTATAATTACATCTTATTGAGTTTTGGAAAAAAAATATTTTCTAATTTTTGCTGCATTACAATCCTCTTGCTACTTTTCTATTAAACTGAATGAACCAATAAATTATGTAAAATAAAAACATTTAATAAATCAATAATTGCATTTTATAAAAATGCATTATCAACTATTATAATTAGAACAATATAATTGAAATAAATTAGAAGAAAATATCTATTGTACATAAAGAATAAGGTCAAGTGGGATCAAGATATTATGAAAATAGTATTTATTTATCTTAAGATATTGAGAATAAAGTATTATTTATCTTTATTTTTATCAATATTTTATTTAATTTACTTAAAATAAATAATAAAAAAAATTACAATTTATACCATAAATTTATATTATTTTACTAATTATTGAAAGTTACATCAATAATTATTATTTCAGAAATATAAATTGTATTTTTTTAAATTCTATATAACAATTTTTTTTTTTTTTAATTTTTGGAAAATGAAGACTAGATTTATTATTGACATAATATAATTCCATACAATATAATTTTTAAAAAATATATAAATTTTTATACTATTCTTTTCAATTTAGATAATAGTATACAATAATCTCTGGAGATATATATGTATTATTTTACAGTTTGAAAACCAAACCTTTTTGTTTTTAAATATGTTTAAGTTCTTAGAGAAAGACTTAATACTGTGAAAAATATAATTTTTTTGGAGGCCCTATGATGGATCAACTGGAGGCAGTTTAGGATGGAAGAGCCTCAAGTTTTGTAGTCGGGGACTTAAACCCTCAATGTGAGGCAGTTCCACTGTGAATGGCAATCAGGCAACTCCATCTTCATTTTTTCCATCTAAACGTTTAAGCTGAAACAAAAACATAAGTGATGTTAGATTTTATGTAATGAATGAGTTAGTTATAATAAACATTAACAGTAACATTAAAAGTATAACCAAAGTACAGAATAAAGTAGGATGACTTATCTTATTCCACTATATATGCAGGAGTGCTTTCACAATTTCCTCGCATCAGCTGCATTATATATTCATCTCAAATTACATTACAAACTTCATAAAATATAATAATATATCATGAATTTATTTATTTAATTTAAAATTTAAACCCTTTAATATTTTTATTTTAAACTTTTATTCAGTTAAATTAAAAATTAAAACAAAATGTAAAAACGTGAAAAATTAATTAAAGTTAAAATTAACATTAAAAATTAAATTATAAAAATTTTTACAAATATAAAAATATGATGTCAAGGCATAAAATCAAATAAAAATAATTTTAAGTAAAACAATTATGCATGTTCTTTTAACTGAACTTACTTTACTCTTTTTAAATTTTGTTTTAATTTTTAATTTAACTGAATAAAATTTTAAAATAAAAAGGTTAAAGGTTTTAAATTTTAAATAAAATAAATAAATGCATGATATGTTGTTATATTTTATGAAGTTTGTGATGTAATTTGAGATGAATATATGAATATATAATGCAGCTGATGATGCGAGCCGCGAAAGCGCTCTTGGATATATAGTGGAATAAGGTAAGTCATCCTAACTTATTTATTCTGTACTTTGGTTGATCTAATAAAATAATATAATAAATAAATATAAATATATAATAATATATAAAATAAAATACTGTATGAGAAAGTCTAAAGTGATTAACAATTATGAATATCATATTCAACATAATATCCATTACTTCCAGTAATGCATAAGGAGTGGTAGGATTAATACCATGATTATTTTTAACTGCTATAATTTAAAAATATAGATATTTATACACATCCAGAAGAGCAAAGAAATCATAGACTTTTTTCTTAAACATATGTGTCAGGTTTAGCAATGACAATCAGAACTAAATATTACAATTATCCAGATTTTATAATTTTTCTTCGATTAGCAAAGAATTAAACAATGAATAAAACTTTTCACAATAATTTTAGGTTATTCTTTCTTTTTAAAATATTTTTTTTTTATTATAAAATTGAGGTATCATTATTTAAGCTCTGAGAATAACTTTAGAATGCATACAGGTTATTGAAAATGAAAACTAGATAAATATCATAAGTAAATTTTGTAAAAGCATTTTATATTTTAGAAAAATAAGAAATACAGGAAAAGAAGTATTTATATCAACTCAAGTTCAGTTAACTTTCTAAGAGCAGAAAATGAAAAAAGGCAAACTGCAGTACAGAAAGGAATGAGATGACTATGTAGTCTGTTCCTTTAAATTTTTATTATATATAAGGAAAAATTAAGAAAATACTTAAGGAAATATTTGAGAGCAGCTTAGCCATCCAGGAATAAACAATGAAAATGTTTAAATTTTCTAATAAGGTTATTTTGGCTAAAACTAAGATCGAGTTGCCAGTCTCCGTGGCATGAGTGGTAGTGTCTCGATCTTTCATCCGAAGCTCTTGGGTTCGAATCTTGGTCAAGCATGGCATTTTCACACGCTACAAAAATTTTCATTCATCTCATCCTCTGAAGTAATACCTAACGGTGGTCCCAGAAGTTAAAAAAAAAATTAAGTTGGAAGTAATAAGTGCAATGAATTCATTCCTGGGAATAAATTCAATTTAAAATAAACAAGAATAAAAGAAAGGTTATGAAATTAGAAAAACTAGGATAATGAGGAGTTAAATGTTAACACATGAGAACGAAATATCAAAAGTTGTAGAATTTTTGTATTTAAAGCGCAAATATGGATTGGAAGAAGGTTGAGAAAAGGATCTACCATATATTAAGACAGCTGGGATTTATGAGTTTAGTTTTAAAAGGAAGTGTAATAGGTAAAAAACTAAAGAAAGTCATATGGAAGTTAGAGTAAGTATAAATAGCATGAAGATATAATGGAATGTAAAAAAAAAAATAGATAAAAGAAATAATAAACAGAGAAAAATAATGCATTGATATAAAAAAAATTATATTTTAAACTAATGTTTTTTTTCTAATTATGTAAAGTTACAAAGCAATTAGTTGCTTTTGTTACCACTGAATAATAGGTTGTTGTTATTCACAAATGCAATATGAATATTAGATTGCATCTATTACAATCACAGTGAACTAAATAAATAAAAAATTGTTTATAATTATAAATTAATTAGTTTTATATAATTTTAATTGACAAAAGCATTTAAAATATACAATACTTTCAATTTCATTTTTGTCTTTGTTTTATCTTGCATTTGTCTACAAATGCAACATAGATCACACTTTATGGATTTGGATAATTTTGTTAGACAAGATTTAGAACCAGTTCTGAGGTTCTGTAAAATTTGAAGTGTTAGAAGTTTTTCTAAAAAAAAATCCATCAGTCTCCATGGCAGAATGGACTTTCATGCATTGGTCCTAGGTTCAAATCCCAGTCATACATGGTATTTTCATATGCTACAAAATTTCCATTTCATCTTCTCACAGCACAAGCTATGTGCTTATTTTGAGAATTAATCATATAAAAATTTAAAGAATTAAAAATTGGTGGAAATAGGTTTGGACAAAGAAAGTAAGATAGACATAGTTTAGATTTAACTGTAGGTTTAAACATTAACATTTTTACGCCAGAAGAATTTTGTACTCTTCTTTCATTCTGCAATTCTATATCTTTAGCAGGATACAAAATCTGGCCACCCAAACCATAATCTTTACCAGAGATAAAAATACTCAAAAATTATATCTCTTCAGTTTTTAATTTCACATTCTAAGATTAAATGCTTATCAGTTTTACTGCACTGAAGCATAATTTTTAGTCTGTTTTTAAAAAGTTAGTTATAAAATAATTTCTAATACATCATATTCAATCAGAATATTATCCTAGAATCTTGTAAGTCTGTTTACAGAATTACAGAAGTCACTATGTATTTTTGCTTTTTATTTAAATTTTCCTTCATATGGTATAAAATACAGTTACAATTATACTGTTGTTCTCAAAATTTTTACTGTTATTAGTGTATGCTGGTCAAGGAAATTGATACACTAACAAAACTTACTTTTTTTATTCATGAAATCAGTTAATTATGTTATTAAATTTTAATGCTGTTTTTTTATTTTTTTTCTAAATTCCTAATGTACATGAGAGAATTTTAGTGTCTCTACTTTTTTATTTTCTTTTTCTTTTCGTTTTCTTTTGTTTTGGAAATTCAGGTCCTAGTCCTGGTCAGATTTGACACATTTCATAGACAAGAAGTTTATTCAAGCACCTTGAATAAACCTCACTTTGTGAGTATTAAGCATAAAAAAATTGTTATAAAAATATCATAACAATCTCTTGTTTTAACACAATATTTGCACATTTTTCCTCTTTATCATTCATATACAAACAAAATATTCAATAGAAATGACAAAAACAATTTTGAGGATTGAGATATTTAATTCATTAAGAGAAATTCAGCAAGACTGCTGTATTACAATGCATTTTACATTTTGTCCACCATATAAATAAAAAACAGTAGAACCTAGTAATCTGAAAATGTTCACCTAAAATGAAATGACACCTAAATCTGAAATGACAGCTGTGAAGAATAATTAAAAAAAAGGAATAAAAAATAATGTTCTGCCTCTTGAGCAGAAAATATAATGCAGTCCTAATTACATCTTGCAGCTTTTCGCTGTTAGGTCAGAAGAACTTATTCTGTATCATTTTATTATTCTTTATAATTTTCTGTTAAAAAATATTTTTAATAAATCACCTAAAAACAGAATAAAGTGCATTTTTTTTTGTAAAAAAAGCAGATATTTTAGAAATGAACTTAACAATTTTTCATTTAAAGACAAGTAAAAATGTATCTTTAAAAAATCTTTTATACTTATAAAAATTGTATTAATTGTAATTTATTGTTCTCTGAATTGTGTCAATGTACATTACAAGAACAAACTGAATCTTTTTTTTACAACGAATTGAGACATTTACAAAAGTTTTTTCAGAACTATTTTATAATTAAAGAGTAATTGGTGCCACATTGAATTTCAACTTGCAGAATGTCTTCATACATATAAAATTGTTTGATTTTTGAAGATAGCCCTGCTATAAAAATTTTTTTGTGTAAACAGACCGTGAAAGAATTAATGTATTAGTGAGTTATTTATTCACAGTATTTTATTTTGGCATATTAATCCAGATAAAAAACTATATTTCTAATATTCATTCCCCTGACATACATGAAAAGGATTCTGACTATAATCTTTCAGTCAGATAGTAATATTATCAAGGGAAAAAATAAAGTAACTAGAAATGAATGTGCAGATTTAAATACATAACAGTGTCATAACAAAAACATGATTCAGTTTGTTTCTGTTAACTGTATCTACATAAGAGTATATTTTTTTAAAATTATCAAATGATTCATGTGCATATACTTCTTCATTTTAAAAATACAAATTGTGTAGCACTTTTAATACTTATTTAAAATTAATTTCCTTATTTTTCATCAGCCTAAATTTAACTTTATTCAAAGCTCAATATTTTACTACTTTAATTGCAATGTTAATTTAAAACATTTAAAATGTATTTCCAAATCTTCTGAATCTTAGATAAATGGAGAATAATGTAGATTAAACTTGTACAAATGTATTTCCTCTTGAATCAGAGAGTTTACAAACAAGATTTTATCTGTGTTACTTCAAATTTACTCAATTTATCTAAAGCACATGAACTGACAGATAAAGTTAAAATTTTAAAAATAAACAAGATCTATGATCTGACAAATTTCATTCGATTAATCTTGTTTTTTATTTTGATAAAACTTTCTTTGAATTTTGCATAACTAATGTTATGCATAATTTGAATGTTTGCAATATAACTGTCACTTTATATATTAGATTACCGATTTTATCACGAACTTTCTTTAATTGATTATTGGTGGAATAAGAATATCTTCCTGCCCCGTACTTTGATAAAAGAAATATTATGTTGAAATTCAAATACCATCCATGAAATTATAATGCATTAGTATTATATATTTATTGCAAATGAAAAAGATTGCAAGATAAAAGACACGCAAAACTTGTTTACAAGATATTTTATGTAAAATCTATAGAGGTCATTTTGATTGTTAAATCAAATTCACCTTTGATTATAATCATCCCATATATCCTGAATACAAAAAATAAATTATATACAAAAGATAAATAAATAAACAAAAAAATATTTTATTTATTTTTAATATTTTATTTATTTACATATCTCAGTATCTAATTATGATATTATTTAACAATGAAAATGACCATCTAGTTTTAATTTTTAAGTAAAATTTTTGGAAACGGTTATTGAAAATTTGTTTCCAATATTTTTAATAATGTGTAGTAAAGTTTAATCACTGAACAAATGGAAAACTTCAGTTTTAATTTAGTGGATATATATATTAAGTGTATATATATATTTTAAATGCAATAAATCTTAGGTTCATTTTAACAGATATTCATTTTAATAATATTGACAAGAATAACCTATAATTTACAGTGAATATTATAATATACATATAATACATATTTTGATATTATAAAAAAAAAAACATAACCTACCTTTTTTATGAAGAAGCAAATTAATTTCTTTCCAGTTAAGTTGAATGAAAGTGCATGATTAGTGTATTTTATAAAAGTGTGAAACAACTATTAAAATAATTTTTAAAAAACGGCGAAAAATAATTTTAATAATATAATTTATGTGCGTAATTGTAGCTGAAGTTGGCTAAGATTATGTGACACATCATATTCTAAAAAATATGTTAATCTACTTGTACAATTATTATAGTGCCTACACTGACTGAATAGTATGGTTTGCTTTATGAAGTATTTGTTTGACTGTAGTTTTTTAACCTGTATTTATTTTTATAAACTGAATACTATTTATAATTCCTATTAACATACACATTATAATATATAAAATGCACATTATAGTATTAGTAAAATTAGAACTGTATCGACAGCTTTAATGAAACAAATTCAGTGTTGCCATTCAACATGGTCTATTGTAGGTATTTTAAAAGCACACCAGTTTAATTTTAAAATCTGTTAAATAATTATAGTAATTTATAATATATTATAACCAACTGAATAAATTTTTATTAGAAATCGACTGAAGGAAGCAGCTTTGTATTCAATCAACATTTTTGTAGAATGTAAAACGTATAAGTAAACTTGATTTAGATGAAATTCATTAATAACAAACAAAATAATCTCAAGATAATTCCAAATTATAACGGAAAGCAGAATAATATTATTAGATAAATTATGTAGGTCAGTAGATAATTCAGTAAATTGAAATCCTTTTAATCTATGATTCCACAACGCAAGAAAAATCTCAGGAAGTAGAATCCTTAAAATTTAAGGCAGTAAAACAAAATAGCCAGCAGCCAAAGCTATCTATGATCAATGAACTGGTTCCATTAAAAAATAACAATATCAGGTGCAGTTCACTGGATGGTGTTGGCATTTTTTCACAACTAATTACTATAATTACAATTAATGCTGCACACATTTATAAAAAGCATGTGTTAATGTATAGTTAATTTACTCTGTGGTGCCTTATCCCAAACTGTGTTTTTTTTTTATAATAAATATTTATTTCATAATAACATGCATTACTAAGAACAGTGATAAAAAATTTTAAGATTTTTATTGGGTTTTCCACAAGGTTGATCAATTAAATTATTACTTATCATTACAACTGTCAGTACCATTCTAATTTTTATACCATTATGTACAATTAAAATGAACTTATTCATCATCTAAAAATACATGGAAATCTGTTTCCAAAATTATTATATACTTCCTTTTCTAATGTTATAGAGCCTTATTTGTTGGTACACATAATGAAGTAGTTAAGAAAAGTTTAAAATAGTTCTGAAAAGGTATTCTGGAAATACATTACTAATGAATAATTTTATCTTATTGTTGTTTATTGTATTTATAAACAGTAACCCTATTATGGTTGATATTAAACAACTTATATAATTTAGTATAAAAAGATACTGGATTTTTTTTTATCAGATGGAAATTAAAAACTATACCTGAAGGCCCAGAATGAAAAAATTGCTGTAAGAAATTAAGAGAAAAAATATAACCTTAAATCTGAAAAAATTATTCTTATTTTTACTGGGTTATTTTAACTTTAAAATGATCGAGACGTCTGAATATCAGTAGAAAATCATTAGTTGTTGTTAAAAGAAAGAATCTGATTCTAGATATGAATGAAAGTTAACAAGAACATTAACAGTTGTATGTGTTCATAGGAGATTCTATTTCTAATAAAGAACATTTAAGTGGAACAGAATTTTATTGAAGATTCCTAAATTTTAGATTGTAATATAATCTTGTGTAAAACTCAGAGAAACCACAAGACTGGAGGAGAAACCATAAACATGGTGAATAAGAGAGTAGAGGGTAGTCCCCTTGCTTTATTGCAGTTGCCTAGTTGTGTTGGAAAGGTCACTTTTAAAAAAAATAATAACCTTTAATGATGTTATATTAACACTTCAAATATAAAAAAATTCCAAAAAAATTATTGTTGTGAGGAAATAGTATCGTTTATTATTAAAGGAAATTGTGGCTTCACAGATTTAGACTAAGATGTAATGTAAACTTATATTGCAGAAAACAGACTCTTTTTTATTGATAACATACATCTGTTTATTGACGTAATAAATATTAACAAATACTATGAGCCGTATTAAATTTTTTTTTTAAATATGTGTTTGATCAGGATGTAAATCTGAAGTTGTCAAAAAATGATTAAAAGAAAATAAAAACAATTTAAAAGATTACAAACATTAAAAATGATTTTTCTTTTTTTGTTTGAAGAAAATCACATATTTACTAAATGTAATGGAATTTCAAAAATGGAATGTTCTGTTCATTGTAGAATTTACTGCGTGCAAATGTAAGAAGAAAAATATTGTCTCTTTTATAATCTTGTTGTCCCTGCCTTGTACTTGAAATTGCTGTTTTGTAATTTTCTAATTACTAAGTTTTGAATATATTATTACTCTTTTTAGTTAATTCCTAAAATTTATCACTCACTTTGATTTCATAAATCATTATTGAAAGAGGGAAGCTAGATCCACTTATAACCTCAAACATCTGATGCTTCACCAGTTGTACATCTGTGATCAAGTTAAAAGTAAAACGTGTTTTTCGATTTTTATTGTAATTTGTTGTTTTATAATTTTCTAATTACTACTCAGTTTTAAATATATTACTCTTTTTTAGTTAATTCCTAAAATTTATCACTCTTTCAGCTCAAATTAGTAAGTTTGTTTTCAGTTTTAACAGATACAAAGCAAAGTAACAAAGAACAGGAAGATATTTTTTATATTCAAAAAACAAACATTTTTTTTAAATACCTAAAAATTAGCAATGCTTTAATTGAATGTTAATTTGTTCTTATTTTTTTTCATAAAATATATGTCTTAAGAAAATATGATGTAATTTTTTTTCGTATTTTAATAAGATTAAAGTAAAATGATATTTAAATTAACAAAAATATTGTGACAGGTGAAACTATTGTATCTACATTTGAATTAACTACCAGTGTCTCATGAGCAATGGATGATCTTGTTTAGGAAAAATGATAAATGTGCGAGTATGTTTCTGAATGGACAGCAAACAAACTATACTAAATTTAATAAATCAGTTGATTAGTTACCTTTTGATAATTGTTGTACTGTGAATCATATCCATATAATTTGTTAATCTGATAGTTTTAAAATTAGTAGTTGTTGTAAATGAAGTTAACTGTTTCACTTTTTCTCATTAGTTTACTTTTAACAAGTTTTTCTAGTAAAAGTCATAAGATCTGTGATTTTGCTGTTTTGTTTTTTTTTTAAATAATAAATATTAGTTCTAATTTAATTGAAATTCAGTAATAGCAGTTCTCTAATGAGGTCACTCTTACTCACAAATATTATTTTTTTGTTTTTCGCGTATACTTTATATTTTACGCTTAAATTATTTATTTTTGTAAAATCATTCTCCAGTTTTATGGAATATAGAGTTCACTGATCCATTTATCAATTAGATTTTGTAACTAAAAATTTTTTTTATTATCTATTCATTACACACTTATTATGAAATCCTTTCCCAAATACAGATTTTCCTGTAAGTCTTCACTTTAATTCTTGGTTCATATATTTCTGAAATATTCACTTCACTCATTAATTTTATATTTTTCCAATCCTTTTTATCTTTTTTCTTAATCCTTTCTTTGTTTATTATTTAATAAGCACATAGTAATTTTTCCTTTAAATTTTATGTTTTTATTTTCTTTTTTCACTTTTTTTAATATTGTAGGGATTTGTCTGAGTAATTTGTTTTCATTTTGTATCATTTTTAGAGGCATTAATTATTATTGAATTTTATTTATCGTAATAATTCAGAATTAATAATATTCTAATTATACACTTTCTTTATTAAGTATTAAAAAAAAAAAAATGTTAAAAAAGCTTTCT
This sequence comes from Lycorma delicatula, assembly GCF_047948215.1. NCBI lineage: Eukaryota > Metazoa > Arthropoda > Insecta > Hemiptera > Fulgoridae > Lycorma > Lycorma delicatula. The sequence goes on from NC_134461.1 coordinate 42,103,086, forward strand.
ATGCTAAGTTTATAATTACTTGCTTATGCCATTACAGAAAGTGAAAAGAAAGTTAAGATTCTTTCAGTAAAAAAAAAGTTCTAGAAACATACCTATCACCATTATAAGCACTATATAACAGAAATAAAAGTTTATCTCTGGGTATCACTCCTAAACAGCTTACAGAGATTTTTATGTCTAGCCTTGGTCCTGATTCAAACTGAAATGGTTTATTCAAAATTTTGTATAAATTTTTTAATTTTGTAAAATCAGGGGAGCCACTTTCTAGCATTATAGTGTGCCAGATTCACCTGCATACACACAAGATCTATTGTTATACAGATACATCCTGTTGGAAACTGCTGTAGAATCGCAGTTTTACAGCCAATAACAATTATATATTTATATATAGACTTATTTTAAGAATGCGTGTTTATCTATTAAGCGACCTGTGATCATTGTCTTTTTTCCTTTCTAACATTTGCAAAAATTCATAAGCTGATTAACCAGCTTGTATCTTTTACATTAATAAGCAGCATTTTTTTTTTTACTTTAATTTCATTAATTTGCTTTTTATTTTGTTAAAATTAATTTTTTATAAATACTAAACCATATTTTATTTATTATTTAAAAATTTAATTATTTGCATGATTAACTTACTTAGGATAGAGAGAATACTTTTATAATAATAAGTACAATAACCAGCTAGACCACATTCCAATTGATATAAATTTACTGAGGAGGCTTGAATTTTACAGTACATAAAATAATAATTCATTGTTCTATCAATATGATCAGCATTATTATATGTGAGTTGGAGGTAAAATTTTTTTCATATTCTCCCGGTAGATGTTTTAGAATACATAATTCTGGTAATATTAATCGAACCTGACACTTGTGTAATTATGAAAGGTTGAATATTTTTAGAAAAATGATGATTATATTACTTCATTTATTTAAATTTATTGTATACTGAGTGTAGGATGAAAATAAAAGAAGAAAGTCAATACATTTTGAAATTCTGTTATAAAAAAGGGATTTAGGCTGCTAAAAAACTTTTGTGATGTTTATGAACATGATGCAGTATCAATACGTGAGGAATAAAGCATTTTCAATTGGGAAATTCTGTATATTCAATGATGTACTTTCTCTGATCAACCATTGACTTAAAAATTCTATGAAATCATGGAAAAGATTGAGCAAGATCGACACATAGCAGTCATTACATCAGTAATATACTAAACATATTCTACAAAACAGCTTTAAACCATTTGAAGAAGACTAGATACAAAAAACCTTGATGTTTGGGAGCCACATGATTTAACAGTAAAAGTTTTAATGGATTTTTCCACCTGCAAGTAGTTCTAAAACAGTTCAAAATGAACCATTTTTGAAAGAGTTCATTATGGATGCCACCCAGTGAAATGGTTGATTCTAATCTCTACTATAAGCAGCTGGAAAAATTACACCAAGCAATTGAAAAAAAATGGCCAGAATTGATCAGCAGGAAAGGTGTCATTTTCCATCATAACAATACCAGACTCCACATATTTGATAGAACACATTGATGACCTGTCAAAAATTGAGAGAGTTTGGCTAAGAAGTTTTGATGATATCTACCGTTTAGTCCTGACCTTCAACCATCAGGCTACCATTTGTTTCAGTCCCTAAGGAACTCTCATAATGGTATTGAAAAATAGATTTCAAAAGAGTCCTGTGAATATTACTTTCATCTAAGTTTACTGTCATCCGAGTTTTTCATCCAAAACACAGATGTCCTATAGTGACAGCTTTATGATTTTACCTCAAAAATGGAAAAAAGTGGTTAATAAAGTCAATTTATATATGGTTTAATAAACTTTACTTAATATATAAAAAAATCTTATTATACTTTTGCATTAAAATAAAAAGAAACCTTTTTCCCAAACCTTATCATTTTCACCACACAAATTCAACCTAGTAGGAATTCATAATTTTTTCAGAGGATTATGCTCCCCTTTGGATTGCACTGCATATGATTTTATTAAAAAATGTCTGACTGACTGATAAGAGTAAAAATAAATTTTCAGCTAAGTAGGAGTAAAAGGTGTAGAGTTTATCTTGGCGGGATACTACATGGTTGAACAGACTTTATTTTTACACTTTTTCTATAGTAATTGGTGTCTGTTAACAGAAACAATCCTCTAATTTTTAAAAACTTGTTTATGATACTATGGGGGAATAGATGATACAAAAGAAATAGTTTCTTTATATACAAAAAGTTAAAAGATATGAAATTTATATCTGATACTCTAGAGGAATATACTATATATTGCAGACTTAATAAACAACTTAAGTGTCAATATTATTAAGTATCAGTATTATAATCAGTTATTGTCTTTACAGAGATCAGTTTTCTTTGTGAGGAAAATATCTGCAAGTCAATCTTTTTCCAAATCCTATTTATGAATTTTACTTTGACCATACATTCAAGATTTTATTTTTCAGTATATCTTGATGTAGAGGTAATTTTTAAATATATAAAATAGAAGATCTAGATTTCAGTATGAATTATGCCATCTAATACTGAACAGGGAAAACTTTCATTCAACTAAATTACATTTCTAAGTACATACAATTTTGTTTGTACCTCAGTTTGTTATTTATTACAATAATTTTTCCAATTTGTGTTGATCTTTCAATGTATTGTGTGATTGTTACAAGTCATTCCATGTGCATGAATTAATTAATGCTTCTTGGAGATTTTTTCATATCTTTTATCTCTATTTCTACCATTCTTTTTGGCATCTTAACTATTATACTGTCTCGGTAAGAAATTACAAGTTTAACTAGTAATAGCTTTTTCACTATTTATTTACAATAGATATGATGTACAATTATAAAATAGATATGTACATTGTTTTATGTTATTGTATGTAATAACCAATAAAATAATATGTAAAATTCATTTAGAATGTTCTTTTTTTGTTTTGTAAGTTGCAGCTCTTTCTATATGAATTTATTAAATCACCAATCAGTAGATTAATTTTCTATTGTACATTTCTTTCTTCATATCTTTGTGTGTTGCTAATAATTAAATATCTTTTTTAACTTTCTACTACGGTAATCACTTTTTTCTTTTTTTCTTATCTTCTTTGTAATTACTAATTTTTTGTCATATTTTTCTCTATTTCTAATAATGAAATAATTTTATTTTTTAGTTCTCTATTACTGTAATTAATTTTTTTTACATTTTTTCTTGTTTTCTGTGCAATTACTAATTTCATGAGGAGAATTCATGCTTCTATACATTCCTTTTCTTCATAACATTATACAGTACATTATGAATATACACATTTGTAATGTTACACAGTATATTACAGTGCCAGCATCTGTTTTGGGTAAATTTGTGAATGTAAGCTATAAAATGGTTACTAGTGTAAAGATTAAGAGTTATTCATGGATGTTTTATTTATTACCATATTTCAACTGTACAAATGTAATATTTCATAGCTAATAGTTCACATTTAAATTGGTTTACTGAAATAGAGAAGTACCGTATTCAAATTACTACAGTAATCTACTATTATTTTGGGTACGATATATTTAAAATGAAATGATTAAAATAGTTTGAAACTAGAGTATGTATTTTATGTGTAATGTATGTAATATATGATATAGATAATTTGTATATAACGAGGCATAAATCTGTCAATATTCTTTGGAAATTTTGTGATAATTCTAGAGAGCATTTTAATCTTTGTAAATCTTCGGTAAAACAATTCTTGCACTAGATTCTCAGTTACCAAAATTTTTCAGATATTTTGATAATATGAGATTAAATGTTAGATTTAATTATAATTTCTATAATAGAGAATTACAGATCCATTTTGCATTCTAAAATTGGACAAAAATAAATGCTTCATTTATCATTTTTTCATTGACTTAAGTAACATAAATGAGGTATTTGTGAATTTTAATGACAGTATTTAATTATATATATATATATATATATATATTTGATTAAGGAAAGTTATTTTTTCATTAGTCCAAATGGAAATTTGTAGCGTATGAAAAATGCTATGCCTAACCGGGATTCAAAACTGGGATCTCAAGATGAAAGGCCAAGACGCTACCACTCTGCCGCAGAGATCGGCAGCAAATTTATTACATTCTTATCTCATTTTATTTCAGAAAATATGGATAGGAAGATGTACTTATATAAATATCTCCTTTATCAATTTTTCTTCATTGTTCACTTCATTATATGGTTTTGTATCTGGAGGTTTACAAATCTATGTAATTTTTTTTTCAATGAGAGAAAATATGCATGAATTTCTCAAGTTTCTTTTAACTAAATTGGATTAATTAGCTACGATGGATTAATTATTAATTGGATAACTCATATTCACCATAAACATAATTTTTGAGACGCTTTATTCAATGACTAAAAACTTGAAACATATAAAACTCTCAAATTTTACATTAAATTTGTTTTTCTTGTACACTTATACAGCTGAAATACAGTTCAATATATTTTAAAATTCACTTATGAAATTTATCCATGAATTACTCTATATTAAAGCAAATGAAAAAGTGAAAATGTTAACTAAAAATAGTGAAACATAAAACACACATTACCTCTTTCTCCTCGACTTGAACAGGGCTATACTCACCCTTGCTCGGTGCAGCAAACACATGTTGGTACAAAAGAGCTGCAGCAATACCACCAAGGGATGGTCCAACCCAGTAAATCTATAAAAAAAGTATTTTCTTTAATAATTTGTTTTACTTCATTAAAATTACTGTAAACACTGAAATATTGCTACTATTGTTTTTCCTTTTATGAGTATTATTTATTAATTATTTAGAGCAGGCATAAACAAGTGGAAGTACAACTCAATTGTTGTTTTACCATTTTATAGAAGAATCCCGTACAACTCAATTCATCTTAGACAGACAAAACTGGACGTGAATAAAAAATATTATATAATCTGGAGATTTCATAGCCTTAGATCACAATAACTATCAAGATGATTAATTATTGAGTTATTCTAATGTACAGAGGCTTACTTGAAACCGATTTTTAAGTTCAAACTTACGATGAGATCAATTTTGAAGAAAATAGACCGTTACACTGACTGCATTAAGTTATATCAGATGAGGGATGGGAGAGTTAAGTATGTTAATGTGATAACAGTTTATGTTGGTATATAAACACTTGTACCTAAGTGATGGATCAGTCATAATCTATGGGCTTTAATTTCTTGATTAACAAAAATGAAATATCTAATTTCCAATCAAAAAAAACGAATTATAATTCAACTTCATTCGGGCTGAATATATAATTCGAGTTGAGTTTATTTTGTGATATTATACCAACATGAAATTAAAAAATTGCAACAAAATCACAAAAGAAATGGATTCTGAAGTTTTGTAAAAATAAATCATATATGTATTTAAATTGTGTAATATTTGAATGATTGTTGATTCCACATACTGAAACAGTCTACATAATCTGGATTTCTAGATAATTTATGATTGGGTTGAAATTTCACATTAGCATCAGTTCTATTATATTGTTTTTTTCTCATTATAAAATTAATTTTGTATTTCAATGTTCCTAAAATAACCCACTCTTTCTAAATTTGAGGGTTTTTTCTCTGAACTATACAGAAGTTACAAAATATAATTATAATTCTCAAAACATGTTCTGAGAACATATAACAGCTTTCCTATCCTTCTGATTATTAAAACACAGTTTGTCAATTTATATGTTAATTAATCTGTGTTAGAAACAGAATAATTTTATTTTTTAAATTTGTTTCTTGGATTCGTAACCTCCTTTAGATTGTAATTTAAATAAGACAGCTGTCTATATTTTGCATACTATGCAAATTTTAATTTTGATGCATTCACCATCGTTTGAAAAATTTTAAATTCAGCTATAATATAATTTGAAATATGAATGGAACAGGTGGATTTATAGAGGTATAGAGGTATCAAAGTCTTATCTATGGCTATAGTTTATCAAGAAATTACAATATTATATTGATCCTTGGCAAGAGTTTGACATTTTTTTCACCTACCCATCTTTTTTTCTTCATTAAAAAAAAGTGTCTAGCATAACTGAGACCATAATACAAAAATAATTTAATATAATTTTTTGAATAAGATTATGATTACACAGCTTTTGCATGATTAAAGACTAAATGGCTAGGAATTTTAGAATGTAAAACTTAAATTAAAATCTGATCTCAATTGCTACATCTCAAAGTTATTATACCTTCTTCAAGAAGCAATATATTAAAAATCAAGCATTTGTGTTGTAGTCAGAGTCAAAGATTTTTGTTTATTTTTGTCAAAATATTCAATGTAAGATCCTCCATACACATTATGTAACATAACTGTGGTACACAGCCAAATACATTTTATGTTAAATATTTTGACTAACTTGAAGTAAAACGTTTGACATTAGCTACAACACAAATGAGTTTTTTAATTTTGAATGTGAAAATTGACAATAGCTGACAACATTAATAATTTATTTTAACATCTTATTTAGTGAGAAATTGAATTTTTTGAATTTATTATCTTTATATTAATTTTCCCAGTTGAATATCAATATGTTTGGTAAAATATCTAATGATGTTTATTTTTATTCTTAGCTCCAATTAATTTATTTTCTTGAAATTATTTCTTAAATATATTCATGAACAATAAACAATATTAATTGTTTATTGTTAAACAATTAAACTCTTAAACAAATTCATTAAACTTACCCAGTGATTAGCCCATCCATTAGCAATGATTGCAGATCCAAAACTTCTTGCTGGATTCATACTTGCTCCTGTATAATCAATCTGAAATAAATTATTGTAACATTTGTTAGATTTTAAGATGAATGTGTACATATATTAAAATTTAAATGATAATTATAAATAAAATACAGATTTACTTGTAGGTTTTCTAATCTTATAGAAATTACTGTTAATGTAATATGACATACTGTGAAATATACCTGTAATGATTGTGAAATAGTAATAAATACTAATCAAATTATTGTACACTATCCTCTTGGATCACTAATAAAAATTTATTTTTTCTTCCTCTTCATTCTATTTCAACCTCTTTAAATGGTAATATCTGGAATTTCGCAGTCAGAATCTGGTAGTTATATTGAAGGAGGATTATTGTCATTAATATTCATAACTTTCTATCTGCCATTTTTCCCAAGTCAGCATATATGCCTCGTCTTTCCATTTCAAGATCCACTCGCTTCTACCAAATTCTCAGTCTGCCTTTTGTTATATATACAGATAGTATTCATTCAAAAAGATGCTTTGCCAATCTACCCTCTGTCATTCACATTAAGTGACAAACTACACTAACTGATTATAATTGTAAGAAGCAATTATTAGTGTTGTAGATACTCACCTAAGTAAATAAGTATTTATAACTACTGTATTTAGTAATGTAATAATCATGAAAATACTTTAATCTTTGTTTCATTTGTTCAGTTGTTCAATAAACCAAATAATACATAATGTTGATTTATGTAGTAAAAAAAAATAGTAACATTCTCAGGCCCATAATAGCTGGTGTGGTTTGACAAATGCAGAATACAGGTAGTGCATTATCTCCCTATGTATTGCAGTGCCTGGACATTTGTTCTTTTATTATTTGTGGTAGATGATTCTTATTTAGTGGTGGTTATGTGAACGCTATAAAGGAATTTATTTAGTTTAGTTGGACTGAAAGTAGGATTACATTCTGAACCTTTCCTAGGTCATAGATCTGTGAAATTAATTGATTTATTCCTTGAGACAGTCGTCTTATTTTCAGTGCAGAAAATAAGACTTATTTTCTGCACTGAAAATAAGACTAGAAAATAAATAAGACCCTAGATTTTCGAAGATAGTTTGTACAGTCTGTTCACTGAGAGAAGTGTATAGGATGGCTGGAGGCAGTTAATATCTCTTAGTGAGTATGAGTTGTTAGGAAGTAAAGATATTGGTGTAGGAGGTTCTTCTTCTTCTTCCAGTCTTCTGTCTGGTAGCTTTTGCGCTGTAAAGGAACGATCTTCTTGCTTTTTTCCTGCTTTTCTTTTGTCTCTTCGCATATGAATCTCCATGTATAAAAAATGCAAGATAAAATGGTTATAGATGTGATAGACATGTGAACAACTCTCGTAGTCTCCTGAGCTAGTCATAAAACCATACAGTTACGATAATTATAAGTAATCATACATCAGTTACAACCTATCATATTATTCACAAAAACCCTTACTTAATTGTAGATTTGCAGGATTGTATCCTGTAAATTTTCAAAGTACTAAATTCAAGCATTTAATAGTTGGTATATATGAGGGATGTTCAATAATTAACGAGACAAATTGATGTAGAGAAAGAACAGTTCATTCACTGACAATGAAACTTTTTGAGAGTCAGGTTGGCAACCTTGGGAACACTAGTAATCAGCTGTTCAATTGCAATTAATGCAAACATAACCTCTTTTGTTGATTTCATAAAATCAGCTTTGCTTGAAACATGTTTACCTGAAGAGCAACATTCAGTGATAAGATTTTTGCTATGATATACCCAGAAGGAGTGGAACTGGCAGAAATTTACTCAAGAATGTTGAAACAGTATGATGAAAAGTGTTTAAACCACAGTAACGTGTGTAAGTGGGTGGAACAGTTAAATTGGGCAGAACAAGTGCGACATCTCCATTGCACTGGAAGACCAGTTGAAGTTTCAACTACCGCACTGCAAAACTGCATAAATGATCTCATTCATGAAAGCAGGCAAGTCAAACTTTTGCAAATTGCTAGTTTGTGTAATATTAGTGTTGAAGTCGCACATTCAATCATTCATGACATGCTGAATTATCACAAAATGTGTTCGGGTGGGTTCCAAGACAGTTTGGTTCAGTATGGGACTCAAGCTCATAAAGATGTCCAGATTCGCATTTCTTCTGAACTCAAAGAACAATTTGAAGTGGAAGGTAATAACTTTCTAGATTATATAATAACCTGTAATGAAATGTGAATACACCATTTTGAGCTCAAATCTAAATGGCAGTCTTAAGTGAAAACATCCAGATTCGCCCACAAAAAAAAAAATTTTAACTCGCGCAACAGCTGGTAAAGTGATGTTGACAGTCTTCTGGGACTCTCAAGGCCCAATTTTTAGTGACTGTTTAGAAGAACAATGTACCGTGAACACTGAGTACTATTGCTCCAACAGAAAGTGAGACCTGTGATAAGGTGAAAATGTAAGGACACTCTCTCAAAAGATGTGACATGAAAAAGTAAGAGTGTTCTCTAATTTTGTACTTTGTGGAGGCTGAAAAAATATTATATATATATATATATATATACACACACACACACATATATATATATATATGTAATACTTTCATATTAATTCATTACAAATATTAAACTGAGATAACAAATATTACCTACATAATATGAGGATGAAAAACTGAAAGGTTTTCTTATTAGTCAATTTAACATAATAATTTGATGTAACATAATTTAACAAATATGATTGATTAAACTGCAGATATATTTAAACTTATGTTGCTAACTGCCTGTTTTACATTTATAAAATGTACTGTGGATTGTTTTCCTGTCTGATGTTTGTTTGCTTTAGGAGTTCTTACATAAAACAAATTTGTATATTATAAAATGTTAAAGTGTAATTTATTATTAAATATATTTAATGTTTATTTTAACTGCATCATCATTGCTATCTCTAAATTGTAACCTGTATCTCTTTAAAAGGTACAAGTTATTATTTAAAAAAATAAAGTTGTTCATTACACTAGAAAGTTGGAAGTAACTTGACACGTTAAAATCATATTATAGAACTTAAAAATTTGTTTTTAAACAATAAAGTCTCTTTTTTAAAACAATATTTTTTATAAGTTTTAAGGAAATACCATTGGTAGCTTAGTTAAAAATAATGCCCTTTGAAATATATAAATCCAGTGGTTTACTACTTTTTAAGAAGTTTTTTTGTCATTTGTGAGTATATAAACTTATAACTGACCATGAACTATGTTATATTAAGGAAGGTGATTTATGTCAGTTCCAGGCCAACTGGTTTTGAATGTTTTAAAAATAATTTAGCTACCTACCACCTTTGACTGATTGGGTGTTTTGAAATCTTAAGATTATGCTGTTCAGTTGGATCATTTCTCCTGTTTTTACGTTATGAGTCATTTGATTGATTTGGTGTTTTATCTTCATTTCTTTCTGTTCTCTGTAATCTCTTAACCTGAATATAACTACTACATATCACATTACATTTTCTTCAATCTTTGTCACCCCCTTTCAACACGAAATTAAATATGGTTGACTTAATATATGAAACATCAATATTTTTTATTTCTTTACAAGATTCTGCCATAAATTTTTCTCCTTTTCAATTCATCATTTTGTACTTTTCCAACTCATCTAATTTTCAACACTGCCCTGTAACAGTGTGATGTCCTGTAACATTATGTCAAAGGCCTCAATTGTTTTCCTTTCTGATATTTTTCAAATTTCACTACCACTAGACTAACCTGCTGGGTTAAACAACTGGTTAACCTGCTAGTCAGAAAATCAACTAAACTAGACTAGTCTAGAAAATCATTGAATGATTTTAGTCTAGTCACTGATTTTCAAATTTAAGAGTTCTAAGGTTTGAATCCTCGTAAAGGCAGTTGGTTTTATGGATTTGAATGCTAGACTGTGGATACCGGTGGTGTTTGTTATCAATAACCATACATCTTGGTAGTGGTTGGCCTGAATCTGTTCAAGATCACACATTTACAGGTACATTTACACTTGCATTCCAGACTGCAAACAGATGCCTTGGCATCTCTGCAGAGTACTGTTGTTATCAGGACACTGTGCTGTGTTACCTAGTATTACATAAAATAATAATAATAAATAAAGTGCTATACTCCATATGAATATTTCTATGAGTAAGTAAATTCTTAGATATGTACATGACATTAAAAGATTACTTTTCTATATAAAAGATTTCCTTGCTTGTGCCTTTGATTTAATTTGATCTCTTTTTACTTCACTTATCCTTTGTAACATTATTATTAAAATAACAAAATTCGATATATTCTCGTATGTTTGATTTTTTTTTTATATGTTGTGCTGCTTATTTAAAGCAATAGTAGTTCTAAATTAAACATAAAGAGAATTACTCTACTCTAAAATCTATCTTTAACTCCTTAATTGAGTTTTTACACAAATTAGAAAGCACTGGGAACACATTTTTTCTTTATTACACTTTTATCTATCTATTAATTTTCTTCATCAATTCAGTTACTTTTACCCTGTTATATTCTCTTTATGATAGAAAATAAATTTTTTGTAACATGTGAAAAGTCCCAAGATTGACCGAGATTTGAACTAAGAATCTTCATTTTCAAGGAAGAGATGCTATTACTTTACCATGCAGGTTAGGAATTCTCTGAATTTTAAAAACTCTGCATTTCAGAACATCATGAGATATCCCATTAAACAACTCTATTCTGTATATCTGCTACATTTATATCTATTACTTGATAAAAAAGACTTTTATTTGTAAAGTATTATGTTTATTGTATTTTATTATGATTTACTCAAGCAGTTTTCCTCAAAGCATACACTTCAATACTCATTTTTCATGTATGTCATTGCACTTCGGTAAAGTATGAAAGGTATTTAAGTCATTTATACCTTGATAGAAATTTCTTATTCCCCAGAAGTTTATAGCTGACATTTTACGCAACAACCAATATTACTTTGTTGGTGCATATGTTAAATTGTAGCATTATTTATCATATTTATTCTGAAATTAAGTAAAACGTAACTTCTACTATTTATTTAGTATCACTTATTTTTGTTTTCATACTCAAAGATTGATAGTTTTTAGAATTTGTCTAATTGAAATGTTAAGTATCTTTAAGTTAAGTATCTTTAAATTTATGTTCATTTCTGCTTAGATTTCATAATTACTATCCCAAAACCAACAATCTTTTTTTCACTATTCATTTTAAAGGATATATGGAAAGATAAAACCATTGTTTGTTCAGTTTCATGAATGACAAAACTTATCTTACATATTTCATAAATGTAGTAACCTATGTGTCTCAAATCATGAAGTACAGATACTATTTTTAAAGTTATTCAATCTTAGAAGAGTTTCAATTACAGGGGCTTACATTTGATTTTCTCTTCATGTAACACATAAAATCAATATTTATGTTTACAAATGGTGAACAGAATATTATTTTCTGATTTTGGAATGAAATTTTATTCTGTCAATGTTTTTGGACTAAACATTTTCATGGGGTAGAAATTAGCATGGAATTATCATTTTCATCATAAACTCATCTGGAAATATTACATACTTTCCTCCCCATAAGGTAGCCTTATGCATTCATTACAAATAATAAATATAGAAAAAAATCTAAATACTAACAGCAACTAAATGTCCAAGAGTAACAGTTAATCCAATAAGCACAGCTGCAGGTGGTTTTGAATCTCCTTTGTTTGCATCGCATGCACCAAAGACAACGAATACAAGAATGAAGCCCAAAAAGAATTCAATACCAAATCCTTGAACTGAAGTCAAGTATGGTGCAAGTCCTGTATTTCCCACACCTTTTGCAATTACAGACTCTGACAGCAAAGCCTGAAACAATAAAACATTTAATAAAATTTGTATGCTTTTTAAGTATAATAATTTTTGTATTTATTTATTTTTCTTCTCAGAACATATGTGTATTACTAAATCACAATTACTTTTTTATAATGGGAATGAAGATGAACGTTCATTGTGTGAAAACTTACATGAATAGGATAAGGATGTTGTGGAAAAGGTTAAAAAATTTTTGTTGGACATCCTATTGCAAAAACTTTATTTTAAAACAAGTCTCAGTTTTATCAGAATCAGTAATCTGAACTAACAGAAACAGAATGAAGGAAATAATTAGAAGTAGTAATTGGATAGCTCGTAATATTTTAAGGTAATGTGTGAGTAAGTTCATCTGCTCCAAGGTGTCCTTGCAAAGACACTGCAGTATTTGTGAATTGATCATATCCTCTTACTGTACTTTTCTTTTTTTGCAGTCCCTTACTTCCTTGATAGATAACATAGGAATTTTAGTGAGCCAATACACTGACTGAATGCATTGCTGGGGAGCTGCTTTCTTAATGATTTTACTTGTATGTTTAAATAGGGACAATGCGATTTTCCTGGTGTAAGTTTTCTAATATGTAAAATTCTTTAATTTGAGGAAGATTTTTTATGAGCAAACATCTTGCCTATGTAAGTTTAATATGTCAAAGTGATGCATATGATTAGCACCAGCAGGTGTAGAAGGAACCTGGTCAAACCTGTTGAATATTAATGCTAATAGGGTTCACCAATATTATATAATTGACCAGTATAGTATAATACATCCAGGCCTACCCATCGGGTTGGTTTGTGGTGAACGTGTCTTCCCAAATCAGCTGATTTGGAAGTTGAGAGTTCCAGCTTTCAAGTCCTAGTAAAGTCAGTTATTTTTACACGGATTTGAATACTAGATTGTGGATACCGGTGTTCTTTGGTGGTTGGGTTTCAATTAACCACACATCTCAGGCATGGTTGAACTGAGATTGTACAAGACTAGACTTCGTTTGTACTCATACAAATCATCCTCATTCATCCTCTGAAGTATTATCTGAACGGTAGTTACCAGAGGGTAAAACAGTAAAAAAGAGAGAAAAAAAGCCTACTCATCCATAGAAGTAATAAGCTATAGATAGATACATTCATTATATGAATAAGGGACACAGCTACTTATAAGCCTGAACCAAGAAAGCTGTATTAGATTTCTAGAGAAGTCTGGAATACTATATAAATCAATTTAAAGAAATATATAGTGTGTATCAATAATAATTAACAAAAAATGTTCTGTAAGGACACCTCATGACAAAATAAGTGGAAGAGGATTCCAATTATAGAAATGATTTTTTTGAAGCATTTAAGTAATTACATTAGTTAGTCACATAAATCTTACTTTAAAAAAGATACTTAATTTCAAAAAAATTCTCTACAGCACAGTCAATTATGAAAATTATGTAAAATGAATGTATCTAAACTGTACCAAGCTTTTAATATAAGAGAAAATTTTATTCATGGCAAAATGTTTCCAATTAGATTCAAGTACCCATCATCACAACTTTTTCTAGCATTTGTTTGGACATGTTTATAAAACTTGGCCAGATGAGTCACTATATGATTTTTTAAAATATTTTCTATACAGTATAATGTTGATATATTTTTCTAATTGTGGCTTTATACTAGATAAAATGTAGACTAAGAATTAGATAAATACAAAACTGAAAATTAGATAAGATGAAAGTATTTTAAATCAGAACAATATTGAAAATGTGATTAGACGATACAACACCATTTTAAGTTATAACTTATAGCTTATTGGAAGAAAAATTGGATAGAAATTAAACATTTTTCTTTAAAAAATATTGATTTTTTTCAATATGTGGTCAAACTAGAATAGCATTGAAGGAATTAATTAAAAAGAACAGTTCATAAAGTTTTTGATTCAGTTTTGACCCATATCTTCATGTTATGCAATACATTTCACTAGTTAGCAAACAAAAAATGTTTTGTTTTACAGAAGTATATTAAATTATATTTCATTTACAATATGTGCAGTGTAATATTTAGCAGTCTGATTTTTAAATGTAGATTCATTATTCGATAAAACAAATTGTGTATTTGCAGTTTTTTCAAACTTAATTTTTTGACAATAAATCTTTCATTCATTTTAATATTTCATGTTGTATCGCTTGTCAGCATTCACATTATTTTAAAACCATAAAGACATATTGATATTTTCATTATTAGGATCCACCATAATTTAAGTGATATTCATGACATCTTAATTTTTATTTTAAATTTAATTTAATACTCAAAAAATTCTGTGGATAATGCTATGAAATTGAATTAAAGATAATACAAATTACATCGAAATTAATGATTTTTTTTTCATGTAGATGTCAGATTCATATTGTTATTATTGTTTGGATTACTAATGCTTTATTATATAAACAAAGTATGGTATTATAAAACTGTAATAATTAATTAATATAGACTAAATATACCTTCATTGTAGCTGAGCCACCAATTGCTCCAATACATTGCGATAATATGTATAGAAGTGCTCTTATAATTGTTACTTTGCCTGTAACAACACATCCAAATGTGACTGCTGGATTTATATGTGCTCCACTCACATGCCCCACTGACTGTGATCAAAAAAAAAATGTTATACATAAATAAAATAAAATAGAAATAAATAAATTTTTATTTTATTTTTAATATAGTAATCCTTCATCTTACGTGAATCTTCATTTACACTATTTCATGTGAACAATTCTTTTTAAAAGAAATAAATTAAACAAAATGCTTTTCTTCATTTTAGATTTACTGTATAATGTATAATTTTTTAATTATCATATGATTCACCAATCTTAATTTCCTACATAGCTAATATGTTTACAAATTACTAGTGAGTTTATTTTTACCAAGTAAATAATCCCTTTATTGTGATTGCTGCGTGGTAATATTATTTAAATCGCATCAGGAATGGGTAAATAAGCTACTTTTTTCTTTTTTTTTTAGCAGAGATTGTACTTCATAAATATAAACACATGGATAAATTAATATTTTAAATTTTTTAAGTACTTATCTACATGATTTATACTTATGAATGCTAAACAATGATTTGATAGCCCATTTTTGTACCTGGAAGATTGTTCTTACTTTTTGAGGGGTCACAACACATGATATCAAACTTCAAATGGGAAAAGACATAGGCATTATAAATATTTAATTACTTCAGTAACATTTAATCATAGATTGATAATAATATTGATTTTCATACATAAACTAGGCTTACTTTCATCGGGATGATGTATTCGTAGTTATTAACTTATTTATCATGTTTTTTTTAAAGTTATAGTTCTTAATAGAGTTTATTACTTCAAATACCTTTACATTTATTTAAAATTTGTTGATCAAATTTTAAGATCACTTTTTCATAGGTAAGAAAGTATAGGTTAAGTGTTTATTAGTAAAAATTTTAAAGTTATGAGACTAATCATAAGTTTTCTTATATTTCTATTATTTTTTGCATATGTTAATAATATATTTTTATAAATTTGCACTTTAATTGGTTTTTATAGAGATTAATTGTAAAATTTTACTTTTTAGAAAATGCTCAGTGACAGATTATGGGTATCCAAAGAGATAGTAAAGTAATCCTGATTAAAGGATGGTTTTAGGACAAAGATAAGAAATATACAGAAACTTATCAGCTGTTACATATCAAAAAGTATTTTATTCTCTTTAGCATGATTAGCTAATCAAGATATTACTGATCTATCAAGGCTTTATGTTTATACATAGCTTTAATACACTTTGTTGTTTCTTCTAAGATATTTCATTGTTAGGATTGACTTCCTGTTAAAGCCCATCAGGGCTAGGAATTGGGGCGGGGGTGTTGCAACCGGAGTGCCACAAGGTGTACAAGGTTGGGATGTTAAGATTGACCGATACCTTTCATATAGTATTAATAATAGATTATTTGAAATTTTTGTGTTTCGTCTGAGAAATTAAGACAGTTATTTCAAACAGTAGTGGTTTTTTTTTTTTTTTTTAATAAATAAAAACTTTTATTAACTTGAGTTAATTCTTAATAAATGTTAGTTTTTTTTATAATCAGTGATTCCAAATTTTCCTTCCTTAATTTATTTTGTGCTTCCAGATTTTATTGAGTATGCTGAAGTTCGTAAAGAAGAATGTTTTGCAGGCTGCATTTTATTCAACAAGATACAAGAATAACTTCTGTTTTGTAAGTTTGTATTTACTTGTTATTTTCTTTTTATTTTCTATGGATTATATAACAACAAAAATAATAAAAAATTAGATATAATGATTTTTAATAATAAACCTCTTTTATGATATTTTACTGATTTACAACCATGCTAGAGCTAGATTAATTATAGTAACTCATTTTGTAAGTACATCTTTATGTGTAAGTATCATTGTAAATAAAACTGTATTATAAAAAACTTATTTGGCAATCATGATGCTACAGTAGTAGCTAGGGTGTGGAAAATTTGATAGGTCAATCCCATTGCAGTTACTGTTGGCTTAGTAGTTGATAGAAAAAAGATTCATCATGGTTACCATAATGAATAATTTAGAACCAATATTGACACAGCTTAGCTCAACTAGTGTCACAGCTAAACAACTAGTGACACATTTGTGACAGCTAAAACACTAGAATACAAGGCATTGAATTCTAGTTTTTTCCTTAATATCACTTTTAGTAGGCTCTATTTGCAGCATTTTTATTCAAGATTTTCAGCATGGTTATGACCAATTTTCTTTCAACAACGTTTATCAGTAACAGTTTTTACTTACATGATCAAACATTTTTAATTCTTTTACTTATGAAATATTTATTCATTTTTTTAAATATAATTTTCAAAGAAAGTATTAAAAAAAGTCAGTTCTTTTTATTTTTATAACGCAGTTAAACTGGAATTTAGTTTTCATTATCTTGTTTGAGTGCTACACTATCACTTTCAAAGTACTGAATCATATATTTTACTCGATATACTTATTAGAAAATCCATCAAGATAAAGTTAAATTTTGTATCTCTTTTTGACTTTTCTTGAGTTAAGATAAATGCAATTAATGGAAGAAAATCTCAAAATTTCCTTAAATGAAGTCTGTAATATTTCCAAATGTATTAAAATTTCCTAATTAATATTTTTAAAAGTTTATAAAAATTAATATAAATGATAATAATTTCAGTTTGAACATTCAAGTGTTTATAAACTTGATTTTTATTTTCTATAAGGAATAAATTATTCAAAAAAAAAGAAATGACAGGTAATATTTACTACTGCATTCTGGAACAAATATGTTATTTTTTTAATTTTAAGTACTGTAAGTAGACAATTAGTTTATTGATACAAAATTCTAGTAATTTATAAATAATTGTTTATTAATTTTGTACATGTTATTGCTCTGATTTAAGCCTACTTCTTAAACACTCCTACAAATCCTCACAAAATAAAGAAAAATGAAAAATATGTTATCATTGTAACTTGAATTTTTTAGCAACTGAATAAATATGTGTAAGTTAATATACTTAATTTTTTTAATTAGTCGTCTGAAAAGTTGCTTGGGAGACTAACTGTAATCATCTTACTTACTTTTTACAGACTATGTTTGATTGCATACCCAATATATTTTCATCTCATACACAATATATTTAATTTAAAAAATGAAGAAAAAGTGAATTGAAATGTATGAACGTTTCAGTTCTTATGTTGTTAAGGAAATAACATCAAATGTCTTGGCTTGGTAGAGCAAGTGAAGAATGAAGCGGCTGCCTGTTGCCTTCACTGTTTTACACTTGTGTACAAAGCCCACACTAAACTGCACAGGATATTCATTTGTAAAAGGGACACTTTCACTCTATTAACTTCAGAGACTATATAATAAATATCATTACCCACAGAGAAAGCAAATCTTGATTATAAATTCTTTACATGTGTCAGTCATAATGACATTTGGACAGAGTCTACTCTTTTCTCTAGAACAGTTTATTACATTTATAGTCTCCTTTAATTAGGAAATTATAGGTCTACTTTTCATAACTATAAAAAATGATTGTAATTTGTATTAAAATAATACAAAGATTTAATTATAAATATATAATATTTCCCTATGAGTAGAAGCATTGTATTTAATTTATTGTTTCTCAATTGAAAGGGTCTGTTAATTTGTTTTATTCTATTTGTCCAAGTCTTTCTTATTACTGTGATATATGTAAAGCTGTTGAGTTACAGTAGACACTAATAAAGTTGTTTTCTGTGAAAGTAATGATTTATATTAGCCTGTACTACACATTACAAATTGAAGTAACACTTCATTCTGCAAGAGTCGCTTGCAGAGCTGAGCATCTGTATTTTAGTATATTTGGAATGTCATGCGCAACAGTGTATTTGTTTAGTAAAGAAGATAAAATGGGAAATCAGTCGTTAGTAAATGTGACTGGCATGGTATATTTTTTTCTAGGGAATAATTCAAGAACAAATTGTATTTCATCTCAGGTTGCCTGTATTCCTTCTTTTTTGTTACGCACCTAAAACATATATTAATCCAGTTCAAAACATTTTTAATATTTACTCATTGTTTGCATGAAACTTTAATGGTTGTAAAGTTTAATTTTATATGCTTATTTTTAATAACTGGCAGAACAGTTATATTTTAAATGTTACATGTGTATTTAATTTTTGTATTTTACTTTTACTTGTTAAATGCATTTACTGCTCTGATTTGATTCCACTGTTACATAATACTTTGACATATTTCTGTATTAGTATAATTATTTTTTTAATAATAAAGTACACAAAAATGGGGTAATTTTTTACCGTACATACATTAGCAGGGCAGGAAATACCCCATCCTGTCTGTTCATTTACCTGACTATACGTTTTAGGTTACAGGAACTGAATTGCACGCCTGACATATATTATAGCATGATTATATTTAGAACAACAAAGTGGACTGTAGTACACAATTATATGGTTATAATCTATAATTATTGATCAACATCCTATATAACATACAGGAAGTAACTTGAATAACATTTTTATTTTGTTTAGTAAATTTTGTTTTGTGTTTCCTATTTTCTCTGGAGTATAACATTTTATATTAGTTATCAAAAATTTGTAAATTCAATTATGATTTTTCTTCAGCAATTTAAAAGAGAATTCAGATAAATAATATTTTTATATAGGGTTTATATAAGCTTACTGTGTCTAATTTTTTAAACAGCATGATAGAATGTGACAACACTTTAATATAATTAAATGTTAAATTAAACTTTTTCACAATGATAGGAGCATATCTTCCAAAGGAATTTTTATGGTAATATTGGCTCCTTCTTCAGTGAAGCAGCTAGTAATGGTATTGCCCATTGTTAATGGTGACTACCGTAAAAAGTTAGGACTGCTTAAATATGTTATTAGAGTATATTTTATCTATGATGTATTTGTTTACCAAATTTGTGCATTTATAAATTTCATATTAAGTATGTTGATATTTTTATTTCATTTACAACTTGTAAGATTTGTGAAGTGTGGTAAATGGCTTTTGTGTATGTGTGTTTGTGTACTCATGTGCACCCTGTTTATGCAAGGTTATTAACAAAATTTGATTCTTTTGTTGTAAATACTGAATTTATGTGTTCTTTGTATTTGTGGGTGAAAGTGCAACCAGTCCGTCCAATACGGTATTTAGTGCAGCGATTGTAGTTAACTTGTATACTCCTGAGTTGCTGTGTATTGTGTTTTGCTAATATTATTTTGCATGAGCTCATGCATTTTGTTTTTTATTTGGAATGTAGCAACCTTCTAACCTTCTGATTGTGTAAATTTTACTTAACTTTTCGTTGATAGTGTTATGTATTTTTTATCGTAAGGTGTGTTCTTGATTTTATTTTGTATTGTATCTAGCATGATTACAAATATGGGTAGGTAACTGATTAACTTGTATTACATATTTTACTGTATTGAGTTCTTCAGTGTGTATTTGTCAGCAGAAATAATATGTATATTAAATATTTGATGGTAACATGTTCCCATGTAAAACAAATTAACATATCCAAATGTTTTTCTATTTACTCTAACATGTCCAAATGTTTTTCAATCTACTCTAAATTATGTTGAGTAGTTAGATGCGTTGCATGAAAGTTTGCTGATTGTTGTGGGTTCTCTTTATATTTTAAATACATTTATTATTAATGTGACTTTGGTAAGGTCAAGGATTTTGTTCATCTACTGTAAACTGTAAACAAGAACAAAATTCATTGATGCATGTGAGAAATGTATAACATTCAATGTGTAATTTGTGCATATTTTAAAGTATTTCACTCAAGAGACTATGGATGGACCAATTGATACTTTTGTTTGAGTATACTATTTTGTTGTATGTTAAGTAATTTTGTTTTGCGATGGTTTCTGCTTAGGTTATGATTTCAATCTTATTTATATTTCTGGATGACTCCTGTAGTTGATGTGTTGTTAGTAATATAACTCTATAGAGTTAAAGATTTCAAAAACCTCACATCATGAATGCTCATTCGCAGATGTTACAAATATTTGATAGTGGGGTTGTGATAAAGTACATTGTTTCTAAAAAATTGTAATTAATTATATATGTTTAAGCTTACTAAAACAAATTAATCCTTAATTTATACATCTTCTAATTCTAGAGAAGTTGCTTTAAACTTAACAAAATACTGGGAAAGATGATGAAAATATGAACACAGATTTTTAAAAAAATATGAGTTTAAAAAAAGTTTTAAAAAGATGTGGAAAAGTTTTAAATTTTATTTGGAAAAAAAAGAATGATCATAAATAAGAAAGGAGAAATATAATTTATAACAAATATAACTGTATAATTAGATAGGCTGTAAAATTACAAAGAAAAGCAAAGTACAATATACAATGGAAACTAGATGTAGGAAGATATTTCATATAGAAAAAGATATACTGTCTTACTGATTTAAGAATGTGGGAAGAGAAACTCTACCAAGTAACTGTATAAAAAAATTAGGAATGAAAAGAAGAAAGAATTGAAGCTGTAATAATTTTATATTGAAAAATAGTGTTGAAAATTAAATTGGCAGATAAAGTTTGAAGTTGAGTTTTTACATCGAAAGAAAAATAAAATTCTATGACTGAATCATACAAAAAGATAATTTAATTAGGAAATTTCAAGGCATCCATCCATCTCAAGATATCGACAGTTGGTCAGTTTATTATAAAAAGGAAGTTTAAAAACCATGAATGAGAGAAGTTTAAAACCTGTTAGAGAAGATTGATAAATATATACAACAGATAATGGAAGATGTAGGATATAGTAATTGTAAAATAAAATCATATATAACTAAAAGTAATAGATCAAATGGCTATTAGCAAAGATACAATACTATTATTAGTTAATATTCAAAAATGTTTAACAATGAATCAATCTTTAGTGAGTCAAATGTTTGGATATTCTTTTAGTTTCTAAAAATCTTCTGTTGTGAAACCATCATTTAATTAATCATGAATCTTAATTAATTATGAAGCATTAAGTTCCACCTTTTTTAAGGATTATTAATCCTTAATCTTTTTTAAGGATAAGTTGTCTAATGTTCATGAAGTTATTTAGAATGTTTTGGACTTAACTTTTAAAGTGGTGTACATATTACAATACACGTATAACAGATATAAACTTAAACAAAAAAAAAACGAAATCTTTGGAGATCTTCTGAAGATACATAGCTACAATTTGTGAAAGTGATATTTTTTATTTTCATGAAAATGTCTTTCTGTACGTAATTTATTTTGTTTTTTCAGTTTCAGTGAAACCCCTTATCGAAACAACTCTTTCTTTTCCATTAGTGTTCATCAACTAACTGCTTGATTAATACATTTCAAATTTGTGTTGAAGGTATAGAATCATTTCTCCCAATATTATTACTTCAAATTCTAAAAATCTAGACTTTAAAAAATTATTTTCATAAATTATAGATGTTGTTACGTTGAGGTAGATTTGAATAAAACACAGATTTAAAAATAATATATATTATTAATAACTTATTATTAGAATTAGCATACAAGTAAGGAATGTTAAATGAATAAATAATAAAAAAATACAACGATTTTACTTGTAATAAATTTTTAACATACCTGCACTAAAGCCATGATTGTGAGACCAAATGTAAAAGCAATGAGAACATTATTTGTGTTCGGTGTTACTGCACTCATGCATCCAAAGAAGTTGAGCATAAAATTCCCAATTAATTCAGCAATCAATGATTTACCAAGATTGCTTTTGTTATCTGTTACTTCGTTCACTCCCAAACGTGATTTGAATGCTGACATTATCCTAAATAAAACAAAAACATTTTTAGATTTTTTTTAATTTTGATTTTGATTGTATTGTAAAATTGAAAGTATGGTTTGTGCTGATTAGTATGGATTTTAATGTTAAATAGTTTTTTTATCTTTCATCAAGAAGACAAGGTGATCAGGAGAGAGAAATTTGTCTTTCTCTCTCTACATATATATATATACATCAATCACACATACATTTATGCACATTTATAGATCTTACAAACTGATTTTTTTGTTTGCAAAATATTTTCTTATTGTAATTATTATTTTTTTGATTTCATCTTTCTTTATCAACATTTTTTTTTCTATTATGTTGCTGTAGACCTTTCAAGACCTAGCAACAATTAAAAAGTCATTTGTCTCTTTCTCTTTCTCTCTGCCATCCTAAACATAAAGATGCTCAGTTAAAAGAAGACTTTACTGAAAACAGAAGTAAATAACTTTAAATGTGTGCAACTTTTAATCTCAGCTGTTACCATCTTTGGTGTATTATGCAATAAATCAGGCTACTTAAAATATTTACAATAGAGAAAGGAATTGGTGATTCTTTCAGTAACTGGTAAGCTCCCTGTTTCTTTATACCTAGAAATTTTCCTTTAAGTTAATTTCAATTTTTAATTAACACTGTTTTTAACTTCAATTTTTCCTTCAAAAAAATAGTAAATACATAATACACATAATATTATAAAATAATAATTTTTTTTATTTTTTATAAAAAAATAATAAAAACTTTGTTAAAATTTCATTATTACATTTTTTTTTTAAATATGAGTTATAAAAATCAATAATTCAAAGTTAAAAATTGAAATTAAAATTAAACAATACTTTATTTTATATATATTATATTACATTTAAAAATTAGGAATTGCACATATAGAAATATGAACTACTTAATATGAAATATAAACTACTATAATTTTGGTAGTGTATGTATTGCCTCATAGTTTAAAAATTTCATTATTCCTTAAACAAGCATCAATAAAATTTTAGTATATATGTCTATTTGCACCTTTAAATATAATTTATCAATCTTCTTGTAACTAGACAAATATTAATCATGTCTATTTATAACTTAAAAATGATTTAGGCCAAGTTCAATATTGGTTACTTATTTTTTATTTAATTTTTTAATATTTGCATTTGCCAATTCCTCATTTAATTTTAGATTTGTACTTACATATATATATAAGAGCATTTACCCTTCTTTTTTACTTTACTTTACCTCATTTTCTAAAATTAATGAAATACACACTGTCCCTGAATTTCACACATAACAATGAACACACTGTTCAAACTATCCCTGAATTTCCTAGTTTATTATTTCTTAGGTTTTATTCCAGTTGATCATATAACTAATTATCATAATTCTCACAATTATTAGTTCCTGCTTTCTTTATAATTTCAGTAGTTATATATATATTTGTAACCTATTATTTTCCATTGAATTTTTCTGTTTTGTTTAATTATATACTAATAGAATTATTAATTAAAAGAAACGATAAATGAAATTAAAAATAAATTGTTTCTTCCTTTTCTTATCATAAAATTTTTTTTCTCCTTTCACATGCAAACACACATTGTTATATATTAAATGAAATGTGTAAATAAGTTTTAGTTTTGTTTTTAAGATTGTATTTACAGGGAAATAATAGTTTAAAACATTTATTCTCAAAGCGGGTGATAACGCCCCTTTGTTGGTGCTGGAGGCCTTAAGGGAGGGTGGTAGAAAGCTCACAGTAAATTGACAGCGTTCAGGCGGTCTAAGAAGGTGATAGCTGATTAAAAACAAAAGGCAAAAATTATCTTTACCTGGTATTTCAAACTAAAATTAAATACCTGCTACACTAGTACAAAAAATTATAGACACATACATTTTATGATAAAAAATGATTACCCTGGGTTATGTGGTCAATGTTCAATGATTTCTCATAACATTCCTGTCGTATTTGTCTGAAAGTGGATTTAGTACTGTCGCAACATTACTAACCAAAAAGAGAAATTGCCTGCACGTTATCAAACATGGCAACTTACAGCTGTTTTTAAGTGAATTTGAGAATGATATTAACAAATTTGTTAAAGCACATCAGATTCATCCTTCACATTAATGTAAGTGTAATTTTTCAATTGAAAGCTTTATTTTAATTATTGTATTATTATATTTAATATACTATCACTATTATTGTTGTTATATAACTATGTAGATACAATTGTAATTTTTTTGAAAGCAATTTTAATAAAAATATTTCTAAATATCATTAAATATTCATTATATATCATTAAATCTCATTTAAAATAAGTTTCAACTCAGAAATAGGATATGCCATGTTTAAAATCGATAATTGCAGTTGTTGTTTTTAAGAGCACATCTTAAAAGCAGCAATTGCAATTATTATTTTTAACAGATGGTAAGTTTAAAAATTTTGTTGGGCGCTAGAAAATTTTAGATTCTCAATGTGGGAGGTGAGTGAAAAAGTTTGAGAATCAGTGGTTTAAAACATACTATAATTAGATATATATAAATTCAAAATAATTTTATTTAACTATCAAAAAGTTAAATTGTTAATATTATGTTAAAAGATTAATGATAAATACTTTTATAAAATATTACTCTAATATATTTTTTATGTACACATGTTGGTTTACAGGAAAGTTATCGTTTAAAAATATTTTACTTTAGTAAAAAGTATCCCACAAAGTTATCTAGTCAAAAAGTCATAAATTATACATTTGTATTTGTCAAATTATGCCCTTTGATCTCCAGTTGTTATGGAATTACTTTATTAACATACTCCATAACCATTATTGCATGTATGGAAGAACTCAACATAGACTAGTGCATGTTATTGATAAGGACAGCCTACCTTAAAGTCACTTTCAGTTAAGAGTTTGGGAATGAATTTTCTGCTTCCAAATACAAAATTTTAGCAAAATTCTTAAAGTAAAGGTATTTATTTTTAGAATTTGTTCAAATATGACAAACATGATAACCTAGAAAAAAAACTGTGTCTTACTTTTAAATTATATGGATTTTGGAGCTGATTTTGCAGCTTTTTCTTCAGTGGTGGTACCAGTAACACTATTGTTAATCAACGGTTGATTATTAATGGTTAGGAAAACCCTTTTTGTACATTGTTAAATTTGTGTTGTATCAGCATTCAATCAATATGTTGTTATCTTTGTCAAATTTAGTATGTTTGTAAATTTCACATTATATGAATTTGCTAAGATTTTGGATTTGTGTTAAGGGTAAAATGTTAATGTGTGTCCTGTTTCTGTAATGTGATTTGAAAAGACTGATTTATTGTGTATAGTGATTATAAGTGGATGAATATGGATCCATTTTTCTGATGTAGTATTTAGTGCAATCAGTTAATTTAATTTGCGCTCTCCTATGTTATTGTGTTTGACAGTGAGTATTTTCTTTGTTTTTTGTGTAGTCTTATTAACATTAAATATTTTTTGTTGCTTTACATATTTTTCTGATTCTATTCTTTGTTTTATTAAGAATCTTAAAGAAAGAGCTGAAAAGATTTTCACATAATTGAAATTAAGTCAATTGTTAATAATTTTTATTATTTAAAAAATATTATACATCACATTTCTCCAATCAAGCTATTTTCTTTAGAAGGATCAGTTTATATTTCAACTTTGTGTTCCATGTGCTTTATATCTTACATGAAGCAGTTTTTAAAGTATTACTGCAAAGTAGCAATCTAAGTATGATTTCTGATCTTCAAATTCTTCTGTCGGTATTTTTTATTGACTTAGATTAGACTATTCTTCACTTACATAAGTGACATCTAGAGGTTTTTTCAATTATTTTTAACACCATTAAAGTTTTTCATAGACTATGCCCACTTTGTTTTATTAGTCTTACATGTTCTGTAATATACCTAGAATATTTCAACTCTACATTGTTTTTAAATTTAGATAAAATGTAATTTAAAAAATATATATATATATTTTTTTTTTAAAGAAAATAAAATTATAATATCAAAGTGATTTTGGCATAATATTATTAAAAATCCTTATATAATGTGTGTATACATTTATTAAAAATTAAAAGTTATTCTATTAGTACCTTTATAAGGGCAAGAATAATTTTTCCCATCAAATTGATAACTTATTGCCGTATTAAGTATAACAATTTACTATTTTTCAGTTGAAATAAATATTTCTCAAAATCTTCTCACAGTGTATTTTATTACATTTGTTAAAGAAACCCCCTTTAATTTTTAAAATTTCATACAATAAAATGCAAGAACTGCAAGTCTTCAAAAGACAAATTCCTTTGTTGTATTTTAGTTAAGCAAAGCGGTTTTAAAACCGTTAAAATAATGATTTAATTATAAGTAAAATATTGTTTTTAAACTAAACTATTTAATCAAAAAGAAATGTGGAATAAATCTAAAGAAATTAGACAGAATAATAGAATGAAAAATATTTGTAATTTTAGTGAAGTGTGTTCAACATTTAAGAAATAAAATTTGGTTTGGCTAACATCTGTAAGGAGTATTTTGGTTTACCGACATTTGGTTTAAATTAACCATATCAAATAAATGTGTTGTGTTATTTTTTTAATGTTTTGTTTTGAATTTAGATGTCATTAAATCTTTGTCGGATTACTTTTCGACCACTAACTACCCGTTGGCTTTATTTCAGAAATTTTTCTTCTGAAACTACTGCCAGATGACCTTGCTGCAACACTTCTTTTGTTTTATTGGTCTTTAACTTTATGTTATGTTACATCTATTTATTTTAAGTAGATACTGACTTTTTATCTAAATCTTGTAATGGGATTACTTAACCGGTTAAAAACAGGTTTTTTCATGCCCTAATGCTTAAAATTAATGCAAAAAAATTATTTTTAATCTATACCAGTGTTTTAAATATTAAAATAATCTCTTCTTGAAATTATTTTTAAAAATTATACATTTTTTAATCACTGTTGACCTGGTCTAAATTAGTAGCTCCTTTAAGGTGGAACATAAATGAATTTTGAGTTCAAAGATCCTAAAACATAAACAGTTAATGATAAAAGAATGTTTAACCAGCTGTGAACACATCTAACAGATTAAACCGTTATTCCAATTTTCTTGTGCGTTTGACTATAAAATGTTCACAAACACAGCACGAGTACTGAGCGACTTGGTTCGGTGCCTTGTCAAAATAAGGAAATGAAAAACGTGTTGGTAAGGTAGTTTTTATCCATGATATGTTCTGCTTGTCGCCGTTTGTATCAGATGTTCCGCTCATGTGCTTAACCACTTATATTAATTTCACACCCTTAGACTAGATATAAATTTAAAATCCATATAAATCGTAAGCAATTTAAATACATTTATTTTAGTGTTCTACTTAGCCTGTATTAAATCATTTAGTAGAACATATTCATATCTATATTTCTGTAAAATTTCAAAAAACTGGTATTTTGTGCCCGCATTTATTAATTTTGCAAAAAAAAAAACTAATAAACAAGGTCTAATGTGTCCTAACGTAGTACCGTGTTCCATGTTTTGACAATATTATTATGATAGAGTATCACTGATTTGATTTTTGTACGGTATTTATTTCAGAAGAAAAATGTCAATCTATGTTTGAACAATTTTTATATTTTTCTTACTTTTATATTAGGAATAGTGCTTAGTGTAGATCAGCATGATAAAATATGGCTATTCTTTATGATGATTCTCTTTTAATTAATTTTTTTTTGGAAGGTTTTTTTTATATTGAGCAGCTTCTTTAAACACTGATGAAGGAATTGCACAATAGTTTCTGGAAGATCTTTCAGAAATACATTTCAGTGGATAAAAAAATATAGTTTTTAAATTTGAATTATATGTGACAGAGATATAATTTGGAAGCTGGAAAAATGTGAATAACCAGAATCTTCTTTTCACATCATGTTGTTCAAAAAAAATAAATAAGTAAAAAATGTCATTGATGTTAAATTTTGTAAAATCTGTTAAATAAATTAACATCAGAGTAAAATGGAGTGTTTAAAAAATGTTATTTATTTTTAATGTAGGTGATATAAAATCATATGTTAATTAATATTTAAAAACAGAAAGAAACTGTGCTGTGAAAAAAAAAATCAGTTGAAAGCATTTCACAAAAAAACTCATGTATTTTTAAGTATGTACCATTACGTATTTTAAATATTAATCACTTTAAATGTATTGTTAGTAATTTGCACGTGAGTGATTCAGAAACTTAATTAGAGTATTAGGTTACATTGTTTTCGTTTAATAGTGAGGTATAGTACTGTAGAATCGCTACACTCTGTATGTATTACTTTTGTTCGTTTTTGTTTTGTTTTTATTCGTATACTAGTACAAGCAGGAAAGCATCTGTATGCTAGGTAACTGAAATAGTTGAATGGATCAGTACTGGTCTTGAAGCGTATCTCCTGGTATATTCGTGTGCGTGACTTGTATAAAACTTATCTAAAAATCGATCTTGATAGTCCATTCTTTATTCTTACAGCTAACATTATGGACCGGCATTTTTATCTGTATTTATAATAAATAATAAAATTAAACAACTATTGTTTGTATGATGATATAAACATGACTTTTTCGCCACGCTTGGTATTCGGTTTAAAGAACGGAAATGTCACACAGGAAACATCGTTTACTCTGGTTTAAGTGCGATTATAAATATTAATTATTGTGTAAACATCGTTTCGAATTAAAATTTTTATTCTAAAACAAGAGGGCATTGTTTTTGCTCAAAATTACTATGATCAATACATGTAATGCTTCGTTTTCTGTTCGTATGCTAATGTTTGTTCGAAATTTGTATTTATTAATACGTTTATAAATCAATTAGTTGATTTTAATTTATCTATCAATAAATTTGACCTCCACAAAAATTTCGTTTTTTATCCGAGTTTATCCTGTAGATAAATAGCGATCTCTGATAAAGCCATCGAATTTTATAATACCGAATGTTCTAAACTAAATAGATTTTAGAATAATATTTTAAAGAAGGGGCTGTAAAAAAGTGAACAATAAATCTTTAGAACAAGCCGATCTCCGTGGCGGAGTGGTAGCGTCTCGGCCTTTCATCCCGAAGTTCTGGGTTCGAATTTCGGCCAGGCGTGACATTTTTCATACGCTACAAATTTCTATTTTCATATTCCCAAGCACAAGTTTCTTTGTAAGCGTCTGTGGAGAATTAATTGATCAGTATAAAATTCTTAACATTTTATGCGATGTTGCAGCTGTCTTAGGTAGATTTCATAAGAAAGCTACCTATTGTAATGGTACCATTATTCGACTTCCGGAAAATTTCGACATATCTTCGCGTTTCACATCCCCCAGACCCCAAAACCACCGTCAGTTGAATAGTTTATATATATATATATATATATATATATATATATATTTCACTTTCTTGTGGACACTATAACTGCCGTAATTTTGCGCCAATTAGTTTAAAATTGTTCCTTAAAAATTACTCGTCCCAAAATCTCGGTCGAGTTCGTTAAAGGCCAAAATCGGATCATGGGGGGGGGGGGTGATATTTTTTCGACAAAAAAAAATCGCTATAACTTTCCTATTAAGTAAAATAAGTCTTTCTTTTTTCCTGTTTAGCCTCCGGTAACTACCGTTTAGATAATTCTTCAGAGTATGAATGAGGATGATATGTATGAGTGTAGATGAAGTGTAGTCTTGTACATTCTCAGTTCGACCATTCCTGAGATGTGTGGTTAATTGAAACCCAACCACCAAAGAACAACGGTATCCACGATCTAGTATTCAAATCCATGTAAAAATAACTGGCTTTACTAGGACTTGAACGGTGTAACTCTCGACTTCCAAATCAGCTGATTTGGGAAGACGCGTTAACCACTAGACCAACCCGGTGGGTAAGTAAAATAAGTATCACTTCATTGAAACCAGCAACATATGTACAAATTGTTAAAAACTAAAATAAGATTATTTGATTTCATAGTGAATTTAATTTTTTAATATATTTTTGTTTACTATTATTTATTATTTTATCTTCCATTTTATTTTAGATCAGCTATTTAATTTTATGTTCTATGAAATAGACGTAGTTTCTTTAAATTTATAGAAGTTTAAAATATATATAAACCACCAAACAATACTTTTGATGATTATTAACAAACTTATTACGCTTTCTTCCTCTTTAACATCAGAATCAGTCAATTTAAATATATGTATGTTAAAATTTAAATATTTCTTGATTATTTCGTCCAGCTGTAAAATATATATATATATATATATATATATATATATATATATATATATATATATATATATAAAACTACGTTTAAACGCAGTCTTTTTAAATGATTCTACGTAATCCTGAATTTTTTTTTATTGTCTGATGATGTGATAGACAACGAAATCACTAACAAGTTGATAAATACTCATCTTGAGTACTGTTTTGTGTATTTATAAAAAAAGTTTCAAAATAAAAAAGTACATTTGTATATTTGTTTTATTCTTTATAGTGTGTTCGTTGTCTAATTTAGCAAAGATCTCTGCTTCTTCAGAATTGGTTACCGTCTAATTATACGGAATAAAATTAATAAAACAATTCATTTTGTCATTTATTGCTTTAAAATCTCTATTTCTCAAGAAGCAGAGATATAAAAAAAAGTACGTAAAAGAAATTTTAATTATTTTTATTTATTAATTTTTTTTCTATTCAATCACACTGTAAATCTTTCGTAAAGCACATTGTAAAGTACGTTATTCCTGGTAACACACATACATTTATAAAGATTATATATGTATTTTACACTTAATTAGCTGGATAAAATTTTTTCAAAAAACCTTTTTCTATTAATTAGAAGCATGTGATTAGATTATTACATAATAAATTTATCTTTACGTGTATTAAACGTATGTTAGTTACTACTAAACAAAGCGAACAAAAACTTTATTTCATGCAATATACAATAGCATATAAGCTTCTAATTACTGGTAATAATTTTTACATTTTAATTACAGTACGCTAAAATTTCTAATTTGTATATAAGAGGTATTTGTATATAAGAGGCTTTATTGTTCAAATAGCCTTTTTTTCGTTTTACTGAAGATAAAAAAAAATGACTTTAGGAATTTAAAATCTTTGCCGTTTTATCCAGGAAGTATTCTATAAATTTTACGTAGTAATAAATTTAAAACTAATACTGAAGCTAGGTTACTTCTGTGTCCAGAAAAAAAGAAAATGGGAGTTGTTTCATGCTGTTTGGATAATGTTAATATTTTATTATTATTATTATTAATAGAATTAATTCAAGTGCTACTTAAATATAGGAATAAAATTTGTTTTAGAGGTCTAATCACTACTAAATTACATATATATTGCCTAAACTATTCTAAACGTGTTATATAAAGCGATTATACTTTTATTACTAATAAAAAGCTTCTACTAATTACTGTTTACAAATTATATTCATGGACTGTTGTTTTCGTTCTACACTAAAATTAATTGTCCATCTATTTCTAGCGTAAAGTTTGTTTTGTGGTTATTTTTTTTTAATCTACGTAGGCTATTTGCATATGAAAAGCTACAATTTATGATTATTTTACCCCATTATTTTTGACTGCAGAGTTTTTAAACGTTGATCCTTCGAAGAAGACTCTTTCTGTAAAAACATAAACTTATTACTTTACTTATAATTAATCTAAATATATCGTCTTTATAAAGATTTTTTTTTGTACACGGTAACTTTTATTAATGAAGAAGTATATTTTACTTTTTTTATTTTAAAAAAAATATTAAAATAAACGGCTTAATTTTAATGTATATATAGTTATTTCTAACAGTAAAAAAAAAATTCATGATTTTAACACAGTGAAATATTTCACATTAGGTGCAATTTATTTATCTGAAGCGGTAATATATGCAATAGTTGACGCACCCACTTAAAATAAATCGAATCCTGAAGAGTAAATAATACGGGTATAATATTTATTTGCTTTTTTTAACAAGAGCTTTTACCTCGTGCCTTAATAACTTATAGCTTACTTATTTTTTTCCGTTTTCCCTTCTATCCATTTAAAATAGTTTTAGATTTTTACCTTTGACTAATATTTAAACCTCTCTTGAGGAAGCCCTTGTTATATTTCTTTTTTTATATCAGGTTTTGATAATAAATGTTAAAATTTTTACTGCCGTTTTCAAAATTTAAATAAATTTATATTTATGTTATTATTCGTTTTGTACACCTCATTAGGTTAAAAAACAAGAATTACTCCAGAATTTTTCTTACAGGTTTAAGTAAAGCCATGGGAAAACCTTGACCAGAGCGAAGTATTATGAAATTACTTAATATACGAGGATCATTCAGTAAGTAAAAACCGATTTTATATATAAAAAATGTATTGTATTTATTTTAACTTTAATATTGCATCATAATCGACATTTAAAAAAAATATTTTTCCACATAATGAATTACATTATATATATAATGTAATATATTGTATATAATTAATGTAATATATGTAATCACCTCGTAAGTTAAAGCATTTGTCAAATCATGGCGCTAGTTTTTGTATGTCGTCGACAAAGATGAGAAGTTCACAAGTTTTTTTTGCGGCATATGGACCTGCTTTGTTATGAAGTAAACACACTCCACGAGTCAAAAGTCCATATACACCATTATACGTCACCATACACGACAGTAATTTGACGATGAATTTCCCCTGACCGAACACTTTGCGTATTCAAAAGACGTATGACGATCGTACCTCACAATCAGCGGGATTTTCACTTTATTTTATTCATTATAAACGCACGCAAAATCACTCCATGTCCACAGTAAAGCTATGAAATTTCATACAGCGCTAGCAGAAACAACAACCGAGACCACCTGGCCTTGACCCATTGTTGTGAGTGAAGCTGCGCGCATGCGATACGCAAACGGTTCTTATTTTCTGGACGACCGTAGTATAAAAATGAGAAACGGTTTTAGCCCATTTTAATTCATACAAATTATATATATATATATATTTTTTTTTAAAGCGAAATAATACCGAAACAATAACATGAAGTTATTAAATAAATACTGCATAATAAAAGAACAGTTTGAAAAATATTTGTATTCATTTTTAATACGTACTTGTTAAATGAGATTTTTTAAAAATTCAAATTTTTTTTTAGTTTTTAGAATTTATGAATAGTTATTCTGTTATTTAAAACGATACCATTTAATGCAATTTTAAATTTTTAAATAAAAAATATTAAAACATTTAGAAGATTTTTTAGTTAGTTAAATACGGCAAAGAAAATATATTCAGCCCTTTTTCAAAAACTTAAATATCGCCTTTTAATACAGAAATAGTTGACTTTTTAAAAAAAAATGTAAACCTAAGAGTTTATATATAAGTGTTCCTATGATTCATAATTATCGGCTTCTACAACAGTTTAACGTTGCAATATTATATCCTGAAAATGGATTCTAATTTTTTTAAGAGACTAGGAAGATGCAATATTATATTTTAGATAAGATTTTTTCCTAATTTGTAGGTCTCCGTCTGTTCAACTGCAGAACAATAAGCAACACTCCACGTCCCAATGAGATGAGAATAATATGTATGACATGTAAATGGGGGTAGTCTTGTACAGAATTCCTGAGATGGGTGGTTAATTGTACTCCAGTGACCAAAGTATCCACTGTTTCCCTGTCCATCTCTGAATCCATCAGCAGACAAACTATAACCAATAATTTGCTTACATAGAGTGTATAGTATTTTAAATATAAATATTTTATTGTGTATTATTACACCTAACATTAGGTAATACTAATATTACCTAGTATTATTATTAAATGTATATTATTAGGTGTTATTAGTGTAAGACTTTTAATAATTCTCGTACAAGGAAATAGAACACAAAAATGGAAATTCTCCTTGAAAATGAGATAAATCCTCCATGAAAATGAGATGGAAACCTTCTTGAATATCTCAAAGCACATTATGAAAATGAGCTTTTTTCACCCACCCTGTTTCTGATTTAACTGATGTATTTTAATTTTGGTGTTAATTTTCTAATCGGTTTTTAACTACTGTTAAAGTTGCTAAAAAAGAAATTTTAATTTTCTAGCAAAAATAAAAATTAATATTTTATCTACATCTTGAATGTTTTATAATTTTTTAATTAAAGGTTTTTCTTTTATTATCTTATCGGCATTTAAACGTAAAAAGGAACTAGGTGAACCTAATTTTGTTCTGGTAAATTTCAATCCATTTAACATTTCACATTATTTAAATTAAACGATTTTTTTTACGGACGTAATTTATAAAACATGACTGATGGATCAAGTCATTATTCATACAAGATATCCATTAGTCATACCTGGACAAGTTCATTACTAAAATCTGGTTGTACTTTGTATCGATAAAAAGAATACAACTTTGCTACATATAATTATCTTATAATATTTTGCTTTTTTAGCTTTTTTTATTTTCATTTTTGTATTAGCATATAGGGTCATTTTTTATTTTGATTTCATAAGATTAATTTCGTTTAGAGATTCTAATTAATTAAAATTATTTAGACTAGAAATATTAAATGTATTTTCATTTTGTTTTTTTTTTTATTTTATATTCTTGAGCTGAAAGTTGATTAAAAATGTATTTTTATTATTTTTAAAATAATCATAATTTTATCACCCTTCGACCTGTCTCCTCATTGCTCCTCCCCGTAGGTCCAACCCCCTCAAAAAAGGTTACTTTATTCGTGAAGTAACCAACAATAAAATTACATTATATCCACAGTTAAATGCACAAAGTTTAAATTAAAATTTTAGGATTTTTTCAGGCTTAAGTTCAAAGAAATAAATTACTAGAATATGAAACTTGTATATGAAAGTTGAAACTTGAATATGTAGTACTTAAAATTGTAAATGAAATTTTATATTTTTAATTGTGTGATATTGTGTAATTATTCGTGTTGGCTACCGAGGACTAATGAATGTTTTAATTTGTTTCTTGTAACCTTTTTTCACTGAGCCAAATTTACTGTTGAATATCAAATATAGAAAATTCTCAAAAATTCAGATGATACACAGCTCTGCAAGTGACACGCTCACTTTTTTCATAATATTGTGTATAAATCAAGGATTGATCGTAGAACAGAAAATCACTTTATCAGAAAACGCAGTTATTTCTAGCATCATTTGTACCTGTGATACGTCACATGTATCACAGTCATAAGAAAAACCGTGGGACGGATTGAGTAAAGTAACAAATTAATGTACTAACTTTCTGGAGAAAACAAAGCTTTCTGTATATTATTTCTGGTAGAAATGGTAAGGGAAGATTAATTTATAATATTATAAATAAAGGAAAATTTTAGTAATGCTATTATTTTATGCTTTGATTATGTCGGCTATCATTATTAAACAGTACTTGTAAAATATTATATTTATCAGTCGTCGATTATCGTAACAAAACAAATTATACTTATCTGTCTAATATTAAAAATAATAATGAATAAAGTTATTTAAAAAAAAGAAGTAAATAATCACGTAAGTTACAAATAAAAGAATAATTTTAAATTTTACTACCAGTTTTTTAGTAGACTTTTTAGTGTAATTATTATTACGTAATCGTTATTAGGTGTATTAATGATTAATAATAACAAAATATTATAAAATTAAGCTAATCAATGAAAAGTATTATTTAAATAAAGATTTTTTTTCCTGAAAATTAATTTTGTGGTAATTCTTGTAAGTTTAATGAAATATATTATTGGAGATTCAATTTTATAATAGATTATTTAGCTAGTTATTATGAAAGATGACCACAATAATTGAGATTACATTTCGTAACGTTATTTTTACAATTTTCTTAACTTTATATTGTATTTTATTATTAAATGTATTTTTTTATTATTAAATGTAATACATTTTGAATAAATGGTTTATTGTAGCAATAATTTTCTTACGAATGTATTATGTTTTTTGTATTTTTTATACTTGTCGCTATATAAACTGATTTAATTTTAAAATTACATTTTTTTTAAATATAGAATTACATATTAGTAAAAAAAAATAACTTTTTTAAAAGTCGATGAAAGTTTTTTACAGTTTCAATTAATTAATTAAACATACCCTTGTTGAGTTTTCCATCGTCGTTTTCTTAATATTTCTCGTTCTAATACCGTGGCGACCCTGTGTTGATAACGAATTGAGGCCCCACGGTTCAAGCGCGACTCCATGGTTTATGTTCGTAATATTTTGTCCTCTCGGATTGACGTTAGCCATGATATTAATACGTTATACAGAAGGACCCGCAGCAGAGGGTTTTAGAAGGTGTTGGTCGTATCGACTTAATAGTACAATGGTTAATTGACAAAACCAATTTCCGCCTTTTCATTCTGATGTCAACTATAAATAAATAAATCATCTGTAGACCGTGTAATAACAATGGAACCGGTCTTTTAATGCGATCACGACATCGCATACTACACAATACCTTCTTCTATCCTATATATTTATTCCTTTATTAACTGTAAAATGTAAGTTTCAATCAAATTATTATTATCAGTTTTATCAAATATATTGTCCTTCACAGTTTTAGAACTAATAAAAAACAGTTTTAATTACTCTGGATGATGAAATCGTTTGAATTCTTTCAAGAACGGGGAAACGTTATTAATTTATGGAAGTAAATTATAAAACACTATTTCCTCTATTTAGTGGTAGCAGGGTATACAATACATTGTTTTTCAACAGACAAGGTACATTAATTTGTTTTTTCCACCATTTTCCCAGGTTTTCTTATGATTGTGATGTATAAAAGCTTTTGAGATAGTCGAAATGACACAATTGTAATTTCTCTAATTGTAATGATGTCTACTACAGTCACTCCATGAAGTGAACGGATTAAAGGAGTAGCTTGTAGAAGGCTTGATTTGCTGATTTTAAAGTGTACCTTTGCAATCTTTGTGACTTTTTTCTCGCATACAACTGTTAGATTGTGGTAACATGCCTATAAATAGGGTTTATTATACAATATAATTTCTTATTATTAAAGGGGCTCTGCTGTGTATCAGACTCAGTACTAACATTCGTGCTTCGTTAAACTATTAAAGATACTACTCTAATAGATTTATTTATAATAAATAATAATTTATTATAAAATTTAAATTCAGCTTTTTATTAAAATATTTATAATTAAAATTTTTAGTGAGAATTGCCTTTTTGAAAATATAATTATATATTTTTGTATAAAGGTCTTTAAGATGAATAAAAGAGAAGAGAAATTAATACCAAAATCTTCTAAAAGAAAAAAAAAAAACGAACCAGGCTGGTGAGCCATTTATTAGAACTTTAAGGTTTAGTTAATTTTCTAATAGAAAATACAGACAATACAGTTATACAGACGATGAAAATCGTAGATAAAAAAAAAAAATATTGAAATATAAAAATAAATATTTTATTGAGGATGGAGTAACAATGCTAAGGTTAAATGGTTATAATAAAAAAGGATAGCTGAATTGCATTAAACCATCAAAAAATATTTTTCACATGTTGATTGTTGTGAGTATAAATATAGTGTAATCGTTGATTCATTGCCAGCTAATTAATTACAGGAATGAAAATAATATGTCGTTTAAAAATCCGATGCGATTCGGTACAGGATGCAAAAAGAGACTGAACAAACATGTGAACTGGCTTGCAGTTAATCAAATGTATAACAGCGAGATGTTAAGCGCCTAGTCTGTTAACTGCATATATTAGATCTATAAGTTCTCTCCTCGATTTGAGGTGAATCAGTTATCCTAGGGTGTTGTGCTTCGTCAAAATTCTTCATTTCGTTTCGCCACATACTTTTGTTGATTCTTTGATTTGTTTCACTGTTTCTTTGTTTGATTAGCTATTTTTTTTGTGTGATTGATAATACAATTTTTTGTTATTTTATGTTCTGTACTTCATCAATGTTCCTTGGACTCATCTTTGTATGTGTTTATTTAAGTTTATGCATACTGTATAAGGTTTGTGTACATATGCATACACAGTTCTTTGAAGGATTTCATTGAAAACCTCTTTACGCATATCATTTTTTTGGTATTCAAATTTACTTATGGTCCCGTAAACTGGAACCGATTGTAAATTAAACAATACGGTAGAAAAAAAAAACAATTGAATTTAAATCTATTTAAAATTAGGAGAACTTTAAAAGTGAAACGAGTAAAATTCAAGTTTGATATATTGTAGTACAATAAAAGTAATAAAAATATTTATCTATGTATTAGGTGTATAATTTTGTTAGCGTTGAAAAGATAAAATTTCAGCTACATCTTGAATTTGAAACCCAAAATTAATATATTTTTATCCAGACTTAGTTAAAAAAAAAGAAAAATGTTAATATCGATCTGTAGTAAATATTTGTATGTAATACATCGTAACTTATCTTACGTTGGTATTCTGTAATAATAAGAAATCGCAGTAAGATTCCTATTGAAGTTCCGAAATACAAGAAGTTCCGAAGTTCCGAAGTTCAAGAAGTTCCGAATACAAGAAGTTCCGAAGTACAAGAAAAAAATACGAAAATGTATTAATTCTTTCAGAAGGTCATCATGGGAGAAAATTCAACCATAAGGTGTTTGTTTCTTGTGCCGAATATATTGAACAAACGGTACTTAATTAACGCCACCGCAGCTACAGCTTTATTTAAAAACGAAGTAGTCAATCGGATTTCGGTGGAAAATGAACAGTCTCTTTATTAATTTTAATAAATGGTTATTTATATTTATTTATTTTATAAATATAATTTAACCAAACTTAACCTACGCTCGCTTCGCTCGCTAACCTTGACTAATTAACACCGTAATTTTTTGAGTATTTATTTAATAAATTCAGTAATTATTGCAATTGATTTAAATAATCAAAACACTCCTGTTAATTACTCAAGGTTAGCGAGCGTAGGTTAAGTTTGGTTAAATTATATTTATCAAATAAATAAATAATAACCATTTATTAAAATTAATAAAGAGACTGTTTTGAATCTATGTTAAACTCTATATCGGCCCATTTTCCACCGAAATCCGATTGACTACTTCGTTTTTTAATAAAGCTGTAGCTGCGGTGGCGTTAATACGTAAGTACCGAACAAACTTTAGCATTACCCATTTTCTATAAGATGTGTGTGTGTGTGTGTGTGTGTGTGTGTGTGTGTGTGTGTGTGTGTGTGTGTGTGTGTGTGTGTGTGTTAGATGGCCTATTAAACAAAACTTTACCATATTTGCGAACTTATTTATTAATTTAAGATATCTCCCGTATTTTTATGAGTATGATTAAAAACGCTGTTACCAATTAAGAGTTATTAAAACGTTACACAATTTATTTTATTACCAGTACCCTTATTTTAAAGTAAACAAGATATGAAAAATATATTTAAAAATTTCCAAGGAAGAATTTTAATAACTATTTACTGTTTAAAAATTTCTTAGAAATACTGTTTATGGAAAAAGTAATTTTTTTTTTTTTTTACTATATGTTTTGGTTAATAAATAATTCGGCTATTAGTGACTTTTGTTTGATATACCCGAGGTGAATGAAATTTACGGATGTCAGCTCCGTATAAAAAGAGGTAAATATAGTTGGATAGCTGGTTTTGTGTATAATGATGGCACAATAGCATTAATAAATTCTTTGATGTAAAAACGTTTATTGATGAAAAAAATATTGTTTACTGATTATATATATAATCTGTAAAGATATAAATTTGTAAGAAACGTTTAAGTTTTAATAGGTTGAAGTACACTGTGTCGGATTACTTGTTTAATGTTTTAATAATTTTTAAGAAAATAATTTGTTTTAAATTATGTAATTTATTCTACGTACGTATAGATACGTATTTTGTCTGATGAGATTTAATATTTCCGTTACTTAAATTGTAATAAACACGTTTCCATTAGGTAGCGGATGTGTAATAGTTTAAATATATTTTTTATTATTATTATTATTCCACATAAAAAACGTATTACTTCTTATTACTCATTTTTTGAATCTTTTAGTAATTAAGTCACGTATTTAATATTTTTATGGTAACATTGAAACAATTTTCTTGGCCGATTAATTTTATTTGTAATTATACAGATCTGTTGTGTATGCTGATTATTACATGAAAAGTTTAATAAATAGTATTAAAAATAAGATAGATGAAATGAAGTACCGAAGAACAAATCCTACATTCTATCATATGTCACCACCATTTACAACACGCAACAACAAGCTAGACAAAGGTACAAACGTGACTAATTGGTTGATCTTTACTCATAAGCACAACGGATTCATATTTCTACATATAAAACATCCTCACTTAAGTGTGATATTGTAAACCTAGTTTTTTAGATTATTGTTGACAGGTTTGTTAGTTTATAATACCGTTGCAGCTGTTTATTTATAATATCGAAATCTGTTTATTATCTGCAAAAAAATTAATCCCTTTTTTACATATGTACTGAATTTATACAAATTACTGTAAAATACATGTGTCGTACGTATGTGGTGTGAAGTAAATTTTTTATGTCATAAAAAATTAGTCGCTTTAATTTATCAATCCCTTCATTCAAATTTATCTTGTTTTTTTTATGTCCTTTCTTCATGATATTTTTCCCCTGTTTCGGGTATTCCAGGAATCTTATATATTTTTACTTTTCCGTCTATATAGCGTTGTAGCAGAGCTATAGTTCTAGAAGGGAAAGTATTCTAATTGGTCCGATTTGGGAATATGCAGTTTTCATCGAATCTTGACGTTTTTACGCGTAAGGAACCCTGAACCCTCCAGTACCAAGTGAGCAGTATCTACTGCTCACCTGATATCGGTGTTCTTTGGTGGTTGGGTTTCAATTAACCACACATCTCACGAATGTTCCACTAGAGACCTATACAAGATTATACTTCATTTACATTCATACATATCCTCATTCATCCTTTGAAGTAATACCTTACTATGGTTCCTACAGAAAAAGAAAAAAAAGGAAATGAGTAATAGAATTAAATAAATGAATGATATTTAGTGCAAAAAATTAACTGGATCTGGTTGGTTCTCGAATTCGATCGCCTGGTTGACTCGGTATCTGGTACGTTAAGCCTCGCGGCTACACCAGCTGCCGATCGTGCAGGCGAAATTTGTTCTGTGTATGTTGTGAAATTACATTATTTTACAAAACCCTGTACCTAAATTTACAATTATTCGTTAATAAATATAGTATCTTTAAATTAAATTATGATAGATGAAGTGTAGCCTACACTTTAATACTATCCTAAAACAAAACATTTTCAAAACTAAATCTTATTTCTAATTTCTAATTTAGAGTGATTCATTAATAAATTTACGGAAATACTTTTTTGTGTGCATATTTTAGTTTATACTAATCATTTGACCTTAATGCAAAAAAAAAAAATAACGCAGTTCAATGTTACACTAAAATACATTATACCTTTTTATACACAGTATTTACTTTACAATTCTAATGAATAATTCTATCGTATGCGTACTATTTGTCAATATTATAGTAGGTTGGTATATAAACAAATGTATTATTCATTTTATTTAACGTAGTAAACGAAAAAATAGAATTAAAATAACGTTTTTTGTTTTTAATTTAAAAATAAATAAACAGTAATTGCTTATTTATATTGAGTATAAATTATTTAAAATTTAATTTACTCTCACAAGTATTTATTTTATTTTTATTGTAATATTAAGTATTTTAGAATTGATGCAAATACTAAATCCAAGGATTCTAAGTTATCTGTTTTATGGTTTTCTTGGTTATATTTGTTTTCATCTTTCCGTAGTTTTCGCTTTCTATAAATATCTTATTTATAAGCAAATTAATTAAACTTAGATGTCTTTGAACTTTTTATTTTCATTATTTTGTCAGAAATATCTTGTCTCTTACACTTTTTAATCACGGTTGACATTTCGATTTTTATCAAGCCACGTTATTTCATCTTCCCCCAGTAAACATCATATTTCAAAGGCATCTGTTCCTTTCCTGTTGTTCACGGTTACGGTACCATAAAGCACTCCACGGTACACGTTTGATTTTAAGAATATCTTTCTTAATTCTTGGATCGATATTTTATAACGTCACATTAATTTTATTGTATGAAGGTTCTACTTGTTTGCATCAGTCAGTTTTTCATTTCTTTCCTTACTTCATCCATCCTTTATAGTTTTACTTTCTAAACAGCAAAATCTTGTTAACTTCCAGTAAATTATGTTTATCTTAATCTTTAATTCCTCATTTACCTTTTTTCTTCTCTCGTTTCATTATCCTTATTTTACTTTTACTTATTCTTAACTGAATTTCTCTTCTTAGCAATAAATCTATGTTATTCAAAATTACGTACAATTCATTTTTATCTGCCAAAAGAACAACGGCTATGACCAAATCTTATAATTTTAATTTTTTCTTTTTAGATTTTTTATTCGTATTAAAAAAACAATGAGTACATAGCCTACTATATCCTTGGCTCATTTATTTCTGAATCAGCCTGTCTTTCTTAATTTTCTATTTGTTTAAATTTATAGTAATGTATACTTCTTAAATTTTAGTAATTTCGGGAATATTAAAAATAATTCCTTACTCCTGAGTTCTTAAGTGCTGTACAGCCAAGCTATAACGCAGCTCGATATATCGCGGATACGGATACAGTGCGGATTATAAGCTGTCTCCCAAAAAAATATCTGAAAACTAAAAAAATATCGTATCTTCCGTACTTAACTTGTTTCTTTGTAGGTACATATTATACTGTATTAGATTTTTCTATTAAGCTATTATTTTTTTTCCTACTTTTTTAACTGATTCCCTGTGTGATTTAAAATTTACTTCTCGAAATAATGCTATAACGCGGGTGTGACACCCGCGTTATAGGATATTATTAAGTCCCCCCGATAACCGCGTTATAGTGGGACTACATTTTTCTTTCTAAGGGGTATTAATACTCAGTCATTTTTTTAATTTTTTTACTGAAAATAGATTACGAATCATCGTTGCTCAAAATACTTGCATTCTCATGTGTTCAAAGTTTTCAGAAGATGATATTGTATCGTTACCCGACTATAATGAAATGATGCTAAGATAACCCGATTCAATAAAGCGTAAAATATTAAAGAAAAAAAAAACTTTTTTATTCATGCTGGTCCTTGAATATGAAAATTAATTTAGGCTTTTATGAAGGGGTAAATACATTTTTTTTTAATATTAATTTAATAAAAACGTAAATTTGTTTTAATTTTTTGTTTATGTTGAATATAAAATTCAGCAATTATTATTATTATTATTATTATTTTATAGCTTGTATCCTTCAGAGAGCTTATCAAATGTGTGAAATTTTTATGAACTTATAAAAGTAAATATGTTAATAAGAATTCATGTTATTTCAAAAGGAATATGTCAACCTTATTAAAAATTCACAAGAAGAATAAATTATTTTTATTGAATAACAAAAGAAATTTCTATTGCTCAATAAAATAATCTCAAATCAGGTACAATAAAAATAAAGGAAAAAAATAATAAAATAGGAAGTGAACATTTTTATTGTATATTATAGGTAGAATATATTTATTTTAATATACATAATTTAAATTACTAATTTTACTATTTTACGACTGATACAAAGCCGTAAATAAAAAAAAACCATCAATCTTATTTGTGATTTCATTTGGTTGTATATGCAATAAACTTTTAGACCATGTTCTACTAAAAAATAAAGAAAGGTTCGGAAACACTTCGTTAGCGAGTGTCGGCCGGTGAAAGTTCCG
Source organism: Lycorma delicatula (assembly GCF_047948215.1). NCBI lineage: Eukaryota > Metazoa > Arthropoda > Insecta > Hemiptera > Fulgoridae > Lycorma > Lycorma delicatula. Next base: position 42,147,850 of record NC_134461.1, read on the forward strand.
CCCTGATTTCAGCGCCTTAGTTAAAATTAAACAAGACTATAATTATTGGAACCAAAGTAAGAGATAATTTAGTGGTTTTGTATGAAACTGGTCTGAAAAATTGAAAATTAAAAAAAGATCCCAGTACTGTATTTTTAACTGTTTTATAATTTTGTTGTAGAAGTAATAACTTTGTTAAATGCTTAATGAACACAAACGTTTTAAACAAAACTATATATATACAATTTTTCTTCTTATTTAAATTAATATTTTTACACCAGCTTGCATGAATAATAGTTATATTTTTTGTTAAAAAATTTATTAATTATTAAATTGAATCCTTTAATTTTAAAAGATTAAATAAGCTGGAATAAATTTATTTTTTGAATAAGTTAAAAAACACTGTGTTAAACTGTTTTGTACTGTAAGTATTCACTTTTAAAAAGGTGTTTATAATTATGGTAACAACAAAATATTTACAACGGAAGAATGAACAAATGTTTATTTCTAGTTGGTAATTTTCGCTTCCTAATATTTTACGATAGATTTGGTTATTTATTTAACTATTTTGATCTATTTATTAAAGTTATTTTATTTTTTATTTACTTTTTTAAAAAAAAATATTTCTATGATTTTGATTTGCGAATGTGTTTAAACACGTGCTGAATAAAATAATAATTTAGAAAGATGACATTGGTAAGTGTTTTCAATGTATTCTGATTGTTTTTATATTCGTTGATTATAGTTTTTTTGTTTGATGATGAAATGGATATTAACCTCTATTTAGTAATAAGCAAAACTAAAAATTTGATTGAAACTATAAAATAATAAAATTGTAATCAAAACAAATTACAATATTTCTCGAGTTTAATAGAAGAGAATTGTGTATTGTAATAATAATAAGTTTATTTCGTGTCTATTTATGTACGTTATCGACATTTCGCTTATTAAAATGTGCGATTTTTTTCCTGCTATACGATTTAATGTACTTTGCGATTGTAATGTAATATTATCACATTAAATATAGAAATCTTTTAATATTATGAGAAAGTAAATCAATGAAATTTTATTCACAGTTTGACTTAGAAAAGTAAAGTAAAAATCCAGAAAATTTTGGGTGTTTTACACAGAATGTATATGTAGTTGAAAAAGAATTGATGCTATGCTTTTCTGGCAGATAAATTTGTTTCTTTTGTAATAGTTATTTTTTAACGATAACTTTTTTCTTTAGTTGTAATTTCCTTAGTTGTAATAGCGTTAACGTACGCAACAGAATAATGTACTAATTACCTTTGCTTAAAGTAAGTTACTTAAGTCAAAATATTATTTTTTATAATTTTACACTACCCCAGAGCTTTGGTATAAATGCGAATATTACAGTAATGTACATCTGAGTTACAAGAGGTTAATGTTATTCGCTATTCAGTTAGTTCCTATAGCGGCTATTGTGTACGCGTGTCATTGTATCATAAAGCTAATTATCATTACATTTCGATGAATTTAATATGATAATGTATACTCGACTCGTTGAAGACAATGGGAAACCACTTCTTACGTTTCCTTGTAAGCGTAGAATGGAATATTGAAAATTTAAAAAAAATTGTATAATGTGTTAGCAGCCGATTCCGTTATTTCAGTCCGCAAATAATGTACGGTTATGGTTTTGTTACCAAACAATTACGATTAAATTTCTATTGTGTAAAATTCAAGGTATTTATTTTTTTTAGAGGTAACTGAATTTTAAAAATTTGGTAGTTCTACTATTATTTTTATTAAATCAAACTCGATAATTATTTTATCAACGTGTAATTTAGCATTTGCATAATTAATTAACAAATATTATTAAGTCATCCCTATATGATAGTATTTTTTTTCTTGTTGAAAGTTTTTCGGTTGTGAATATTCATTTTTTATTCAAAAATTCTTTGCGTTTTGATGACTGTTGTAATGATTTTTTATACATTATTTAAATCTATTAATGTTTGTATGATCATATATAATACGAAGATTTGTGAGAAATTTTATATAAGACAGCACATGTTAAGTAGTTAAAAATATTTAATATTTATTAGTCATTGTAAAATAGACGAGAAAAAAATAAATTTTAAATATATATTTCCAACTATTGATTTTAAAAAAAATCTGATAGTTTACTAAATAAAATAAAAATTATTTTTTTTAAATTTAACATATATATGTACCATTTTTTAAATTAGTAAATTAAGAAGAAGAATTAATAAAAAAAGGGGGATGAAGAATAAGAAAATAAAAAATAAAAATTTTGTTTGCATCAAACACCGTGTTTTGTAGCAAAATCTAAAATCGACTTTTAATTTTGTTATTCAAATATTTTCCAGTTCCTTAAAATTTGATCAAGTATTTGATCAATTTACAAGATAAAATTACATTATTTTAAATAGTATTTTAACTTAACAAAATCATCTCGATTTTTAAGAATTTAAACTTTAAAACACTTTATTCAACAGGTTCATTTAAAAAAGATACAGTTACATTTATTATTCTCCTTATTAAAATCAAGGGTGATGTAAACCTAAAGTTAAAACTTACTTTCAGATATTGGCGATACATTTAGATGAAAACAACGGTAAGTGCCCTTTTAACGCGGAAGATTAGTAAGAAAATTATTTTTTAATGTCTAAATATTTCATAGAAGAATAATTTTATTTTAAGCAATGAATTATCAGCATTTTTTTGTGTACAGTTAACTTTAATAAAAAATATATATAAGCTATGTTTTAAAAATACTTTCTTTAAAGTACTAAGTAATTTGTTTCAGCCAACAACATATTACTTACATTACATTTAGTTTTAAGAATAAAAACAAGTTTCATTTGATTTACACCGAAATGCGTAAAGCAGATGAATACACATGCATCACAAGAAATTAGAATCACGTACAGATGTTACAAATTTCTGACAGAATATAAAGAATTATTATTCTACATCATTTTTTTATGACAAATTCCGTATGAAAAATACGGTAAAGTAAATTAATTTATTTAAAGATTACTTTTTGAACACAACATACTTGTAAAGAATATATTTTTAAATAATTAGGCGTAAATTATAAAATGTCAAAATTTGCTTTGTTAAAAGTTTTTTTGTTTTTGTGAAATTTTTTTATGAATAATAATAATTTACTGATTAGAAAATTTTCTTCTGGGTAGGTTAAAAAAAGTTAGCATAAACCTTTTTTTACATTCGTTGCTTAAAATTTTATTTTTTTTATTTTTAAATTAACTGTTTTTTAATAAAAGTTAAATACCGTATGGTATCCTTTATTGGTTTTTCTTTTTGCGTAATCTCATTCTAATTTATGTAGGTGTTAAAAAGGGTAATAAATTAAAAAATATATTCCTTTTTATTATCTAAAATTATGAAAGTATTTCCAAAACATTATCTTTTAAGTAGTTTCTAAAAACTCCAATTAAAATTCTTTTAAAAATATATTTTTATTTACTGCGCTTTTTATGTTGATGTGCTTTTTCAATTTCGTTTTACGAGAATTACCCTCGTAAAATAAACGAAATGAAAGACATTTTAAATCACAATTTTCCAATTGTTGATTAAAAAAAAATTAAAGTAAACAATAATTATATATTTTATCTGTTTTTCAAATCCAGATTTTCAGGTAGTATTTAACCAGTCCGAGTATATTTGGTACAAAGATTACAATCAGTAGTCTTAATTATGTGAACTAATTTAATAATTAAATATAATTTTAATTTATCGAATTTTTGTTTATTGACGTAAGTTAAACTACTTCCGCAATAGATTCTCAAGAATAATAAGCATCCTATGGCAAGCGTGCTAGGAAGAGTAAGATGTTTACAATGGAAACTACTTCACTGGATTACAAGTGGTCATCCTGTGAAATACAATGGATTACAAGTGTTATTCAATTCTTCAAGTAACACTTTCACTAAAGAGATGACTGTGTAATCTACATCATTATTCACAGAGAAAGCATCCCTACAACTCGTACCCCTTATATATCAAGTCCTTTACATTATGTTATAATCCGTATTCCAAAAAGGCTTAACACATGCTTCGAAGCAGTCACTTTATGCGATTTCTTTACATACATATTCTTAGTTTTATCAACGTAAATGTTTTATTTTTCGTACGGGCAACCCTTTTTTGTAGGCTTATTCAAACTTAAAAAAAAACTTTAATAAATTAATGAAACTGATTTGAAAAACTACATAAGAAGTATTTTTTGTTAATTTGTCGATGACTTCTAAAATTCGAAATTTTAAAAGCAGTTGAAAAAAATTTTTTGAAGTTTGATTTTTTAATAATTTTTTTTTAAAGTTTACTGATCTTTCCAAAGAGAGTTTCATTTTTGGGATCCCAAGATTAATATACACATTTTAAGGTTAAAATTTGCTAATAAACACACACACACACACATATTCATATATATACTTTTTTTAAATTGAATAATTTTTTTTTCATTTCTTAAAATAACTGTTTTTTATAAACTTAGAAGGAACGAATAATGAATTGTAAGATGGCAAAAATTATGTACGTGTCCCCTATAAACAATCTACGAAAGAAGTATTTGAAAAAAAAAACCTGTAATTTAAGCTCTTCTAATCAGTAACAGTTCTAGAAAATCAGAATAAAAGTGACCTCAAATCTTTAGGTCAACAGCTATAAGGAAATAACCTTTGTCCTTAATTTAAAAGTAAATCTCAAATAACATGAAAATTATATATTCCTTCAGTAAAAAGCCGTAGCGCGGTTCCAAAAATCAATATCTGATGTTAATTTATGACGATACGTCATCATTTTAAATTTCATTCAAAAAGGGTCTACTTTAAATAATGCAAAAAGACACGAATGTTGTCATAGTATTTCAATATTACCATAGCTGTTATTTTATCTGAAAGTTAGACAGAGAGAGACTGTGAACAGCGAAGAGACTATAATGCATTCATAGTTTTTTATATTATAAATTTAAAAGATATTTGTATAACTTTTTAGATATTATTCATAGAATAATATTAATTTGTTTATGTGGAATTTTAACAGATTTACTGCCGATGTTAAAAACAAAAATTTTACCTTATTTAAAATTATTTTATAGCCCAGAGATTATAATAGTAGCGTAGCGTATAAAACATGCCCATTTATCTTATACTCGGATAGTACAACTGAAGAAAGGACAGAACGTGTTTTTCGTATTCCTTTTTTTATAATTTCTTTCTTATTATTCTTTCTTTTTTTTTCTAACTAGATTGTGGCCTTCAGTTTCTTTTTTACGAGTTTATAAGGTGGAACCGTCCATCGAAATTATACGCTGCCCGTACCTGTATAATCAAGATTTTCAACCGAGTTGACTGACAGAATTCCACGGTTCTTTATTAACGACTAACTCTAACATACATTACACCACGCCGTTTGAATCTTTATTCATCTTTTACAGTACAGTAATTCTATATTTTTGTATTTAATAATTTTACCCCAAGCCGTATCATATAATATTGCAAAAATTATAGATAAAATTCTTAACTGTTTAATATACTACACGATTTTCAACAACTCGTATAATTTTATGAGATGTAGGTAACATTGTGTATTATTATTTTGCTTTTAAAATATTTGATAGTAACTAAAGATGTTTTATGTTGTTTTCTAATACGTTAGTTAATGTTACATGTATATTTTTACTTTAAAGATAAGATATTAAAAAAAAAATGGTATTTTAAAATTTATTATATACTAATATTCAGGAAACTGAAGATAATTTGGTGAACACATTAAAAAATTATCGTCAGTAAAATAATAGTTGGATTTAACGTTACTCATTTATGTTTGAAATTTTTTGTTTAATAGTATAAAAAAATATGCGTTTATTTTTTTTCTATAAATCATTTAATAAGTGATAATATATTTAACATAAAATCTATAGATTATAAAACAAAAAAATTGACTTGAAGAAATAGCTATCATAATTAAAAGAATTTTAATTATGATAGCTATTTGGATTTTTAATCGGCTTATATCGGTAACTGATAACAAAAACAAAGATTATTAATATTATTACTGTTTTATTTTGTTAACTATTTTCCAAAAGCAATGTACGCTTGTAACTCCAGATCTTAGGTTACTACATCGTGTAACTTACTGAGCTACAGCTCAGTAGTAGAGTTTTTAATCGCTTAGTTTAATACAGAGCACCGAAATTAACAAATTAATTATTGAATATACATTAATTATTCATTGATTAATTCGATATTATGGAACTCCTAGATATGTCGTGGAAGTTTCTAGATTCAGATTCGGCAGACAGCTGCGTCTGTTATTCATGTGCTAAGTATATGCATTATAGCTTTTTATATGTGTACAGCTTTAATATTATATATATGCCTTTTTACACTTATGGAGTGTTTAATATAGTCTGATTATCTCATAATCATCATCTAGCGTTCTGCCTGGCGACAGATCCGTTACGCCACCGTTACCTCCAACCATCCCTGATCCAAGTCTTCTTCTGGGTCGGGTCGGTCAGGGAAGGAGAAAGAAGGAGAACCTTCGTCCTCTTGTAATCTCCAATCTTCACCTCATCCTTCTTCTTCATAGAATTTCATCCTTCTTCTTCATAGTTTCCTTTCTCCTTCTTCTGTCCCTTCCAATGCGGTTGTCAAAATTCCATTTCCTCTAACCGTGTGTGCTAACCGGTTTACTTTTCTTTTCTGTATTTCCTTTTTGTGCTCTTTCTTCTTTAAGCCTTTACACTTCTCATTCCTCATTTTGTCTACCTTATCTTACTTTCTTTACATTCACATCACAATAGCCTCAATCCAGTCTCTCTTTTCTTCCTCATCGTCTGTGTTTCATTTCCATATAAGTCACTCCATACATAGTATATGCCTAACTACTTCCTTAACTCTAAGTACAGATTTTTAATATATAGTAATTCCATCTTACTGAAGGCTTACTTTGTGATTGTTATCCTTCATTTTATTTCCATTGCGCCCTTCCAATCCTCTGTCATCATAGTACCAAAATATTATAATTTTTCATTTTTTCTATTCTTCCTTTTTATTTCATCTTAACATAAATGTTCTTGTTGCTTACTTTCATTATTTTAATTTTCCTAAATTTATTTTAATTAATTTTTTCTTCAGAATTAAACATAGTCAAAATAAAAACCCTTCAGTAAATACGACGAACATCATTTTAAATCTTTCTCGAGAAAAAATTGAAATTTCTAGAATTATTCGTAAACAAGAACGTCTAAAAATATAAATTTATATTAAAGAATATAATGAAATCATTATAATGAACTTTATAAAATGAAAAAGATACAAAATTATTTTTAAATCAGGCTTTTCAATCCATATATAATAATTACACATAAACGCTAGTCATTTTACCCTTCTCTTTCAAGGAACACGTCTAAGTAAAATTAGTTTCTGTCAACTTTTTCAACAGTGTTATTACTTAAAAAACATCAGTTTAATTGTAAAACTGGTTATATTATATTTCTATTCGATAATTTAAATATATTTAATTTATAAATAATTATTATTTTAATTATTTTTTTTAAAATTTTAACGAAGAGGGCGAGGCGTTATTTTATAATATGATCTGTGGATCAATCTCTAACCGAAAGAAAAATTATGTTCTTACAGAAAGGAAAAATGATAAAAATATCTAGCTCAAATTTATTGTCGGGCATAAATACAAAGATAATTTTATTGTGTTTATAAAACCGTCATTTCCTCAATGTTAATTAAATAGGTTATGATGAAGTTTTAAAATTCATCAATTACAAAAAAATAAATAAATATTATTGTTTTATGTTTAAAAAAGATAGAATTGTTTTTAGAATTTTGGGTGTATTTCCGGTATAATTAATGAAATAAAATAATGTAATAGAAATATTATTAACAAAGTAAAAATTAAATAATGAAAAAAAATCATTGTAGTTTATAGTTAATTAATTAATAAAACACAATATACTTTATTATTTTTAACGATGCAAACCTTGTAGCATACATATATATGCTGGTAGCGTAGAAATACAACTATTTATACCGGTGATGTATACTGATGTGCTTTTTTTATGTTGGTAACGTTCAAGGTATAGTCGTCCAGATAACCAAGAGTTTTATTTTGTGTTCGATCGTGCTTAGGATATGCTACTTTTTTGTTTTATTTTTGGATGATTTTTAAGGACAAATTTTGTCCTTCTTTATTTTTTTACTAAATAGAACTCAGGGCTACATATTTTTAAAAAATTCATGTTTTAAATTTATTCATTTTAAACTGCTTCCAGTATTTTTTCTTAAATAAATTATCAGCCCTCAGATATTAATTTTTTTTTTTTTTAATTTTCTCCTTAAATTCTTATCATTTTACTCCATAATAACTTTAAATAAACATTATAAAAATTATAATGATCATATACAAACTTACAAAATAAATAAAGATTTATTCGTATTCTTAAAGGTCATATGAAGATTAATGCCTCAAGCTCTTTATGGAATTTACATTAAACATTTATTCTGTAGAACTACTACGAATGTAACTAACTAATAGGAATGTAACTCAAATTTAATTTTAGCTATATTTTAAATTAACATTTTTGATTGTTTCGTAAATAAAAAAAGTTATTCCATTTTTATTTTATTTATTTATTTGTTGTAGACTACGGTTTTTTAAACCGTAATAATAATAAAAATAATACTTTTTTAAATTTAAAAGATTTTAAACACTTAAAATTATAATGATTTTAATGTTTAAAATTGATTTCAATTTTTAAATGTATGAAAATTAATTTAAAAAAACAATAAATAAATGTCGATTATTTACGTGATTATATTTTTAATTACAACAAAAATAAATGTATTATTTTTCAAACAATTTAAATAAGTTTACGTAAAATTTTATCACTGTACTCATTCCCAGAAGCCTATGTTACTAATATTGTGAAATATGAACAAAATGGCTGAAATTAATGTTTAAATTATTTTTATTTTTTTAATTACAAATACTGCTATTAATTCCAAATGATATTATTATTTCTATTATGTAAAACAAATATTCACGAAAAGCCAAGTTCTATAAATAAAATACTTTTTGATCAGTTTTAAATATTTTTATTTGAAAATAATCAAGTAAAAAAAAGTCGTTAAAATATTTAATTTTTATTTGAGTATTAGTTCTTTTTCTTTAAAGCTTAAGAGAGTAATTGTGATAAATTACATTTTTATTAAAGTTTTTCAGTTTTTATTAATCTACTTTGCCGCTTCGATATGCCTTCTATTTTCAATAATTAAGTGTACTTATTTTGTTTCTTAATTCACAGTTACGTTTACTTCTTTTTGAAGTGTGTTTTGTGACCGATGAAAAGCGTAAAATTAGAAGCTACGTAAAAGATTTCGATTAGACAGTATAAAATTATTCTGTTTGTTTAAGCTACAGATGAACTATTAATTTTAACGGTCTGCAACTGTCCACGTGCACAAACATTTAACAGTTATCGTTGTTCATTCATATTCATATCGCCGTTTTATACTGTTTTTCTTTTTAATCATCGGTTATTTTAGCAGGTTTAATGATTTTTTTCTCAGTTCCTTTCTGTTCTCTGCTAATTTTTTAAATTCATTTTATGATTTAAATGTTACTCGTATTATTTATTTAATTCATCATATTAATTTCTGTTCAATTTTATAAACTTTTTTTATAGGTTTTTTTAATATATATATATAAAGCTTAACACAGAAACTACACTACAAAAAGTTCATCTCTAGAAACGCAAAATTGAAACGCTACAATTCAGTGACCAGAACACAAGTACAGCACGGAACAGAAACACTCTTCCTGAAAAATAAAGAACTGGAGATGGAATCTGAAAAGAAAGGTAGAGTGATCCTAAGGAAGATTCTAGGGGAACAAGAAATTTGGTGACAAATGGATTAAAATAAGTAATGAAAAGAATAGTTCTTTGTTAATCATTCTTTGATAAGAATGGACGACAATAGACTCACAAAAAAATCATACGCCAAAGAAAATATCCCAACCCCTGGTTAGAAGAAATCAAGAAAGATTTAACCTAACTTGTATTCCCAGAAATGGATGTCCTAGGTAGAAGCAAGTACAGGAAAATAATAACTAAATTTAAGGAATTCGAGAAGTCTAAGCAAACAAAAACAAAAAGAAAATTAACAGCCGAACATCTGGGAAAAATGGCAGAACAACTTTAGAAAAGAAGAGAAATACGAAAAACATTTTTTTGCGCGGTCCCCAGTAGGCCAATCAACACTTAATAATAATAATATAGAGAATCATTTAATTTATAATTATAATAGTGAAAAATCAAGTACAAATATTGAGCAAGGTTATACTAATATTCCTATATCGAGTTAAGACTGTGTAAATAATAGGTTTATTTTCCACAGAAAGTGGTTTATCAATTTGTTACACTATCTGTCACAGTTTTTAATAATTGTGGCGTATTTAAAACATCTTTAGTACAATTACATTAAAATTATTTTCTCTGAAAGGAAATATGTTCATTATACAGCTAATTTCTGTGGTGAACAAAGTGAAGGTGTTAATTGCAAGAATGAATCTCATGTACATTACTGATAAGAAACAGTTTTTTCGGCTTATTGTAGATAACAACGAGAAACCACTTTATTCATCATCATTTTGAAAGAACGCTCAAAAACTGGTATTTTTTTCTTCCTTTTGTATAATAAAGTATACATTAACGTAACTAAACTATACATTGAAGTAATTACGTATGTTTGTACAAAACATGGTTTAACGACATAATAATTTTTTTTTGTAGATTTTTGACAGTATATTGTGTGTATTATAAAAAACAAAGGTAGTTTTTTCTTGGGAAGCCAAAGCAGAAGTTTTCACAGATGGTATTTAAAGAACTGGCCAGTTTGGCTCAGCGTTCTCGTAGGAGAGAATAGTTTTCACAATAAATTAAAAATAATAAATCCTAAATTTATGATGTAATTAACTGAAGTGGGAACTATTCGTTAGCCACAATCCATGATTTCGATGTTAATGATTTATTAATTAATTATTTTTATTATTATTTATTAGGAAAAATTAATTATAAATTTATTTATTTTAATTATTATTATTATTATTAGGAAAGTACGTACAGTTAAAGTATTCAATTAAGATGTGCGTTACCTACACATTATAAAAGTAATACATTAAGACCGTGTTATTTATTTGTATAAATAACGAACCGTAAAATTATAATATTTAATATTAAACAAAAGGACCACGCCTAATATTCCTCTTTATTTACTCTTTAATTTACTTATTTCCTTTATTTATTACTTTTAACCACACCTAGTTATCTGTTTCATTTAATTTATTCAATTTCATTTACTATTACTTTTATCTCCCACTATTTCATTTATTAAAGAAACTAGACTAAACTAATAAAATTTTAATTAAAATTAACTTAAACGGTTAGTATATACGTATACATATATATGATAATAAACTGGAAACAATTAATTTGTGCGAAAATATAACGCACATTTAATTCTATTTTAATCTTAAATATGATATTTTGTTAAAAGCAAACATTAGGCGTTCGTTTGTATAAATTATTTGAAAGAGACAGTTAAAACTATTCGTACCCTACTGTGTAACTGATGTTTCGTTTTTCTTCAAATAAGTTATACAGAGTATGTAAAAGTTTCAAGAGTATTTTTTTATTAAATATTTTTACTAAAAAAAAGTTTTCATGATTAAGATTATTATGAAAATATCGTAAAGGAAGATTTAACAAGAAATGCATTTTTATTTAAATTTCCGTATGGTGGTTGTTGCTTTTACTTTACCGGCTAGAATAACTATGTTAAAGGGGGATGTATGGTGATCATGTTAAAAATCGGGTATTGAGATTTTTGAAAATTTTACTTTTTAGGGTCCAACTAAATCATTTGGAACAAAAAAACAATATTTATGTTTGTACCTATGTGTGTCGCACTGCTTTGGGCCTTATATCTTAGGATTGACCGAACTGATATTCTTCAAATTTGGCTCAAATATTTTTTATTTGGGGATTGATCATAAGTGTATAACTATTTTTTTTAATTCGTTAAGAGGAGGGAAGATATCGCGAATAAACTAACTTCGATTTTCTTTAGAAAAAACTTTATTGAAGCAAATTTGTTACCTACAATGCATATTTAAATAATTCCAAAACTTTTAAAAAACCAATCCCCGCCTCTTAAAATTGAATATATGTATTTTTCTTCTTTTACTACATATCCTTTCGGATTAAGTATTTAAAAAAAGATTTTTGTAAGTTTATTCTTCATATATAGAGCTATCAAGAATTGTGTATAATTTTTTTAAATGATTGACCCGGACTTAAAACGCAGAAAGGTTTTTGAAAACTCTTTTTTTCCTATTTTAGCCTTTATTGAAGGGAGTGTTAAATTTAGAGAACACTTTACTTATGCAAATTTGTTAAGCTTAATCTATTGACCCTATTAACCCTTAACCTATTCGAAATTTGTAATTTTTTGGTGTTTGAATCTTATTTTTATCATTATGACTTGACCGGCATAGCTGGGAAATTTTTTAGAACTTTCTATTTAAGCAAACATTAAATTAAAATAAAATATAATAAGTAGTAATTTATGAAAGATAAATAATTGTAATTTATATCACCCTGTTTTACAGCGTTACTGTCAGTGATGGTTCCCTGCTTTTCCCAGAATTCGTCTCTATTTTTCTATATTCTCTTCTATAATTCACCATTGCTGGTCACCTGTAGATGGCCTGTAGATGCCTCTAACATTTCCGTACTATTTCGTATCTTATGAAATTAACATGATAAAGCGTCTCTACTCAAATGATCACGCCATAAAATTCAGTAATGCACTATACTCGAAATCTTCTTTCATTTGATATAATTTTCATAAATTTGTAATTATAATAATTAAAAAAAGAACCAGTACATGAATTAACTTCTATTCAAAGAATTGTGCATCGATTAATTTTATTTTTCAAGAATTATGAATGATAATTCATGAACTTCATCATTCACATCAATTTTTTTCTTTTTATGTTTTAACTTGACTGTGATTTTGAATTTTGATTAAAACGAAATTTCATTTTTTGGAGTTTTTTTCGATTTTGGATTTAGTACTGACAACTTATAGCGTCTCTGCTATTTCATTCGGAAGGTTTAAGGTTCTAATCAAGAACGTACTTAAAATTATACTACTTATTTCTAAAATATCCATTTATATTTGAAACCGATTTAAACAAAACTAATTTCTGCAACCCAGAAATGTCAGTGACCTATGCTCGGTTAATGGCGGCTGTGTTCATGAACTCACTGAAAATACTTAGCGCGACACATTGTAAATATTATTAAATTATAAATAATTTAATAATAAGTTATTCGTTAAAAGTTTATTATCTTTATTTCTTTTATAGTTGCTGACTGCTAGTTGTATTGAAAGTCAGACGATTCCTACAGATGTCTATTGGCTACGGTATGGATGGTTTTTTGATGACCCAGCATTCCGCTGAAACTGGTTTCATCAATTCTAAGCACAAGTGAATTATTGTTTGGAAGGTAAGTTGAAATAAAAATGAAATTTCAGATTTCCTTTGTTGAATTATTATTTATTAAAGAAAATATTCTTTTTTTAGTTATTTCAGCAGTTTATAATTTTTTTCAACATATGAAAGCTAACAAGTGTACATTACAGATAAATGTAAGGTTACAAACAAAAATATTTTTGGTATTGATTATTTTAGATAAATTAAATTCAGTGTTATTATTTACTGGTCGATATAATTATTACAGTATTGTTTTCCCAGAAATTGATTTAATTGAAATCAAGGACATTTAAAAAGATGTATTCTGTAACAATCCAATATTAGAAAATGTAATCACAATATTATAAATTTAAATATTATTCAGTTAATTATAAATTTATAAGATGAGTAATTTTCTTTAATCCTTTTGTTTAGATCGCGTCATGAATTGTTTAGTAATATAATTTTTTTAGAATGTGTTTGATCATTTCCCTTTACCAGTAGATAAGATTCTGGAACCGTTAAATGAATCATTTTCCTGTGTTGATGATTGTGACCTTGAATTGGTAAAATCCTGTTTACGACTAATTTTAACCACAATGCAGATGATTATCATACGCACATATATAATACATTTTTATGTAAGGCAGATGTATATTAGTTTTTCTTTGATAGTATATATATATATATATATATATATATATATAAATAATAGTTTACTACATTAAAAAATAATAATAATAATAATAATAACTTTAATTTAAAAAAAATAATAATAATGAAAGAAAAATGATGCTTAATATGAAATACCGAACTTCTCTAAATGGCGTTTTAATGGTTAGATTACTATCGCTCTCTCTCTCTCACTCTCTCTCTCTCTCTCTCTCTCTCTGAAGATCTGAATGATTCATAATCACTGTCCAGAAAAACTACTCAAGATAAATTGAAAATTTGTATACATGTTCTTGCGGTGTAAGTGCACACTAAAAAAGTATTCAAATTCCGAGTTTAAATGGTTAAAATTGAGTAACAATGAGATTTACTATTTTTTGAATTTCTTGGTAAAGAATGAAGATATATACATGATTTTTGTTCTGAATAATCTTGATGTGAACATCTAAAAACTAATTTCTAGATTTTTTGGAATGCCGATTTTAAAGGGTTTAAAGGGTTTTTAATTTTTTTGAAACCTATTATTTTTTTTAATTTCTCGGTAAAAAAATGAATATCAAATTGATTTTTGGTGTTTGTAGTCTTATATTTAATATCTAAAAACCAGTTTTTAGATTTTTTGAAATTCCGAGTTTGAACGGTTAAAATGAGGTGGCTTTAAATTTTACAATTTTTTTAATCGGTAATTAATGAAGGTATCAACTTGATTATCGGTAAGTGTAATCTTCATGTGAATATCTAAAAAGTTGTTTATAGATTTTCTGAAATACGACATTGGAAGGGATGAAGAAAGGTAAAAAAATTTCGAACAATGATTACAAATTTTCTCCGTTTCTGACTATACTAAACAAGATATTTACTCGATTTGGGCTTGCAAATATTTTTCAGATAAATATCTAAAAATGATTTTCGGATTTTTTATTTCTATTATTTTTAGGGGTAAAAAAAAAATAAATTATTATTTTTTTTTTACATTTATGCCGTTTAATGGTATCGCTACTGAATCAGTCTTTATGAGATTTGGTAACACTTTGATGGTAATTTATGTTTGTAACTCTGACTATGTATTGCCGCGACGGGGATCAAAGAAACCTGTACTGTTGCTTTGAAAACATTACTATTCACTGATAGTTTTTATAAATTGAATAAGCTTTAATTTTTATTATTATTATTATTATTCTCACAGGCATGAGTTGACTCAACACAGGTGGTCTAGGAGGCAAAGCCGCCTGCCTAGACGAAGGGCTTGCTGCGACCGCGATGGGAAACGCAAGTAATCATATAGCGCGGGCGATGCCGCCACGTGGATGTACATATGTATAGTTGTGTACGGCCATGAGCCATTTTTTATGATGGAATATTAAGTGTGCGGAAATTTAATGTAGATACCGTTTATCAAAAACGTCGCCGTTTAGTTATATGATGATTTCATCTTTACACATTAATAGATACATTCAAAAGTTTATTTTTATTTATCCATCTCTGCTTAAAATGTGGCGAGCAAAAATAATAATTTTTGTTAATGGACTATTTATATATGAGCTGTTTATTTATGACGATTTATAACAGTAAAGGAAAACACAAGCAGCTTAAAATTCCTTAACTATTTTTTCAGTAGTTGAAATTATTTTATGGGTATATAAATATAGCTGTGCTAATTAAAATCTCATTCAATCATCTGTAACAATAATTAGTTATAAGTAATCAAATAATCCCTCTCAAGAAAATGACAAAAAAAATTGTTTATATTTCTTAGTTAAAAGGTGAGAATAAAAACCAGAGTTTGAAGCCCTATGTAATAAACTGGTTTCCATAAGATCACCGAAATTAAAATAACCCAGGGTGAGATTTTCATTAAGTTTATTTTATTTTTTTCGAAATAAGCTTATTTTAGTCGGAACCTTAAAAAAGTTATAATATTTAGTGAGCGAATTTTTAATATATCCCTAGTTTTCTTTTCAACTCCAGTACTGACATACTTGAACGCTACCAAACAAAAACATTCCGGAAAATGCTAAAGATACCCTGGTACATAAATATATAATGTATAAGTATATAATTATATATCACATATATAATGATCTTAAGTTGCGAACCGTTCGGCAGGAAATCTCTCTGGTCAACCTACGATATCAAAATCGTTTGGATCGTCGCCCGAATAATTTGGCGGTCAATTTATTGGATAACACGATCAGTGATTTTTCAAGATTGCTAAGGAACAATATTCTTGGTTTGCCTTGTCATTTCAGTTAGATGACTTTATGGTCTGATTGTACGGAGTGCTTTTCTATTTCATTTCGTTGTTGTCGTTAAGTCACCAGCCGTTGGGTCTGTGACTACTTAATGTAAGTCCAAATACTTACTTATTTAATATTTACTTATTGTTCAATTATCTTGCTCAACAGATTGTAAAGTTGCTGTGTCGTTATAATAAAAAAGAGTTTCCTAATGGGGGGGAGTTAATAAATGTTTTATTCTAAACAAACAGTAATATACGCTTTCGGGAAGAAAAGGAAATAAATACTTACTCCTAGCTGTCGGGTAGTGCTGCAATCTATATTTTTAATTTGGCAAGTGTATTTATGTTTAAGTTTTAGTTTATTTAAAGAAGCAGAAGTATTTGTTATATTAAACACAATAGCACTTTAGAAATGTTCAGTTTTTAAAAATATTTTATTAAATTTTTTTTTTTTTTAGGTGGCAAAACAATGTGAGCTATCATTGGTGAATCATAAGAATTGAAGTTGAAATTTTATTTATTTTTTAAAAATTTACTTTTAACTTCTTGGGTTTTTAATGCATTTTTTGTATTCTTTTAGTCAGTGAATTTAAACTTTTTTTTGAAGAAACTTTTTTTCTAATTTTCTTCTAATTTTTATATGTACAAAGCGAGTTAAACGTATGGAAACCCTTCAACAACTTTAAAACCGTTCCAGATAGAAAACTTTAACTTTCAGGTTAAGGTATCGGTTAATTTAACCTTTTGACGAGAAGTAGAATTTCTTGAGGGGTGGCCCAGTAGTTGTAACTCAAATATTTTAAATGGTAACATCCTTTGTATGATACATCATTTTAAAGGTTTTTTGAAGACAAGAGAAGAATGTAATTTAAAATTAAAGCATTGCATTTGGATTTATTTGTCCTACCTTTAATATATTTTTAAATTTGCAGTATTATGTTAACCTGAAACATTTTCATTACAAATATGATTTAATACACCAAACATCGTAATAAATGTTTTGTGGTGCTATTAAAAGATAATTTATCACACTTCATTTGTTTTTAATGAATATTTTTTATAATAATAATCACCACATATTTCCTGTTTTGTATGCAAATAATAAGCATAATTTTGTGAAATGTTTCCTCTTTTTCACTTAAATTATGTGCTCTGTAAATATTTTCTTAAAATAATTGTTTATTACGTCTTTCTTTTTTAAACGAAAATAAAGTTTCTTTCTTATTTATTACATAAAGTAATAGTTATGTAATAACATAGTTGTTTTATTTGATTTGTTGGAGTTTATTTCATTACGACTTAAATATAATTAAGAATATTTAACTATAAAATTGATAAATATTTCTTTTAAAAAAAAGTTTGGATTATCGAAATGGATTTCAATTAAAAAAATACGATACGCTAAGTTTTTTTAAAATAAAAAATTCGTTTGGATTTAATAGAATATTTATTTATAATTTGTTATATCAACTGTAATAGATGTGAGATGACTTTTAAACATCCTTATACAATAGATTCAGAATGTTGTTTTTTTATTTATTAACACGATTGTATAGGTGAGAAGGATTGAATTTTTATAAAAGTATATTTTTACAAAATTTGCAATTCTTGTAACCACGACTTTTGTTACTTCTAGGTTGTATAAAACAATTCCACTGAACTGCTACTGCATCGGTCGACAGTAAACAAGTTATATCTTACAACAAAAAAAGAAAAAGAAAAGCGTATAAATAAATAGAATAAAAAAATTAAACAATAAACCGGTTGCTTTGACGTCTCGTTACTGCAAGTGAATCACAGATCTTGTTTCTGTATAATATTACTGTTGCGCAACAGAGATATTTTCTCAAATCGAATAAAATAGATTGTCTTAACCGGTAATAATATTTAAAAAGAAAAAAATATATATAAAACAGACTTAAGTAATTTAATATTATACTGCGTCAGAATTATGTGTTATTTATATTTAATTGATCGTGCACTAATTTAAGTTCTAAACTCTTACATTTTTCTTACATCTTTACGTACATTTTTCTTATATCTTAAAACGTTTGACAATAAATATTTCTGATAAGGTTAAGTTTAAGAAAAAATGCGACAGAAATTTAACGACTTACGAATTAAAAAATAAATAAATGAAACATTGTGTTACCAAATTGGTTTCGTTTCAATCTTTCACATTAAAATATGAGTATTTTTTGTGACGTAAATGTTTTGCTTAAGAAGGATCCTTTAATAAACGGATGAAATTTTTATTTATTTGACATTTTTTTGGGGGTAATTTTTTTAAGCTATTTTATTTTATGAAGGGAATTATATTTTCTTCTCCAGTTTGCAGTTATTTTTTTTTTCTTTAGGTAATGTATTAATTCGTCTTTCAAATATATTTTCGCTTTCATCCTTGAAAAATAAATCGATCGAAAAACAAAATTCTAAAATTTTTCAAGATTTTGGTATTTACTCGAGAAAGAAAGGGAAATATTGATTTGTTGCGTACTAATATCATCTCTTCGTTTTTTTAAGACTATAATGCATATAAACCATCTGTGATACCAGAAACACCGGTCAGAGCATCTTCTCTGAGAGTAATGATGTTTATTATACAGTCAGTCCCTGTGGTAAATAGCCTGACAGAGTAAATTTCACCTGCATTTTAGTGAGCTTGGCTTTCTGATGAACAAAAGTGTTTAGGATTAATGAAAGAGATGCCGTACCGTTTCTTGTTACCCCTCGTATAAGATACTTGTTATTTTTTGCTATATCATTTTCGGGAAGAATTTTCGACTCTTGCCATGTTGCTTACAAAACTTAATACAGTATACTACATTTTACAATTTTTGTTTTTCATACTTGGTTTGTAAAGGTCTAATTATTTATGATTTATACGTAATTTAGTGATGAGACATATTCATATCCTTATTGTGAATTTGTGAAATGATGGCTTAAACGTTTGCATCATCTGCAGAATTCCATATTTATTTATCATACTCACTTAAAAAAACTTTTATCATTCCAGAGAATTTCTAAATTTTGTATCATTTTCTTTCCGGACGACTTAGTTTTATTTTACATATGACTTTTTTTTGTACGTAAATGCGATAATTTTATTTATGCTTTATTATATATTAATGCTTTATTTATTATTATGCATCGCAAAACTAAAAAGCTTATCATTGATGATAATATCATACAAACCAGAGGGTAGATAACGTGTTTTATAATAAAATTTATTTTAATTTATTTGAAGAAACCCTGAAGAATTTATGGAAAATTATCCTTGAACATTTCCCTTCTTTTCTGTTTGTTCAACGTTCTATGTTTTTAAAAAGATTATATAAAATAATTAAATTAACAAAGATAAATTAGGTTAAAACATTTTATCTACATTAAGATTTTCACTCGCTTTATGTAAGTCGTACTTACTTTCCAACTGATATTTCTGGAAAAAGCAACTGATTTTACTAACAGGTGATCAGAATTCCCAGCAGTTTTAATAAAAATTCTTCACTTCCTTATACCGTTTTTCTATCGAGTTGTTAATTAAAAATACGAAGCAGCATACGAGGTCTGTTCAGAAAATAACCGATCTCTATTTTTTTTAATCTTTATTATTAATTTTAAAGATTATTGGTACTTGTCCGCTTCAAAGTACTCCCCTCTATGTCTGTAGGACATAGAATGTATCTATTCATACACGTTTCCCAGCTGGGTTGCCAATTCGATAAGCAATCCTGGATAGCTTAATTTGAAATGGCCTTTAAGGTCCATGACGAATTTGCTTTAATGTATCAATAGTCTCAAAACGACGTTCTTTCATCACTGATTTTAATTTTGGAAATAGAAAATCGCAAGATACTAGGTCTGGCAAAGAGGAAGGATGAGGGAGGCAATCGTCTATCTGATTTTTGGCACAAAGCTGAGCGTACGGGCGCATCGTCGTGGTAAAGGAATCATGATTTGTCTCACCACAACTCCGATATCTTGCGGATTTCTTCACGCAACCGTTGTAAAACGGCTTGATATTAAGCACGGTTTGCTGTTTCACATTGAGACAAGTATTCAAAATGCACAATTCTTTTAAAACCAAAAAAACAGAAAGCATCAATTTGACATTGAATCGAGACTGACATGTTTCTTGGGGCGTGAAGATCCTTTGCCATCATTGTGATGATTGAACTTTTGTCTTGATGTCGTAGCCGTACACCCAGCTTTTGCCTCCCGTTATGATCCTTTGCATGGCCGTTTCATCGTTATTGGCTTGTTCAAGAAGTTACCGACAAACGGTAACTTCTTGATGGTAACAACCACTCGATGTTGTTTCTGCTTTTCGGTCATCAAACGAGGAACAAAATTTTCTGCAGTTCGATGCATATTCAATTTTTCAATCAAAATGTCATGGCACGATGCGATTGAGATACTAACCTCTTCTGCAAGTTCTTCGACATTCAATCGGCGATTTTCACGCACCAGATTGTTGATTTTCTGAACGCGGGTTTTATCAGTTGAAGAAGTCCTAGTCTAGGGTCACCTTCAATTGACTGATAACCACTTTTAAATCGTGAAAACCATTCGTAACATTGCTTACGACCCAGAGCATCATCTCCGTAAGCTTCTTTCAAAAGTTGAAACGTTTCTGTGAAAGTTTTCATGAAAAATTTTACGTCGTATCGTTGCTCCCGAAAATCGCATATTACAAAATCGCTACTAACACGTAAACACGTTGCACACAAATAACAATAACACGAAAATTAAACGAGATATCAGCAATCCAAGAGTTTGCGATACAGAGTAGACTATGCGGAATGCAATGCTATCAACCGCACGTCATTAAATATTTATGTTGGCGCGAAATTAAAAATGTTCGGTTTTTTCTGAACAGTTCTGTATTAGGTTTTTACATCGAACACAGTTCGATAGTAGAAGAAATTTCTTATCTTTAAATCGAAACAATAGTAATTTTTTTAATGTCCTCAACATTAAACGCAATAATTGGAAAATTATTTCTAAATACTAGAACGAATGATAAGACTTTCTTCTAAAATTTACGATAACTCTGTATATTTTCTCTTAACAAAGATTAGCAATATATAAATTTCATTACTAACAAATGAGGCAAAAATTACTGTGACTTATACTGAAAAGATTCAAAATATTGTAGAAATATTAATATTCAAAATATAAAATATTCAAATAAATTCTTATAATGAGCGTAGAACGTAACAGCTTAATAAGGTATAAAACTCGTATTGTTCTATCTAGCGGTTCGGATGATAGTGTTCTTTCAATACAAACTTACTTTCGTAAATATTTCATTCAATCTAATAATTCATAAAAATAAAAAAATCATTAAATTAATAAATATCTTTGTTTAATTTGTTCTTTGATTTTGATTGATTTTATGACCAGAAGATTTGTCGTCATGTCATCAGAAATTACTATTTAATTTTTTTATAAATCTCATTTCTTGTTATCTCAACACACTTTTACCATGATGTCATCTTTTGTACAACATATAGCCACAATTAGGTCGATGTCATTAAAATTCATAAGATGTGAAAAGAAATTTTATTTAATAATAAATTTTAGATTTATAAATCTTACAGATAATAAACTTATCTTTTATACGCATTCCGTAATAGTTTTTTTAATTCTATTTACGTAGTCTGAGTCATTTAATCTTAAGTACTTGTTTATATAATATTTCTATAACTCTTTTTTTTTATTTTGTTAGTTTTATTTGCGGAATCATAAAATAAGTACTAGAAAACGTTCCCTCCACTTCTTATTACCTTATTATTATCAAGTGTATTAAAAACCTAGCTCTTCTATATATAGAGTCCTAATTTCCTTATCTTGTTTTTGTAAACCCCTTTGGGAATAGCATCTGAAAATTTTCAAAAATTTGGTCCAGAACATTTTGTTGTCTGCCTAATCGCTAAGTTGGTGTTACAGTTTTCGGCCTCGGTAAAAAGAACTAACGGAAAATTTAACCATCTCAAAAAAATAAAAAAAACATTTGGAATAAAGAAAAATGTTATGGTACATGATCTTCTTTCAAAACTCATTGTTGTTAAGCTGAAAAAGGATGGATTAAAGTCATATTTTCTTCTGAATTGTTTACAAAAATGTTCTTTCCCAGTTTGTATATCATCTGTGTATAGTTTTTGTTTAACTACAAACTTCTATTAACTTTTTTTTTAATAAATAGGTAAATGATATTATATTGATTTTATTAACAGATAATTTTGAGATTTTTTTAAAGTTACTTCTAACGTCAAACTATATTTTAACTAATTAGAAGTTGAGATGCAATTTACTCCCATATTTGGAAAAATAAATATATTTTTATATACAGTGTCTTATTTTAAACAAAAATTAATTACGCCGATCTCCGTGAAGAAGTACTAAGAAGTACTAATACGTATAATACGTATTTCCACGTATTATATACACACATACACACGTGGAAATACGTATATATTCTTAATGACTAAAAACAAAAGAACAACACTATTTTTGAAGATTTTTTTTAAATGGGTTGATGCATTTTTTAAATTCAGTCAATTTGAAATAATGTATTATTTAAATTCTTAATTTTATGTTTAGAAAGAAAATAGAATTTTTTAAAGTTTAAACTAAAAGTATATTTTAAGAATAAATGATAAGATTAGTAATGCAAATGTGGGAGTTATTCCAGTTTTACGTAATCGCTATCATAATTTCGCTTTTTTGTAATTTCTTGAAATTTCTTAAATGAAATAATTTAAAAAATTTATATGAATAAATATTTTTGTGTAGCTTATATACTACTTGTGTAAGGCGACAATAGTCGTTGATAATGTTACTTTATATGTTTATTTTTGATAAGTTTTAGTACATTATTTATAGGCTAGTATAAAAAAATAAATGAAATCTGTATCTCTACTTATAGCATTGAAGTTTGATAGTTTGAAGTTTGAAGATAATATATTTCGAGTATTAATGATCTATCTATATTATTAGTTTAATGATTTTTTTTATTTATCTTTATACAATTTTACTTATATTTTCTTTTTAATCGATTTATCTCTTTTTTAATTATTTCTTCTGTTTTTAAAAATAATCGATCTGATGGAATGAGTGTGGTGGCTATTATTGATAAATATGTTAAAAGCTTAAATCGTTAAAAGTGATTCTCGATCGTCAAATAACAAACTAGCCAAAGCCTTCGGCCAAGAGCTTGTAATACAAAATACTTTTAAAACTTATAGTAATAATCGTTTTTAGTAACATTAATAATGATTAGGTTGTAGAAAGATCTTTTCTTTTATATTTATATTACGAACATTTCCATATTTAATTTCGGTCGATTGATAATTTACTATACTGTACGTATAACAATAATATCACTCCTTAATCTAAACATATCAAACGAAATCACTGGATTTTTAATATAATTTAATCGATAAAGTTATGTATAAATAATTTTTTATAAAATATTAATGGCATTTCCAAACGATGTTTGATAAAGATTACCATTTGAATGTTAAAATGTGTAAATGTTAATCATTCCAAAAATGAAAAAAAGTAAAGAGAAATTTGTATTACGTAACCGTTTAAACTGCGTTATAATAATACGGTATTATGTCAATATTTAGTAAATACTTTGAAATTTATTCATCCATATTCGTGCTGTAGAAACATTTCACATTAAAGTTTAGTTTATAAAGGTCAAGCCTAAAATTAAAATTTAATCCCATTACAATTGCCGTAACTCTTTAGTAATATATTTAAGAAAGGAGAAATCGCAAAATATTCTGCTTAAAAATACTTTTAAAAAAAGCATATAAATGTTATGAATCGAGACGTGTGCTTATAATGAATATGATGGGCCGGTTCAGCTTTAAAGTGACTGTTTTTTTAAACTTTGTTTTAATGTTAGTTTTATTTATATAAAATGAATCGTATTGTTTTAGTATGCAGTAGGTTTTTTGTGTGGTAATAAAAATTCAGAAGTATTACATTTTTAAAGCGTGAACTACCAGTCAAATGACCATATTTATTCGCCTATATATCTATCGTAAAATATTTCACAGCTATTGTACAATCATATCTGATTAAATATAATAAAACTTATTATAATTATCATATTGTTTATCGTCAGTCGCTGCGCAATTGTGTCACTTATTTGGCACCACTTTAACAACAGCCTGTCACTCTCTAGACTTCATTTCAAGTAATAATAGTGTTGTTTACTTTACTATAAATAACTACCTGATAACGAATAATATTTGAATGATTAAACATGTACATATTTTATATATATTTTTAAAATACATAAATAAGTAAATAACGATTAACTTTGATGGATAAATATTTTTATTATATAAATAACAGATAATACAGTATAATTATAATGTATAATGTTATAAATATTCAAGTTTTCAAGTACGCAAATTTGTAAGTGTTTTTTTTTCTTAAAATCATGGTGTGATTTGTTTATATTTGTTATTACTTATAACTTCATTTAGCATTCATTGTTGTATACCGCTGTAGGCTGTGCGCAATAATACGCTTTGTAACATAACGTAAATTAATTAAAGAAATTAGCTGTCATGATTATTCATGTAGATTATTTGCCTATATTGTTAGTCGTTTATTGGACATTTTTTTGGAGTAAAAAATCGAAAAACGAGTTCTGTTTTAACCGATATAAAATATTATTAGTTTTTACTTTACTTGGCCTAAAGGGTTGAAATAATTTGATATCTACTAGTAAATGTGTTTTTGCTCAAGCATTACCGCTGAACGGATAACTAGTTTTTAATTATTCAAACTGATTCAGAGTGGCGATATATTATATATAAGAGTTGATATTTTATTTTATTTTATTTATTTTGATTTGATGTATAGATTTCAAATATTATACAGAACTTTTTTTTATTTACAATCGCATCAACAATTAAAGTTATTAGCGACTTATCAGTGTAATGTAAATAAACCGGTAAATGTGTAGTCTTGAACAAACTCAGGCCGATCGTTCCTGAGACGTGTGGTTAGTTGAATCCCAACCACCAAAAAACACTGTAGAGACCGTGTCGGACAAGATCTTACAGGCCATAAACACAGTTATCACACGAGAGGAGGCCTGAGGGGTGGAAGGGTGCCCGGTTGGTTATGCTGCGAAGCAGGTAAGACGTCTGGGTGCTTCGTCGGCTTATAGACCGTTATGCCTATTGGACTGCTTCGTCAAATTATTGGAGAGGATGCTCCTGCGGAGATTAAATGAAGGAGTGGAGGCCTATGGAGGGGGCTGCATATGGATCAGTACGGTTTCCGAGTTGGACGCTCTGCGTTGGACCTAGTTGGGAGAGTACTGAGCATTGTGAGGCCTGCTGTTGCAGGGCCATGGCGGACCAGGAGAATTGAGGCAGTTATGTTCTTGGGTACTTGGAATGCCTTTAACAAAGTTCCGTGGCAAGAGATGTTTTGCGAGTTATGGGGCAGGTAAATCCGGCCGTACCTAAGGAGAGTCTTACAGGAGTATTTCAGAGACAGGTACGCGATCGGAAATTCTGACGAGGGAGAAGAAAGGTTCTACATCGAGAGGGATTTCCCTCAGGCGTCAGTCTTGGGTCCAGCTTTGTGGAACACAGCATTCGATAGAGTATTACGTCAGGAGTATCCGGAGGGAGTCATACCAGTGGCGTTTGCAGACGACCTGGCGTTGGTGTTAGTAAAACCGAAGACGAGCTGATGGTTGTGGGAGAGGAGGCGATAGACTTAGTGAAGGGATGGCTGACCACTAATGGGCTGAGGATGGCAGATAATAAAGGTGGTTGTCATGACTGGGCGCCGAAGATTGAATCCTTCTCGGTTCCGGGTGAGTGAAACGTTTGTGTGCCTCAGCCCGGCGGCGAAATATCTGGAGGTTTGGAAAGATGGGCACAGGTCTTTCTCCATACATATTGAAACTGTCAGAAAGGACGAGGGGTTGTCCAAGCCCTGACAAGGTTGATGAGCAATATGGGTGGCCCCAGGACAGCGAAGAGGAGGCTAATGTCCATTGTATACTCTTCAGTAGCTCTATGGGGGTGTCTGTTTGGGTAGGTGCTCTTGATAGGGCACACAACAGAAGGAGGTTGTTTAACCAACAATATCGGTTCAATTGGGTTGTCGCAGGGTACCGGACGATAGGTACAGAGGCGGCGTCAGTCATAGTTGGTGTCCCATTGATTGATCTGCTGGCCAAGATGAGACATTATATTGTTTCAGGGAATGAGAGGAAAGCGACTGTCGACGGGATGTCCCAGAGCTTAGAACAACAGGTGGAATGCGGTGGAGACGGAACGGTGGACACACCGGCTCATCAGTGACGTCAGGAGCTGGGTAGAGCGGAGTAATACCATTACGAGCTCATCCAGTTTCTATCAGGGCACGGATGCTTTCAATATTACCTATACCGTACGAGTAGGAGTACCACGAGATGCTGCTATGATTATGGGGAGCAAGATATAGTGGAACTGTTTTTTTACACGAGATGGAGAAACTTGAGGGACGCCATGATTGGGCCCGGCGCAGTAAATGTGGATAATGTCATAAGCGTGATGGATGATAGAGGTGCTTAGACGGGAGTAATGACTGCGGTGTCAGCCATAATTCGAAACAAGTCAGCAGAGGAGAGGGGCAGGCAGGCTGGAAGTCTGCAGTTGACTTGAGGCGGAGCGAACGATGCCGGATGGCTGCGGGCGGCCAGCCTTAGAGAGTGGTCAGCGGGGGCTCCTCGGAGTTGTCGTTCGCCGATAATCCTCTGGGGACGTCGCTCTGGCTATTCTAATTCGGTGACAAGAGACGGGGCTGTGTACATACCGTGTGGATTAGGTCTGGCCCCTGCGTGACTAGAGAGGGAGATTTTTTAGTGGGTGAAAACCCCGCACTGCCTTCAGAGTGGGCCTGGCGGCGGCTGGCAGAGCTTTTTCCTCCCCGTACGGAAAACAAAAAAAAAATCACCAAAGAACACCGGTATCCACGATCAAGTATTCAAACCCGAATAAAAGCAACTACCTTTATTAGGATTTGAAACTGGAAACCTCGACTTCGAAATCAGCTGATTTACGACGACGAGTTTACCACTAGACCAACCTGGTGGGTTATATAGAAACTTAATCTGTATAGAATTTCAATAAATATGTGTGAGGGGCTACTCCTGTTATTTTGAAACATTTTTCGAAATTTTCTCGTTTGAGATGAATGTGATTAAAATGTTAATTTGCGTAAAATTATTAAAAAATTTGTTTAAAACATTATTCAGTAGATTTATGTATTTTTTTAAAGTATTCTGCTTAAGAAAGAACTAAATATAAGTATATAACAAAAACTGCCATTATAATTGTCAACATCGACGATTCCAAACTCAATTTCTTATACCTCTTGCCGAAAAAGAAAAATTCTAGTGACTCCTCTATACACATAAATATTTTAAATAATTTATAAATATATACTAATAATATTTTTTGAATTCTTACTGATCTTGCAATTAGGGTAATAAATAATATTAATACAAAAAATCATCTTAACTTTGTTAAATTTATAATGTAAGAAAAAAGTAAACACGAGAATATAAATGTAAATACGAGTTCAAAAGAACACCGGTAGATCGTATAACTGATGTAGTTAATGACTAGAATATTTTAATTCTGCAACATTGCTATATTTGGAATGAATACAGTTTTAATGCTTGAAGTCCGGTTCTACACAAACTCTATCTAGGTTATGTTTATTTTTAATAAATAATAATTTAGAAAATTCTCGTTTAAAAAAGATAGCTTGTTGTAAATGCCACTAAGTAATCGACGGCTTGGTTAAATGGTTATTAATATTTAAAAAAAATTTCAAGTACAAATTTTAATCGTTTCGGGTTCTACCGGACATTTTT
Source organism: Lycorma delicatula (assembly GCF_047948215.1). Taxonomy (NCBI): domain Eukaryota; kingdom Metazoa; phylum Arthropoda; class Insecta; order Hemiptera; family Fulgoridae; genus Lycorma; species Lycorma delicatula. The sequence continues at coordinate 42,176,232 of NC_134461.1, forward strand.
TCTAGCAACCCGGTTTTCGGAAAGAGATGTGTCATGAAAATTGAACATCTTTAATCTTATTATATTCGATTAAGTTTTATATATGTAGGGCACGAAATATTTCGGGATGAGAAGATTAAGCGGAAAATTAATAGTAACATTCAGATGGCTGAAGGATTTTAGCGGTGTTGATAGAGGTTTGTATGGAATTAGGAAATCTCTATCATGAAACATGGTATAAAGATGACTACCATAAAAATATATAATAAAATATAATTGAAAATACAAGTAAAAATAGTGTAGTATGAGAAAACCTACGAATAGAGCAACTAAAATATGAAATTAAATTAAAAGATTTATTAAATAATCGTATATTTTTGTTGTTGTATAATTCGTTTAACGTTTTTTTATTCTAATATTTAACAAATACCGCCTTTAAAATTTTTCTTTTATTGTCTACCGAATTTGTTTAATTATTATTTTTGCATTGTTGAATCTTATTAATTCATTACATTTTTTTTTATATTAGTATGGAAAATTAATAATTCTGTTTTTTATTTATAATCTTTATACTTCGTAAAGATCTTTTTATGTAGGGTTTTCCACGGTTTCTGTTAAATCTTCCAGGCAATGCTATAGTAGTTCGTTTTTTTTTACCCGAGGAATAGCAAACCTAACTACTATTCCTGACATGATCTGTATAATATTTGATTATGTTACGATATGAATAAAATGATTATTTATTTGCTACAAGGAGAATCGAATAGAGTAGAATAGAATAATTTGAGAAATTTTCAAGCACTTGTCAAGTGGAAAGTTTGAAGAAACAATCTTTTTACACTAAAATATAACAGGAAGAATACAAAGAAAAAGATGGCTGGATTGTGTAAAAGATGATTTGAAATAGAGAACTTATTTTAAAGAAGTTCAAATTGGTGGGGGAAAGAGCAAAGTGCAGGTGCAGGTGCCTGACCCAATAATTGGCTAAAGGGAAAGAATATTGACGATTATAGTAACGATAATATAGCTATAATATTAATTTAATTATTTTTTTTTTTTGTATTAATCATCATTTATAACATTATGTCTTTTAATAAAATATCAAACGAGCTTATGGATCGGAATTACGACCTAATTCCCTCCACGGAACATAATTGGAAATTACAAGATTGCTTATTTTCAATCGTAAAACTTAATAAAAATCGGTTCCACCGTTTTAGCGATTGTTTTATTTGAATACAAACAATTAAAATATAGGTCAAAGCATAACCGATTATTTTTTCTTTTGTTAAGAATTTAAAACATAACATTTCCTGTAGTTTTATCCTTATATTAGTGTAAACAAATTTTTTTATATTATATATATATATATATATATATATATATTTATCAACAAGAAAAAAAATGAATTCCGAAAAAAGAATGTTATTTTATGATCAAATCATTGATATGACGTACATTTGGGATCATTTTTTCCTCCGGAAATTATGGTTTTCCTAGAAATTGTTTTTATCTCAAGGCTAGATTTTGTTTAATTTTAGCACTTTGGAATAGAAAATATAGAATATTTTTCCTTTTTATGTTACGAGTATATACGGCCTTTTTGCAAATTTTTTAACGTAATATCAGTGGTAATACTTGAACTATTTCGTAATGAAAAAGCCAATAAATTAAAAATGATGTCATATTTAAATTTTTCTATGGCTTTTAAAAAGAGAATTTCTTTTTTTAACATTTTTATATAAATATGAATACATCAGATTAACTTCATCGAATATGATGAGTATTTAAAAAATGTGAAATTGAATATATTTGATAAAAAAAAGTGAATATTTAAATAAATTCATCATTTATTAAAGATAATTTTACTGGTCGTATGTAAAATTAATAAATAAATTTGATCGTAAAAGTTAGCGTTATAAGATTATAGTCTTTACTAGCAATCGTTTAAATACAGTACCATATGATCAACGAGATATGGTTGAATGAGAAAAAAACTGTACTTTAAATCATAAAATTCCAGGCTCATCTTTGAAATGGATTGAGACATTAACAGTAGGGTATAGAAAGTTTTATTGCTTTAGAAATTATTTCCCTCAAGAATTATCGTGCAAATAGCGTAGTTTGACAGATGGTAAGGTCTATAATAATTTTATACTTTACACATATTTTGAGTTAAAACATATATTTAAGTAAGTATTAATATATTTATTATTTTAACTTAATTGTTTTATTACCCGTGATATATTAATATATTTACACGATTTTGATACTATAATTAAGAAATTTATTTTCATGAATAAAATATTAAACATTTTGTTTTGTGCCTTCTTTTGGTTGTATTATGCCAATTTGAAAAAAAAGTGATACACTTCATTTTATGTTAGATAGGAAAATTTTTATTTTAACGTTAGCTTTTAAAATTCCAATAATTTTGCCAATTTTAAATTCACAATTATCGTCATAAAAATAGATAAATAATAACAGTGTCATTCAGGAGTAATGAAAAGTAATTTGGGAATTAATTTTGGAAGTTGAAATAAGACAAAAAGTTCACGCAATAAATGCTCGAAATTGCTTTGTTATGGAGTTACGGCTGGCGAAAAATTTCGCCCGGATTTCAGTCCCCCGATGAAATGATGTCATACTGAAATTTTAAGGCGTTATGTAAGGGAGTAAACTTGATGATTTCTTACGTTTTTTGATCTGAAAACAGAAAGAAATGTTATGAATTTGTAAAAATTAAAAACTGCTGTTTTTAGCTGTTGGGAATGGATGAAATGCGAGGTATGCAAGTAAAAATTAGGCACGCGTGATGAACTGATCGCTCATATTCATAATGCTGCTGCTCTTAATCAAGGAATGCGAAGATATCATTAGGTGGGCAACAGAAAATGTAAGAAGACGAGTTGAAAAGATCATCGATGTCAATTGTGGAATTTTCGAACTTTCAAAGGTCTAAATTTTTTACTTTCAACGTCTAAAGTTTTTAACTTTCAAATGACTAAATTTATTGTACTAAAAAAAAAATACTTTTAATTTTTACATATTCATTAAATTTTTTCTATTTTGTTTTTAATAATAAAAGTTTTCTTTTTATTTTAAAAAGATTTTATTACATCAATTTTCTCAGAATTAAATTCATTACAATTTCTGCTAATAAATTTACGCATTTATTAGTCATTTAAGAAAATTATTGTACTTCAAGCGTAAAACGAAGTGTTTTTCATTACGATTTATTCTGTTTTAGTTGATTTCATGAATTCTATGAGAGGTACAGTTCTGGGATCTGTTTTATTCGATTTTTCTGGTTAACTAACATAAAAAACCATCGATTTACGCCTTATATAATACCTTAAAAATTTCGGTGACCTCATTACATCTGGAGAACTGAAATCCGGATGAAGTATTTTGCTAGTAATATCTCGATAACAGAGCGTTTTTGGCTATATATTTATATAAACGTTTTACCTCATTTCAAGCTCTAGAATCAATTCCCAATTTTCCTTTTCCTCCTAAATCCTCCTAAATATTTTTTTTTTTATATAATAAACTCTTTTTTAAATTTCAGTTGTTTGGAATAATCACCAATTTTAAAAAAACAAACTATTATTAGGTAAATAGGTCATCATCTACTAACCTCTAATTTAGCATAGGCTTCAAAAACTCGATTTTAACGAAGATTTAACAACTGAATATTAATGTGTTTTTTATTCGTTTTATTATTTTAAAAAAATATTTTTCCAAGCAAATTTTTTGACGTTTTGCGTAAATATTATCATATAACTAACTATACAATGTTGAGCAATAGAGATGAAATATTGAGAAGAATATTTAAAGGGTCTACAAAAACAATACAATTTTTTAATAAACAAGATTTTCCATTTCAGTTGCCTTCAGTAAAACTTATAACCTGACTGCCATTCTTGTAAAAGAACAAGGAAAAAATCACCGAAATTTGTGCATTTGGTATTAATAAGTTTTGGGCACAAATGAAAAAAAAAAAATATATATATATATATATATATATATATATATAATGTTTTTTAAAATATTTTCCATCAGAATTTTATGGTATGCCATTTTTATCTATTTTTTTTGCAAGGCGGCTTATATTTTCTTGCTGCTTTGGAAGTAGGTACATTATACTTACATTCCTAATCGAATACGGGTCCGATTCAGAAAGCTTGTTCTCTCATTGGGTTCAATACCCGGTGAGTCGATTGACGAGAGAATGCGAGGTAAATAGCGACACTCCGGTATTTTTTTTTTTTTTTTTTTTTGAAGAGTACCTCTTCAACTTTGCTTTTAATTTCACTCACAATATAATAATTATTTATAATATTTGTGAAGATTGCGTTATGAAATACATGAAAAATAATTTTGTGAAAATGGCTCCTCTATTTGTTAACAATAAATAATAAAAATGGATATAAAATAATAACATTATAATTTATAATAATACAGAAATAGTAATCCAGAAGTTTGGGAAAGGAATGCCTCTCGTCGCCTTTGATTTTGATATCAAAAAATTACGCTAAAAATCCTTAAAGTAATAAATAATGCATAGATTTTTCAACTAATGACATTTAAAACTTTGTGAAAAATAACTTTTAAATTTAACTTTTCACTATAAAAGTTTTACCACTCCACCACGGACATCGGCGGAGTGGTAGCGTCTCGGCCTTTCATCCGGAGATTCCGGTCAGGCATGGGATTTTTCATGCACTACAACTTTTCATATTTCCACGCACAAGCTTCTTCGTAAGCTGCTGTAGTGGATTAATTCAACAGTAAAAAAAAAACCTTATATTGAATTTAATTCAAAGCTGAACCTCGATGTTAAACCGATTATTCTTTGTTAACAAAATTCCTATTTCTAAAAATATATTTCCCGAAATTATTTGAAGTTCACTTTTCAGATGTATTTATTTACGGATATATTACTTAATACATTATAATTTTGAATTAAATTTGTTGGATATTATTTTTGTTAAAATTACAAAGGAGTAATCGTTTTATTAAAGTGATAAGCTATAACGCCGAACATCAGTAGGTCTGTTAAACAAACATAATAGACCTGACTAAATTTTTAAGTTATAAAAAAAAAATTAAAAAAAGATAACGGGCTAGGAATGCTTTTATTACAGCTATTATTATGTTATTAACGCACATGCGTGCTTATACGCTTGTTTTATATGGGGGTTAAAGACCTTCATATTCTTCTTTAAGCTAACTAACTAGCTGTTGCGTGAATTGGCCATCTGCCACACTCATTAATTCAAGACGCAATTTTTTTTAACAGTTACTTATTCCATAACTGTTTTATTGTCTACCTTTTTTTTTTTTTATTAAATGGTATACTTTGTTGTGTAATTAATTCATGTTTATTTCGTTTTATTATATATATTAGATTATATTATTTTTATTTATTGATCCTTTTTATTTGTTAATAACTAGAAGTTAAGCAATTTAAATCCTTGGACATTTCTTTATGAAGCTCATTTACCTTACAGAATATATTTTAACTTATAGTAAAGTTTGGTAATTCGTATAATATTTTTTAACATGAATGAAAAAAGGAGATTTTCGGCTCATGTTTTTTTTTTTTTTGCATTATATGTCGAACCCTTTCTCTTTACCAAATGTACCGATTTTAAAATTTTTATTTTTATTTTGCATAATAGGTTACTATGGTAGTCTTTCCTATATTTCATATTAACGTAATGAAACATTTTTTTAACAAAAAAAAAAGATTGAACACTCAGTTTATTTAAGTTTTTATTTTATTTTACAGTCATTATTATGATTTAGTATTGGATTTTTGTATAACAACGATGTGTAGCCAGATTTCAAGAAAATTAGTTGATAAACTTAAGATAAAAAAAAGAAATACATTTTCCCGCTCTCCTTTTATTCGCCTTAGTTCACGCTCGAAAGTCTCTTAAGGCCTCTTTATTCCTTTCCTTATTTTGAACAAGACGCCTTTCCATTCTCGCCTTTCCATTTCTTGCAAATAGCGATTGTTTTAAAAACATATCCCTGTTTTATATAAAAATAAAATAGATTTAAAAAAAATCATGCGAGAAAGAAAACCAACTTTTCGTTATTTTATTTTGTCCCTATGTTCCAACTTGAAGTATCATAACGAACCACGCTTCTAATGTGCTCTGGTCAAATCAAATTGAGCGTAACTCAAGAATGACTGAACCAGTCTTCATCAAATTTTCACACAAATTCAGAAACACTACTACATTAAGTGACCTAAAGATTTGTCCCGTTTCTTTGTCAACCGAATTGTCGGCTGGCTTAGGCGGGACGGGCGAACGGTGTTTGTTGTACTATCCAACCAGATGACATTATCCGATTACTAATAGCATGATACATTTATATATAAAATGCGAATACAACGGACTAGTACAATACAATGACTAGTAAATTAGGCACAACGGTTGGCGAGGAGAAAACGTTCAGGTCACGTATTGTACAGCATACCTAAATTAAAATGAATTTGATGTAGTAGTTTTGGAGATTCTTAAGGCACAATAAATGTAAATATAAATATTAAATAAGGTTAAGATATTAAAAAATATTCATTTTTCTTCGCCCCCAAGGAGGGTGAAGTTTTCAATTAATGATATTCATTAAGGAAGAAATAGATTAATCCCTTTTTCTTCAGTATTATAGAAATAGGTTATGAATTTTTCGTCGTCAAAGGTGTGTGTACCTAAGTTACCATAATTATTATTATTCTATCTTTTGTAATTTAGTTTCTTCTTCAGAATTCTGTAACGCCTGGTTACTAAAATTACTATTTAACTGTAGTATTCTCACAACCACGAGAATAACGTAAATTTGGGGGTCCAGAGGGTGGAGTCCTCTGGGTAGATGGGAATGGCGATTAAAGCAAGCTCTGTGGGTGTCCAGAGCGCCGGTCCTACTGGAAAATTGGGAATGGCGAGCGAAGTGAGCTCTGCGGCCATGGATACGTACCCGGAATTCCTCGAGGAGCCCTTGAGTTGGCTCTGAGATTCACCTGGATTGACCTGAGCCCAATTTCTGGCTAGGCAGACCGGCTATGTACATATATATAATAAGTAAATCTGTTTAATTACTGGAAAGAAAATTTTGTCAGAAAAACTAAAATTTCTGGTGTATAAAAAAATTTCAGTATGAATACGAGTAATATTATTTTCATATAAAGGGGGCATACTAGCAAAACCATTCTAAAAAGAATAAAAACAATTTTTTTTTTAAATTCTGATATGTACCAATGATAAATATGCTGAAAATTATTAAGAAATTAATTTTTATAACTGTTAATAAAAAGGATGAATTGTAACATTAAATAACTTCCTAGTAAATTTGTTCTAGGCAAACAGCTGCGGAACAAGACAATTATTGTTTTGCACATTTATTACTACGAAATAAATGTTATTTATTTTTTTTAAAGCGCTCATTTATGCAATTGTCATTCAGATGGATTTACTTTATATTTTTGACGGTAAATACTATAAATTTATTAATATGAAAATAAAAAATATGCACAGTCTTTATGTATCGTACGCTTTATTACGCCAACTCAGAACGCGGATTTTTTATTTGATGTTAGTAAATATTTGAAACAATTTATTTGAGACGAAAATACAGTTAGTCTACAGGTATAAGGTTACTTCAAAGCGTACGTAAATTCATAGTTTGCTAAATCCTGCTTATTAATTTGCAATAATGAATAATTAAACAGCGGTAATATATACATGTAATCATAAATTTACTTCCTACGTATTTTAAAAATAATAATTTTATGAAATCTTCTCGTACAAAGATTTTACATGCACAGATAAATTATTCCGAGTGAATGAAATCCGTTACTTTTATTACCTTTACTAAACAATAAACATTAAAATTCATTACAATATAATCAGATTGTAAACACAATATTAAATTTATTATATACTATTATAATATACACACAGTTTAATGTTATATGTGAGATCGAAGTAACCTTGCATCAGGTTTATTGACCTGTAGCGTGTACTGTGTGCAGTGTGTATATGTATGAATATATATATATATATATATAAAATATACTATGTTACCCCTGCAGGTTACAACCTTATATGGACGTAGAATTCTAAGATTGTAACCGGTTTTATGTTTTAAACTTTTGAAACTTGCAAGCGCGTGTGTAACTTTTTTAACATGCCCACACACATACATATATATGGTTGTTCTAAAAGGTGAATAAAACACTTTTAGTCATCCATTCAATCACGATATATTAAATCGTGTTGCAAAAGTAATTAATTATATTACGCCGATTAAATTTACTCACGCCGTTTAAATTGTAACTATTATTTCAGAATAATTATACGTGCTGGTACCGTTTTAAAATTTATCATAAAAGTTTTAATAGTAGATATTACGAGAATGAATTAATATGAATTCATTATTATTGGATTTATCTAAATAGCAGTGAAACAAGGGGAAGGAAAAATCGGTAACGGCATTATTTAAATTTCCCGCGAAATATTTTTTAAGATTAAATATTCTGATTTATTTTTAGGCTTTGAACTATTTAAATATTGATGTTTAGATTTAACAAATTTCAAAACCTTTTACCTTTTGGGGACCCAAATTTCTAAATTTAATGGTAGTAATACCTTAAGAAACATTTTAATATTTTTAAAAGAATTCTAGGACTCGTACGAGTAAAATTTTCATTAGCCCCGAGCGGAGGTATAACTTCTAATCTGTTTCTATCACCTCCTATCCGTTTCAGAACCTGACTGCAAAGCACATCACTATCGATACCCGTATAAAGTAATTACCATGCCGGATTTTGAACGGGTTTTATCGCTCAAATTTCTAGTTATTTTGCGTGAATCGGCGACGGTGATGTGGTACGGAGACTCTAAATCCCCTGAGCCCGATGGCACCTCCCGGGGTTGAATATGCTTAATTGCGTACCTGTCCTCGGGAGGGGTGGATCGGTGAGATAGGAGGTTTAGTCGGTAGGGCGCAGACACATATACGAACTCTTTGTAACATCTTGCCGAACCTGTTAGCGAGCCCGACACTTCGCCCGTAAATGGGATTCCTTCGACTTATCGAAAAAAAATATTCTAGTTATTATCCCAAATTGTACACATGCATATGTGATAAAAACGATAAAAATTTACTATTATTTTTTGCATTTTTCGACATTTTTGGATCCAAAAAATCATACGCGGAAAGATGATTGTTGGTACTACACCAAAATTTTCCCTCTTACTATGTACTACACTATAACTTTCAGAAAATTAAAAAACTAGTTACAAGCTCAGTCAAAAAGAATAACTACAAGTTATTAAAGCTCGATAAATTGTAAGCTGCTCAAATATATTTCATTTAAAGCTAATAAATTTCCCATTAAAAAAAAAAACATCCATGAAAAAAAAAATTGAAGTTACAAAGAAAATATTTTAAATAAAATAGTAATTAAAAACGTATTCTATCATATCTCTCATAATTCAGCTGTACTCGTTGTAAGTGAAATATATTATGCTGTATCAATATTTAGATAATTAGTTGAAGGTAGTTACATTTTTTACGGTTAAATTAGATAATTTATGCTGGTTACGCAGATAAAATGACATATGATAAGTTCTCAATGGCTTTTAAAAGTAGTTAACTAGCGCTAAAATAATATCCGTAAATAAATTAATGAACGAAACGATGGGGGCTTTTATCTTTTAACAAAGAATTCTTTACAAAACGTATTCATTTTACTTACAGTAAAAATTTAATTAAAGTATTAGAATCGTTTGATAATAGGCAAATTTTGGGTTGAAGAGAATTTGTGAAGTTGGAGGAACGAGAGAGAGAGAGAGAGAAAGATTGTGTGTGTTACGAGGAAAAGCAAATAAATGAACAATATGCAAAAGTTTACGACGTTTATTTGTTGCTTTAAAATTATTTTGATACTATATTTCAGTACTTTCACTACTAAAAATTACTGTCAGGGTCAAGCTTCTTGTTAATAAAAAGGAATAAAATAATTACTATTTGAAGGGATTTTTTTACGTTGTCAAACATCGATTATTTCCCATAGATTACATTGAAAATATTAAATAATTTCATGTTTTCAGTTTTAAAATTTTATTTATAAAGTAATATTAATTTGTTGTACATTTTTTTTAATAACCGTACAATAATTTTATTTAGATATGAGTTCCTTCTTTTTTAAAAAACATACATTATAGAATTTATAATAAAGATAAGATGGATTTGAATTCGGAAATATCAATCAAGAAAATTACTACTTAAGAAAAACAAAGGGATTGACAAGCTAGGTAGTAAACGGAACAATCTTGAATTATCATTTTAACCGAATAATATGATTGGTAAAACCGAACATCATTATCATCCGAATGTATTTTTGTAATCGTACTAACACTCGGCTTGTTTGTAAAACTGGAAAAAACATTTTTAAATTACTTGTAGGTTTTTAAAAATGGTAGAAATGAAAGCATTTCGTGATTTTCCGTTCGATAAATTCTTCTTGTTTTTTTTTTTTTTATTATTACATTTAGATGTTTGCCTTTCTTGAATCTAATTAATAACAAATTCGAAATTTTTTGTTGATTATATTTACGATTTTTAAACATCTTCGTTTTATCAAAAATATTTAAAGGCCACCTATAAAGTTTAATTTTATTTTGATTCTTTGTACGTGCTAGTTTTCTTGGATTAATCTTTTAATTTGTTAATTTTTTCTTTTGGTAAAAGAAAACCTCTGTCAATCCGAACCGGGAACTGCTGTTTGATATTAACATAAATAAGATTATTTCTTATGTTTCATTATTTTTTGGGTCGGCTTTAAATCTCTCTTCATCATCAAGGTGTTAGGTATTTGTTAATTTAGTAATAATTATTTTAATTTAAGAATAATATTCTTATTACGTTGAGGGGGGAGTTTGGTTTATTATTACATTTTTTGTACAATTACAAATATTACATACTGGTTATTTATAGAGAGGTCTAAAAATTATTCATAAATTCTCAAAGTCGAACGTTTCGTTTGATTTACTTTTTTTTATATTTTTGTTTTAATTACATTAAAAATAAATAATTATGTTTTTCTTTTTAAATACGGTGATATGTAAAGGGATATGAATTACACGTTAAATGTTCTTACATATTAGTAGTAATTAAATTTTTTCTGAATTATATTTTTTTAATCTTTAAAAACGTTTCTTGCATTCTAATCATTATCGTTTGTCTTATACCTTCTTTCATGTAATTACTTTCAATAATAGAACAAGAAACCTTAGAATTAATTACTTTTTATTCTACTTATGATATCGTGGGAGAATACAACTCGTAGAACCAGAATGTTGCACGTCTTTTTAACTTGAATGCTAACATTTGCTTGATCGGAATTAATACTGGATGAATGCACAATACTTGTACTGAAAATACACGTGATGAATGTTGTTCGAAGCTCTTGCATATTACATTAGAATGTATTTAAGAAAAAAAAGGTGTGGGAAGATCATGCATCATAACATCATGCAATTAAGAGTTTTTGCACGATCATAAATTCCAATATGATTTTATTATTTACGATTTTTTTTTTTTATCTTAGATTAGATTTAAAATTAGTTATTTTGTAGCGTAAAATGTAAATTTTAGTCCTCAAAAAAAATGTTTACTCGATAAATCTAAATTTTTGAAAAATAATTAATACTTTTGTCGGGTAGAATTCTTTAAAATGTATTTATATTTTTAAAAGAACATTTATGTCAGAATATATTTAAATAAACTATATTTTATATTTGTTTATGTCCTCCTTAAAATTTAGATCTAGGAAATTTATTTCTAGAAAGTTTTAACGTTATTATTGTAGTTGCCAAGAAATACATTAAGAAATATGTCTATATGCTTCTTTGGTCATCTACCCTACGACATATTTATGTCGTATTTTGCGCAATGTGTCATTTATGATTGTAGAACATGAAGAATGAAGTATCGTGCTGCATTTACTTTGAAATATGGTTAACAAGAATTGAAATTTGTAACAAAGAAAGTAATTGCTAACAAACATAATTTAATCTTGTATAAAATTATGCGATTTAATTTAATCAAGAGTATTAATTCGCGTTATTAAAATTTTATTTAAAAATAAATAAACAGCGTATTTAAAAAAAATTCTAATTGCTTATTATTATTATTTACATAGATTATTTATCAATTGTACTGTGTAACAGTTTATTCGACGAGCGGACCGGGTCAGTTTTACGGTTCAATTATAGTTATTACTACATTTTTTATTTACAAGTGTTATGAATGTTACGCATGTGAATAACACACAAATTTTCACTTATATTAAATTTACTTATTACGACTAATAGATTATTGTGAGGTTTTTGTGGGTTTCTTTTTAGTATTATTATTAACTTACGTGTTTGTTGGTTGTCTTTTCTTTCTTAAATCCTCCAATCACGTTATTCCTTCACACCTGAAACAAATTTATATATTTTTTAGCTAAAAGTTAGATTATGAACTGTGTATTTAAAGCGTGTACATTTAGGCAAATCAATCAAACGTACGTTGATTGATCAATTTATATTCCACAGTCACGCCAACTCTCCTATATAAAAACTAGGTTGTATTAGAGAGGTCCCTTCGGCTAAGAATTTTGAGTTAGGTTTTTTTTTCACCTAAAAACAAACATCAAATGTTTGGTTCCTTAACCTAATTAGGTTGTACACTACGTAATTATTATTTTTTGTATATATTTAGTTTGACAAATATATTAATTAGATACGTTTAGTCAAATAGAAAAAAGTTTTTAGGTGCGACTCAAGCTCTTAAAGTGATTTTTTAATTATATTATTGTAAGGTAACATTAAAATAAAACGATAAAGTCGTATTATACATTTTCATTTTTTTAAATAATTTTTAGATGCCATTGACTGGTGTGGAGTTATTAGCCTTGAATGTCAAAAAATGTTTAACTTCGATAATAAAATCCTTAGAAATAATTTTATTGAATGTAAGTTAGACGGTTACCATTTTATGTTTGCAGCTTTCAATTTTCAAGAAGTTACTCCATGTGAAGTTCTAGATGATGATAATAATACATTAGTAAGAATTACAATTTACCATCTCGCCCAGCACTCAAAACGTCTTTTTTTTTTATATTTTATCAATGTTTTCGTATTAAGTTGATATTTACTGAGAAACTAAAATGACTGATTATCTATTTTCTTTTTATCGATATAATTTTTATTAAAAATACAGCATAACAGTTTAAAAAGCAATATTTGTAATTATAAAGACGGGTAAATGTTGGACAACGTTTAAAATGGCATCAACACAGAAATCCCATGCATAATATTATAATAATTCCGTTTTATTCGTACATTAAATTATTTCATTGAATACAATGCAGATTTGCATTGAAAAAATCCGATTTTATTTTTCGAAAAGTTTTGTTTGGTAAATTTTCAGATTAATGTACGCGCCTACGAGTACATAATGCAAGTATTATTTTTTTATGTGTATATGTTTTTAAATTTTATCTAAAATTTACTGTAGAATTTAATTTTTCCGTACGTTTTTATTCGTAACATGAAATCCTTATTTTGGATATTTAATTTTACTGAGGCATAGAAAAAATTTAACCCAGTATTCTCAAAAATAAAGAAAAGCGGAAGCCTGAATCTGCAGTAGAAATTTCTTCGATCGAGCTGGTTAAAATGGAATATGATGTTCCTGGTGGTGAAGATGTTAAAAAAAATATCATTAATAATAGTTGAAATTCAGTGAAAATTGCTAGGGATTTAAGACGGCGATCGGCGAGGAGAAATTCATTAAGATCATTTAGGCAGCAGGGTAAAGAAAACGAGGACAGCAATGGTAGTGATGAGGAAATCAAAGATTAGGAACTGTATACGATATACTACAAAGTGTTCCGCACTGTGGGTCTGATCAGCTACCATAGTCGGGAAGACATGTGATTTTATGAAAACTATGAAGTTCGATTAAAAAATATTCCCGTTTTATTTAAAAAAAGAAATGAATGGTATACCAAACTATTTTACCTATGTTTTTATTATTCTTCTTTTACATTCGAGCTGTATTAAGTATTTATCCAATATGATTTTTAATGTTTGATTTAATTTTTGGTATTTCTTTGATCCTCTCCCAGTCATTATTATAGATAATCAGGAGTTGGGTGTACTTTTAACTAATAAGTTGAGAGAAAAAAATACAGTTAAAAAGATTACTGTATAAGATACCAGCTACTTTAACAATTAAAAAAACATTTAAAAAAGTTGACTTGATGTGCTATGTATTGCGTAATTCGGAAAGCATGTCAGAAAGGGTTATTTTTTTTTTTTTTAGCATTTGATACATTTCATGTTACCATTTTATTCTTTCATCCACATATCTCGTCTGAGGTGATTATCTATTGAATGTTATAAAAATATATTCGTAGTATATCATCAGTTACTGGGAGATTATACAAGTGGGTGGCATGTTACGATGTGGAGTTTGAGTGTAAGAAAGCGAGATGGATGCAAAATCGTAATGGAAAGAGGCTGGAAGATGACTGACATATCCTTTTGACTAGTAGGTTATACAAGCGGTAAATAATACATTTATAGTAAAGAAGGGGTTCTCGTTTCTGCCTCCACTACTTTCTGAATTGTCGGTTCGTTACTTGCCCATTGATTATTATTATTTTTATTATTATTACCAAACGTGACCAGACGCATCTTATGCAACTGATTGGTCTAAATGTTACTCTTACCATACAGACAGACGCATTTCCTTCAATTCATTTTAATATCATTTTATTTGTTATTTTTGCTGCTTTTAAAATTGCATCATCATGTCAAGGTCTAATTCTTTTCCTTGTTATGCATTTTAATAAGGTTGTTTTTTTCTTTTTTTGTAGAAAATAAATAAACGTATCCGTAATATTTTTATGTTTATACAGTATATTCAGAAGACAGATGTCAAGAATCCGTTGGAATTAATGATATGTTACCAAACCTCGGTCTAGCCTTCATACAACATTACCGCACGCTCTGAAAAACTATTTAGTTACATTAATTTATGTTATCAATCACAATGTATAAATTTTTTTCTAGGTGGGAAAGGATTGATACTTTGGATGGATAATATTATAGTAAATGGAAGGATATATGAAATTTTGTATTAATATTATCTTCGATGACAGGTACAACCGAATGAAATAAAATTAATCAAAAATATAAAAGAAGTAACATAAGCAATCACAAGGAATTATGGATAAAAAATCATTTTAGAGAATATTAAGTGGTTTCATTGAATTTGAACGTGTCTAGCGAATCAAAAGATGAAAACCGATGAGAATAAAATAAAGAGATAGACCAAGGAGTGTAGAAGAGGGTTATTATGGAGGATGATTGAAAAGAAGTAATGAACTGAAAGAGGTATTTGTTGAAAAATGGAGAGAGAAATGCAAATGAAGAGCTTTGATTTATCGTCCAATCCAGTTAGTACAGTTGTTTCTTACTGGTCGTTTGTCATTTTTACTTTCCAGGCGAGTATAGCTAGAATAGTATATATATATATATATAAGGTGGAGTATGGTGATCATGACAAAAACTGGGTATCCTTTTTTTTTTTTTGGTAAATCTTTACCTTTTAGGATTGAACTAGTTCATTTAGACTAGTGACTCAACTTTTTTTGCTCCACGACATTAAAAATTAAAAAAAAGTATATAATGAATATTTCGCGACCCCCCCCCCCCCAATCGCAAACAATGAAACCTAGTTAAAGCTGTTTATTTATTTATTAGTTGAGAACGACGGGTATGAACATGCATATATGAAGTGCGCAATCATGAACAATTTACTGGTTACAACTTGATGTGTACGTGGTCCTTGTAATTTGGTCTGCTTGCATAGTATTCGTTGTAAGAGCGTCATGTTCGAATATGCATACACATTTAACACGTCATGCTCTCAGCAGTATAAAAGATAAAAGAGACGTAATTGATAACAGAACGTGAGTTGGGTTTTGAATACGAAGCGTGCGTCTCTGCCTTTATTTAGGTTTTTAAAAGCGTAATTTCATTTAAAATATCAATAATTGAGGTTTCGGTGTTTTAGTGCGGGGTCAAACGGTGTTACTGTTTTAGGTAGATTTCATAAGAAAGCTACCGATTGTAATGGGTACCATGATTCAACTTCCGAAAAATTGCGATATATCTTCGCGTTTCACATCCTCTAGATCCCAAAACCACCGTCAGTTGAAAAGTTTATTTATATACATATATATATATATATATTACGATAACTGCCGGAATTTTGCGCTAATCACTTTGAAATTGATACATAAAATATAACGACTCAAAATCTCGCTCGAGTTTGTTAATGGGAAAAATTGAACCATGGTAGTGGAAGTGGGAGCGCTGTTTTGAAAAAAAAACAAAATATCGCTATAATTTTCCTATTAAGTAAAATATCGAATTCGTTTAAAGTTCCTACTATTATTTGGATAAGAGCCTAAAATATATCTAAGTAAAGTTTTTTGAGATCACCAACCATTGGCCAAGAGGATGGAAAAAATGGGTTTTGAAGACAAAAAATCATACCTCCCTTAATAGGTACAATATCGAATCGATTTAAAGTGGTCGTTAATCCTCTAAAAATTACCTAAAACTTTTGTCTGGAACAATTTTTGATATGATCAACCCTTACGGGATGACCAAAATGTTGTTGTAATTGTAAGAAGCCGGCTTGTCGTATGCTAAACATGTGAAACTTTTTTCACACGCAACCATAGTCTTATTGAGTAAATTTGAAGTTTTTCTTAACTTTAAGGTGAAAATCTTTTTTATCTCCTACTTAACACCGGTGAAATCTACCTCCGCCTTCTGGCGTGCCAAAAGGGATTTTTTCAGTTAGATTCTTATGTACAATGGATAAATTTTTGAAAAAAACGAAATGAGTCATCTGCATCCAATGAATGGATTGGTAAAAAAAAGACGACAGTTGTTTAAATTAAGGTTTTATCTCATTGGATGGAAAGCCATAGTATGTTGTTCACTTTCAAGTTCTCTTCGATGAAAGCATGAAGTCATCAAAATTGATTCGACACTTGGAAACTAAACATCCTTGGAATTTTTCGAAAGAAAATTATATACTTTGAGAAATCCACAAGCTTCTGTTTGCAAATCAAGTCGTACTGATAAAAGTACACTTGAAGCATCTTATCTCGTAAGATTTTGAGTAGCTACGATGCCCAAACTCCATACAATCGCAGAACACCTCATATTGCCTGCTCCAATTGGTATGGTCTGTATTTTAATAGGCGTGGAAGAACCTAAAAGATTGAAAAAAATTCCACTTTCCAACGAAACTGTATGAAGGCAAATCGATTACATGGCTGCCGATTTTCTCGATCCGATAATTCAGCAAGTGAGTTCAAGTTAATTTTTTAGTATTCAATTTGATGAATCCACAGGTATGGCAAACATTTCTCAGTTATGTTTTTGTGAATGTGAATACAATAGGGACAGATCAATCAAAGAAAATATGTTTTTTGCAAATCATTATTTTGTCGTGCAAAACAGGACCTTGTATTTTTGATGTTTTTAATAAGCTACTAAAACGTATAACATGGACTGGACAACAAGTACTACAGTATATAGTATGTGATTGTGCAAGGGCGATATCAGGAAAACCAATGAATTTCTGAAAAAAAATTAAAAGATCGTCTTTTACCAAGGACGGAATGTACGCACTGCTTCCTTCACAGACATGTTCTTTCTACAAAAAAATATGCCAGAATATCTCAAACAGATTCTTTGTAAAGCTATAAAAATGGTTAATTTTATTAAAAATCGATCGTTACAGAATAGGCTATTTGCTAAACTATGCGAGATAACTGGGAAAAATCTCTTAGAAATGAAATGAAAGAAAAAATCTATTCTTTTCCATACAGAAGTCAGATGATTATCGCGGGGAAAAGTGTTAACCCGGTTATTGAAACTGCAAGATGAATTAATAATATTTTTCCAGGAAAAACAAAGGCCATTCTCAATGCCGTAATAAAAGTATATATTTTTTTGTATGTCTTAACCGGTGTAGCCGGAAAATCATGCAATAATTCGCCAGCATTTTTTAGTTGTGTGTTATAAGTGCTACATTTTCAATTTCAGTATCTTGTTATAGCTGGTTTCTGGTTCATTAATTTAAAAATAAATAAATTATTTTTGTAAATATATTAAATGTTTAATTTTTATAAATTATAGTAAATAAAAACATTTTCAGTAAATATTTGGATAATTTAAACGCGCTTCCTGTTTATATCATTCACAGAGTACGAGGTAAAAAGTTTAGGCTCGTACTGTACTTAAATCTGCATAAATTTAAGATTCTGCCTACTGAATAAAGAAGTTTTCTGTAATTATAAACATAATGAATGAGCTCATTAATTTTTGGGCTTATACTATCTGTCTTAGTTTTTCGTATGGCTATAAAGAACCTCAGATACATCCTATATTACTACGTAATAAAATACTCTGTGCGGTTTAGTTTGAGAATAAATATGTTGGAAATTGTTAATTTTTATAAAATAGTCCTATTCAGTTTAATTATTATTTTTACCTTGACTATTATGATTTTTGTTGACTATTTTTTAGCGCGAGACGTTTTAGGTAAATCAGAAACAGGAGCTGTTAGCTGTATTGAAATCCTAACTTTGACTCTAGACCTCACGAAATTCTTAATGAAGTTGGGTTAAATTAGTAAGCAAGATTCGTTAAAATGTTTTATTTGCACTTACAGAATCTCAAATTTTTAATTGTTGTATTTTCCATTTTGTATGATTTTTATGATGTCATGCAACACCTCGTAATTAAAATACGGGGCACGTCGTATTGGTTGGGTTCAGTTACGAATTCAGTATTTTAAATTAATTATTAAAATGAAGCGATGATGAACAGGATTTTTTTTTAATAGAATGTTCTAATTTATTATTAAATAATTTGACGTATTGGGGAACGGAACTCAATGTTCCCAAATCTGTTTGGTCAATTGTTAATACATATGAGAAGTCCGGCAAGCTGAACACCTTTTAGCCACGTCAGTAATTAATTGTAAAAAAAAACACATTGTAATTAAAACTGTCATTATCATAACTTCATTTTAATATTTAATGTATGTTTTTAATTCATAACTATGGTAACACAGTGTTTCCTATACCTCTAAAAGTTTTATTTGCAGAAATATATCTTTAGAAAAAGCATAAAAAAAGGGAAAATAAAAAATTTAATAATTTGAGTTTAATGAATAAAATTCATTTTAAACGCTGTAAGAAATTAAGTTTTAAAATTTAAAAAAACTGGTTACAAATTTTACAAGTTACAATCATCTGAAGAAAAACATTCGAGATGCAGAGCTTAAAAAACGGGATGTGTTTACGTAAAATTATTTTAATTAAAAGTATATGAAACATTTTAAAGGCAATCAACAAACGTAAAATTTAACAAGGGAATTTTTATCTAGAGTTTATGAAAACGTTTCAGTATATTTCAAATATATATTAGAACTCGACCACACGTAACATTTAATGTCACAGTTGTCATTTTTTTATTTTTGCGTAATGATTTATTAGGCGCCTTTGTAATGAAGCGAGTCAGATTATCTCTTATAGATCTGAACATCAATATTCCTTGCTTTTTTTGGGCTTCGCATGCTTAAGCGCAACCGTATGTCAGATTTGATGAAAAAGCAAATTGAAACCGTTTCCCTCCTCATTTGTATATACAAGTATATATGTATTTAGATTGATAAGTACTTCGCGAAATTTCTCTTATAATTGTTTATTTTATTATGTACTGTACAAAACGTTAACCTAGTTTTAAACTGAATAAACTAATTTTCTTTAGGAATGTTTGATTTTTAAACAAAGGTTAACGGTGTTTATCGGGTTAATGACCTTCTTTTTTCTTATTAAAGTAAAGATAACAGATTTAAAATACCTTGAAGAATACCAACGTTAATGTCGAAACAGTTTGCGCGTAAACAGTTATTTGTTTCTTATAGACACAGTGCAGTCAAGAGTGTTTAACCAATCTTTACAATTGGATAATGACCCCGGTATTAGAACACCTCCGCCCTCCGGGTATGTAGGAAGTGATGACCCAGCTTATGCACGATGACAACAATAATAAGAGTGATGCCATCCGTAGAATGTTTTATTTTTATACTAAGGTTTATTTTGTTTTTATTTTACTCTTTTAAAATAAATAATAGAAGAAAAAAAAATGTTCACTTTTATCTGTATTTCCAGCCTATTCACAATACAAGCTCACTTTAAAACAGTAGTTATTTAAACTTAAAAAAACTGGAATATAAATTCAGACAAAATCTGTTATTCCGCAATTAAATAATAAAATTTCTCTCTTCAATATTACACGTGGAATATTTCTTTTCTAATGAAAATAAGTACATGCTTGTTAAGATACAGTGATTCCGTTCTCTTTTATAACCATCGCTTCAATTCTTGTATAATGTATGGTTAATACTGCTCTGTAGTCGAGTTCTACAATTAGCAACGAATAATTTTCCGATAATGTAGAATTTTCACAATATTAGGACCAAATTATCAATGAAAGTATAATTTTATTATTTCTTTTTAAAATTCTAATCAAAAATATTATTAATATCGGTTCTCTAGTAAATTAAAACATTTTTGTTTAAATATTAATTCATTTTTTATGTAAGAAAAAAAATAGGAAGTAAATTAGTTTTCAATAACAACAAATATTCAAATAAATAAAGAACCTTCTTTATAAAGAAATACTGAACAGACCTTAAGTGTCATAAATTGTATAACCTGTGATCGTAATATATAATTGAATTTAAGACTGAGGTAAAAATATATTTACTATAATAACGCTCTATTAAAAAAAAACGTATAAATAGAAGTATTTCAAGTCTGTTGAAATAGTAAGATGTTTGTAAAATTCATAAACTTGGGAATCTTTTTCAAACATCTGAATACTATTTGAAATTAATACCATGATGATAACGCCTCATTCACAGAAAAAATGTAAAAAAAAAAATATATATAAAATTGATAGATAGGAAAGGAAAAAATAATCTTTTATAGTACTACTGTTGCTGAGAAGAAAGGGGTTTTATTACTTCCACGCCAAGATTTATAACAACTGATAAGGTTATTGAAAATTTTTTTCAACTTGATAACATATCTCATATGAAAAGAAAAATGATTTTTTTTTTTAATTCTAGTCGATAAATTGGCAGTAAAATTATAAAAAAATATTCGTGTGTGATAAAATTTGTAGTGCTGGAGGCTTTTATAGACTTTTTTTAAATTGCGTAATATTAATTTTGGTACTTAACTCCATCAAGTTAATTTTTACTTATGGGCGCGCACGTAATGAAAATACACGGATGCACACATTTGGAATTTTGTAAAAGGAACAAATTATTTCTTTTTATACGAGTATATACTACAACACTGGAAAAGTAACTCAAAAATTTAAACTAAGAAAAAGAGTCCTAATAAGGTGGACAAAATATTTCCTGAATTTGATTTGGTCTAAGTAATTTGTTTCAAAATTGTTTTAAAGAGTATTTATTCGAATTTTGTTTGTTTACATTTTTTTATTATTATTTAAATTAATGAAAAATCGTTTCCTGATTTGAAGTAAAAACGTTTGAAAACAGATAAAAACAAAACAAAATTATCCGATCTGTCTTTCTTTATATACTTTTCTTTGTTCCCTTTGTTCTTTCAAAGTTAGCCCAGTAAAATTACTCTTCGCTTAACCTAACAATGTAGTCCTCTACAACGGTCACTGGTCTCTTCTTGTATTTAATGACCAGCTGTTCCACGGTAGTACGGGGAGGCCAGGTTAATGACGTCACGGATAGTATGAGCATACAGCCGCATTCTTTTAATAATAATGTTATTTTTTTCAAAAGAATCGCCGCATCAGCGGCACCCAGTGTGTTATTTTACACACCGTCACGTAGACTATTGTAACTTAACTTTTGAATTCTTGTATTATAAGTGTATTTTTCTTGAGATCATCGTAATTAATTAAATATATAATATAATAAAGAATAAAACATTGAGTCGTGTGGTTTAATTTTTAAAAGAAAATAATTTATTAAAAATAAAAAACCTCTTCAAGATAAAATGTATTAATAAAATAATTAAGCGGCGCGGTTTGGAACATAAATGGATAATTCTTTTATTTGTAATAGAAATCAGTTTATACACTATCAATCTAAAATATTTGTGAAATATCCAAATTATTAGTAACAAGTAAACTTTCTTTAAACTTAACCGTGAAGAAAACAGTTGCATGTGTTTATTACATTTATTTGTTTATATATACAGACTGAATCATGAAATTCTCGTGGGACTTTCATAACCTATTCTACTTCTGAAAATAACAGAAAAGATTCGTATAAACATATCTCCTTAAGTGCTTCGATTACGAGTTCGCTCGAATTTCAGCTTTCCTAGTGAAATTATGCCTTAATGAAATATTTAGGATGTTAATTAAGGAGTAGAATTAGTAATGTCTTATGCTTTTTGACCTGAAAAATCTAATAAAATAGACGCAAAAATCGTATCTGCAGTAAATTTTGAGAAATCTGGGATGAAAACCAATAAATTGGGGTAATTGTTTTTATAAAAACGTAATACGTCTAAATAAAACTTGCAGAGAATTTAATTCTGAACAAAATGGTGTACGATAAGTTGAATAAAACAAAAAAAAAATTCGAATTTTATTTAGAAACAGTTTTTGTGATTTATTAATTAGTGATTTCTTATGGTGTTTGACCCGAAAAAAATAGGTTCCAGAATATTATCTGCATTAGGTTTTGAGAAATCTGGAGTGAAAACCAATAAATTGGAGTAAAAAACTCCTATTTTTTATCATATTTCTTTGGTTTATTCGACTTGTCATACACCATTTTGTTCAGAATTAAATTCTCTACAAGTTTTTTTTAAAGGTTTTATGTGTTTATTACCCATTTAACAAACTTATTTTACGTCATACATGAAAAACAAGGGGTTTTTACCCCAATTTATTGATTTGCACCCCAGATTTTTAAAAACCTTTAGATACGATTCTGGGTCATATTTTATTCGATTTCTCAGGACAAAAAATATATGAGATCACTAATTCTGCCCTTTACGTTCTAAAAATTTCAGTATGACTTCATTTCACCGGGGTAGCTGAAATCCGACCGAAATCTTTCACTATTCGTAACTCGCAAACGAAATATTTTCGGACGTATATTTTTATGGGCTTTTCCATTACTTTCACGAGTAGTATAGGTTATGAAAGTCTTGGGAGAACTTCGTGAAACATTCTGTATAAAAAATAAAAACCGAATTGGTCCAACATCTTTAATATAGTTAACGAATCATTCGGTTTTGGATGTTTGTTTTTTCTAAATTAAAAAAGAAACAAAATAAATAAGAATACTGATATACAAAAAAAATTTTAAATACTTAAGGCATATTTATGTATTTACATATATGTATACACTTATGTATTAATTTAGGCATGTACTTAATAAATTCAAGCTAAAAGTACTTTTAATTAGATTATTCTAAAATTACCTTTGTATACACCCAACGTCGTATTGCAAAAAAATACGAACACTCGCATAATTTATAAAAGAGTTAAATAATGTAGCAGAATATAAGAAAGAAAACTAAAAATCCACGAAAATTTAGAAAATATAAATGTTCTTGATAATAATAAAACATTTGGAAGTTGGAAGACTACACCACCGTGTGAACTAATTTTAATGTGTAACAAATACAATTTATTGATACATGTATTCTAAGTCAAAACAGCCAGTTAACAATGAATTTATTTTTATACGAACAGATTACACATCATTGACTGTATTAAAAAAATAATAAATAATTTAAAAATTCACTGTAAAATATAGTAAAAAGATAAATAAATATTAAACTTTAGTTAGCGAAATTTTAATTTGTTCAGTTTAAAAAAAATCCTTAATATCTTTGTAGTTAATTTAAGTTGATCGGTGATATATATTGTGTGTACTAGATTTGTAATATAATAGTATATAATAAAATTCCAGTTATCCAGCGTTCAAGTCCTAGTAAAGCCAGTTATTTTTTCACGGATTTGAATGCTAGATCGTGGATACCGGTGTTCTTTGGTGGTTGGATTTTCAATTAACCACACATCTCAGGAATGGTCGAACTGAGAATGTACAAGACTACACTTCATTCACACTCATACATATCATCCTCTGAAGTATTATCTGAACGGTAGTTACCGGATACTAAACAGGAAAAAAGAGAGAGTTATATTTATGTAATTTTTTTTATCTGTATATATTTATTATCTGCTGGAAATTTGTAAAAATTATTATTCATCAAAAAAAATTCAAGCTTTCTGATTTTTTTGATTTAGAAAGCTTTTCGTTCATAGCACCGTCTTCAGAAATAAACCTCTTATATAACCTGTATTTGCTATTGATAATTTTAAATCAAAGCACGAAACATTTGCCTCTTCGTAAAAAACCAGTTACGTAAAAATATTTTTTTTTTTTTACTAAAATTTTGGTTTTTTATTATTATTACAACACAAACTGAATTTTTTTGTACTTCCAGGAAAGAATTTATTGCCCGGAAGAAACCTTTTGTCAAAATGTAAAAAAAATAATATTTCGTAAGGAAATTGTTTTTTTCAAACTGTTGTTCCCTGAAATGCTTACTGAAATACATCCTAACATTACATTGTTCCGAAAAGAAGAAAGAAACTTGATTTTGAAATTTTTTTTAAATTTATGAAAGTTTTTCAAGATTCATTTAAAATGTATGTCTTAATTCTTTCTCAAGATTATTATAATGATAAAAAAACATTCATCTAAATAAATGAAAAAATTTCTTGGTTAAAAATAGAATTCATCTTCTAATAAGGTATACTCTGATTTTATATTGTTAAATTCATTATGAACGATTACGTAATCATCAACCTACGACAGATATTTTTGTAGACTCATTAATATCACAAGACAATATAAAAATCATAACGTGACTTGGATATAAAAAACTAAAATTGATTAAATTATAATAAACGTTTTACTGAATTCTCGACATTTTGAGAATAATTTATACAATTTCGATAAATGAAATTAAAAAAAAAAATTTCATTATATTTTCTATACTTCATTCTTGAGAACCAACCAGCTATTTGTTGCAGTTAGTGATTTATTTAATGACGATGTTATTTCACGAAAAACTGGTTGTATAAAATACTGTTAAGTTCTTGGTTTTGATGTATTAAGTCTTAATACATTCACCTAATAACAAATATTGTACGAATAAATTTACCGTAATTTACACTGCTAGCTTACAAAAGTCGTAAATAAATACAGTTATTTTCAAATTATTGGGTTAATAAACTTAGATTTGTAATTTTATTTAAAATTCATAAGTTCATTTGTTAATAAACTTATTTCATTCGGCATTCGGTTCATTGAAAAGTTATTAATTAGTTTAGGTATAATTTTATAGTATTTTATTATTAATTCATATTTAATTTTTTTTTTTTAGAAATATGTAAAAGTTCTTAAACATTAAATAATTGTAATCTTTGCATCTAGTTTAATTTAATTATTTTGACAATAGTTATTGTAATTTAAAATAATTACATTAGAAATAAACGTAAATTGTATTATAATTGAATCTATATAATTTTTAACAATTTATAATTCATATTCCTCAAATACATAAATTGATGTAAATATAGTACGCTAAACAACCTTCATTGTAGTCATGATCAGCTTTATTAATGCAAATTAGATTGTGCTTTCCTCCCTCTCACTTACACATACATACACAAAATTTTTATTAGAGTAACCTATATTTAAAGCAGCATGTAATTGTATTGTAATTTATTTAAATTAGGATTAGTCATAAGCTTAACATGAGCCTTAATTGTGGGTTTATTTTCAATACTAAACGATATTGTCTCTATAAATATTGTTTTGCGTTTTTCATTTTCATCTAATTAGGTAGGTCAAGAAGTAGAAAATATTACGTGAGTAGTAAAATAAGTATTTATGTCGGTGTATTGTTATGGTGTCATAAGTTGGCTTATTTGTGATTATAAATATAATAGTCATAATTTAAAATACCCGGACCTGTTTTTCTTAATAATCTTTCTTTTGGTTTACTTCTTTCTCCTGACTGATATATCCATTACTACAGAAAAGATAGCTGAATAAATCTTTTCTTGTTCATAAAATATAATACCGATATTAATTTTATTAATCATGACCCGTTGGTATTTATCGATAATTAATTTATCTTTAATAGTAATTTCGAGCGCTTTCGGATTAGTAATCCATCCTCAGGAACATTGATGTGTTATAATTTTATAATTATAATTATTTACTTCACATATCGTTAATTAAACTAACGAATTTTAAAAACAAAAATTACGAGGCATATTCATAAAGTAAGGGCCGTTTGGTCATTAAAAAAAATTAACTCATGAGAAAAGGTTTTTATTTATAATTTAGTTTACTACATACCTACTTCACTTTTCCACATTATCTCCATTCAGTTCTACGCACTTTTCATAACGCTGCACCAGTTTCTTTAACCCCTCTGCATAGAAGTTCGCCGCCTGCGAATTGAACCAGTTGACAACGGCAATCTTGAGTTCCTCGTCGTTTTCAAACCGTTGTCCACCAAGCCAATTTTTCAAATGCAAGAAGAGGAAGTAATCGCTAGGTGCAAGGTCGGAACTGTATGGAGGGTGGTCAAGAAGTTCCCGATGAAAATCTTGAATCTTATTGGTTATGACAGCGGCGTAAGGACGCGCGTTATCGTGAAGGAGGATTACGCCGGATGACAGCTTCCCGTGTCGTCGATTTTGGATCGCTCGTCTCAGTTTGGTGAGCGTTTCGCAGTACATGACGGCTGTAATTGTTGATCCATGTTCCATGAAATCATCCAAAATTACGCCTTTTCGTCCCCAAAAAACTGTAGCCAACATTTTTCGACTCGAGTACGGAAATTGCTTGAACTTTTTCAGTTTTGGAGAACTTGAATGGGGCCACTGCATTGAATGTTGTTTCGATTCTGCGATGGTGTAGGATATCCACGTCTCGTCGCCCTAACAATGTAGGAAACAAATCATCTCCATCTTGCCGATAGCGGTCCAAAAACGCTAGTCCACTGCACATTCTTTGCTCTTTGTGTTGGTCGGTGAGCATTTTCGGTACCCACCTTGCACACAATTTGTGATATCCGAGTTTTTTTGTGACAGTCGTGTAGAGAAGAGGTACGTTAAACGATTTCGTCGGTTCGAATACTAAACCTGCCACTCCGCTCTTTGTCATGGACATTTGTGCGGCCATTTTTTAAAGTCTCGATACCATTGTCTAACCTTTTCTTCACTAATTACTGTAGGTCCATACAGTAGGTACAACACCCGATGAATTTCAGCAGCTGAAGATCCTTTTGCACACAAAAGTCGAATCACAGCGTGCACTTCACAACTGGCGGGAGAAACGATTCTCGCAGACACTTCGATCTGCATTCACCGGCAGGCAAACGACTATAGAATAAAAGCAACAACTGCAATGTCTTCGTAAATAGCCGATAGATGGCCCTGCATGCATGAAACTGTGTTCAAAACCGCTAATATTTAAATATAAGCCGACGCCATTTACTTTATGAATATGCCTCGTATAAATATAGCAATCGATCGTCAAAGGTAAAATAATGTCAACGTTATCCGTTATGTCAGTGTGAAGGTCACAGTTGTTATCAAACTCAATTGTTAGATAACAGTTGAGACCTTCATACTGACATGACGGATAACGTCGATATTATTCTACCTTTGACGATCAGTTGTTATATTTATAATTTTTGTTTTTAAAATTCAAGTTAGGTTTAATTAATTATATGTGAAGTAAATAATTATAATTATAACACATCGATATTCCTGAGGATGGATTACTAACCCGAAAGCGCTCGAACATACTATTTATTTATTTATATAATATAAATAAATTATATAAATAAATACAGATATGTTGGATACTTTTGTCGTAGCTTGTTAAAGAAAATAATTTTAGATAAATTATAGTAAATTTATAAAGTACTGGTATAGTAGGAAAGAAATCAAATGTAAAACGATACAGATCTAGAAAAAATTATAAATAAAAAAACATAACGCGTGTATACTGTGTATGATGCATAACGATTTATAAGAGTGAATCATTGAAAAATAATAAAGGCTTTTGATAAATGTTTTAATACTGGAAAAAGTTGAAAATAATGTCGGTTGAATAATGGCAGATAAATTATTAGGTAAAGAGATTTTTTAAAAATTAAAGAAATGTAGCAATCGTGGAAAAATAACAATTTGACGTGTTCAATAATCGTTAAGGCATCCATAGTTGTTTATAATTTGTATGTTAAAGGAACTAACTACAAACAGTGAATTCTGTAAAGAAAGACCAATATTTCAACAAACAAAACAGTCAGTCGAGAATGTAGAATAAGAAATTTGTTATTGCGATTATATGACAAGAGAAAATAAAAAAAAAAACAATTGTACTCTATCAAACTTGGGAAATTAAAATTAAATGAGAATCTAATTTTATTACGGATGAGATCATTTTTCTTTGTATCTTTTATGAACTCAGAATTATTCATTTTATCTTACATCGTTCCTTTTTTTATTATCTTCTTACACAGAATTTTACAATTCTTTTCTAAATTCAAAAGATTCTTTTCCACTTAAAGAAAGCGGTTACAAATATAATCATCAAAAATATATTTTTTCTAATGCTTTTTTTAGGAATGATGTACACTACAATAAAGTTAAACTTATTCTGTTTTTACTAAACATTGTAATTACATGACTTGCTGTTTTTCTTTTCTTATGAAACTAAATATTTTTAAAAGTAATGTACAAAAACTTCGGTATAAGGTAAAACCAAAAAAAAAAACACTAATAATTTCTTATTATTACCTCTATGACATTTTGGAAAAATCTATAATTCAGCAGATTCTGAAAAGTATTTTGTATTAATTTTTGTTATTAATTCTGTATATTACATAGGTTTTAGGAATATAATAGAAATTAAACTATAGATCAAACATCTACTGTTATAAAAATAAAAATAACTCTTCCTGGAATTTTAAAGGAATTTTGTTTTTATGAATTGTGTGACAAATACAAATACCAAAAGTTTAATGTAGAATTGGTTATTGTGGTTTGTGTGTGTGTATGTATATATATATATATATATACATACACACATATATACATATATGTGTGTATATACAGTGTATATATATATATATATATATATATATATATATATATATATAAAATGAAAATTACCACTGAAGATGTGGGTTGCTACGAAAGCGCTATTGTAAAGGTTATGAAAAAGTAAGGTAACTGTCGTGTTATTTACATTTTAATTTCGTACTTAGATGGATCAAGTTCGATTATTGAATTAGCTGACCCGGCAATGCTTCGCTTTTGCTAGATTTGAATATATGTATAAATTAGATTGAAAGTTTGATAAACTTTAAAATCTTCCTTTTCCCCTTTATTTCCTTTTCCTTTTTCCCGCGAGTAAATCGGTCCAGTAGTTTTTTCATCTATACCGGACACACATACGAATATTGCCTTTTATATATATAGAAGAAGAAAGTCTGTATATTTGTTTGTTTCGAAAATATCGTGCCACCTAGCGGGTTTAGTTTTGCAAAAAACCTTTCTTTTCACATAACTAATACATATTCTGCATATGAGCCAAATCGGTCCATAAATACAATTTTTCTAAATATCTCAACCCTAGCGCACCTAGCGGCTCCATTTTTTGTAAAAATATTTTTTTTCACGTAAGTACTATAAATTCTAAATATGAGTCCAATCGGACCTTAAACACAATTTTTTTTAATATCTCGACTCCAGCACCACTTAGCGGGTCCATTTTTTGCAAAACGTGTTCTTTTCACATAACTAATATATATTCTGAATATGAGCTAAATCAGTCTATAAATAAGTTCATGAAATATCTCGATCCTTAGCGCCACCTGGCGAGTCAAACTAATTTAGAAACCTTTGTGGGCGTGCGAACAATAACTCGCCAAACTTACATCGGAATCGAATGTATGATATAGTAACGCATACGGGACAAAAATTCATTTTTATATATATAAAAGATTAGTGAAATAAACCTCTTTCGGATCGATTCACTTACTCCATTGTAGATGTGTATGTGAGATATACGCGTACGCTTATGAGATTATGCGTACGCATAAGGTATAATTTAATCAATTTTGTCACCAGATGTTCCAGTATTAACGAATACTAGCCATTAACGAATTCTAAATTTCAATTTTATGAAATCGGTCCTAAATAAGATCTTTTCAATTTTCTAATCCTGAATCCGATATAAATTTGAAGAATGCCGAAATTTAAAGATAAATGAATGGTAAATTATTTTATTTGTTATTTAACTGCGTTTTTTTTAGTTATTTTATTTTAACGTTTTCATTTTTTATTTAAAACACTGCTCGTATGATAAAGGTACTTCAAAAGGAAAGATTTGTAAAGTAAAAGGCAAAAGTATATGTAGTTAAAAAAAAAAGAAATGACGTAAAGAGGCTAATACGGAGGGATACGTTCTGGATAGTGGGAATATAAATAATTTTTTTTTTTACCTCATGTTTTATAACTGATTTTCTTTAAGTATATGATTCAAAATATTTTCAATAACATAATGAGTTTTGGTTATTTACATGTAAAGACAATCAATTCAACAGTCTAATATTAAGTAATTATGCCAATAAAAAAACCTCAAGTTGTATATGTAGTCATAAAATTTAAAAAAAGAAAAAAATTATTATCTGGAAGAAATCTATAACGGAACAAACAGAGAAAATTGCTTTAAAAAACATGCATTTGGAAAATCAAAACTTGAGAATAAAAATGTAACAATGGATTGAATTGAGATCATCATTTTTTTAAATAGGTTTATAATTTATATTATTATTTTCGCAACTACAAACTAACTCACAATTACAGTTGCCTTCTTTGTTTATGTGTGTGTTTGCGCGCGCGCGTGTTTAAAGAAATATTAGTTCTGTTGTGTGTGAAAAATATCAAATCAGGACAAATTTGAACCAAGTGTTTATCAGTTTATTTCACAGATTTCCTAAGAGTATTTATAAAATATATTAAAAATAAAATGTGTTATGTGTTGTTGACCTAATGTCAACAACATATAACTTCCTTGTACGCCATTAACTACATTTACACATTTTTTTTTTTTTTTTTTGATTTTTTATTTTTTTTTATTGAATTATTATTCATCGTTAAAATTTTTACAATGAGAGGTTAATAATTATTAATAAATCAATATATTTAGATGAAAAAAAAAGTGAAAAAAAAGGAGATGATGTCTGATTCTAACCGATGTGCCTTCCCCTAAGATCCAAATATATCATTATTAAAATTTTATTTGGCTATAACACTGGAACTAATAAAAATAAGTACCACTTATGATATATCATTGAAAAGCTCTCAATGAGGGCTTATTACTGCACTTAAGAAAAAGTCGAAAATCCAAATTGTTTTGGAATTTAGGCTTTTTTGGAAACTTTTGGTTCAATCTATTGCAATCAAAAGGGGGGGAGGTGCACAACTAGGTGTTACAATAGTCCTAAATCCAAAATTTCAACATCCTACGGTTAATCGTTTTTGAGTTATACGAGATACGTACGTACGTACAGACATCATGCCAAAACTAGTCAAAAATGGATTCAGGTATGGTCAAAATGGATATTTCCGTTGAAATTTGGAAACCGAAATTTTTCGCGATCACAATACTTCCTTTATCTCGTAGAAGGAAGTAAAAATGTTATTAAATTTTGAGTTCAAATAAATGTGCTTTATAAATACAGTAAAATTGTACACCGATGTGACAAGAGATGAAAGTCACATCCGAATTTAGTGTAACAATATTCTCAAGATAACAAGAATCCTACGGCAGTCTTACAAAGAATAATAAACCTAAGTAAAGTAATTTTTATATAATAATTAACCTATATTTGAATAGTTTGAATATTATTATTTCTTTATAATGAATACAATTAATATTTTTATTTCAGTCAGAAGCTTTGTTAGTCACTTGTAGCATATTAATATTAGTAGATTGTATAAAAAATTTGAACTTTAATATTTTGTATGTGGAACTTTTGTATTAAAATTTAATCTAAATATATCGTGAGCGATTGCCATTACAAATACTTATTTATCTTAATATTTTAACCGAATTTACGCAAAAAAGATATATGTATATATATATATATTTTTCAGAAATAACAATTTATCGTTGCCGTATTTTATTATAAATATATTTTTATTAATTTAAAGGTCACTATTTTTGTAGGATACAAGGTCAGATTTATAAATATATATTTTTTTCTTTTTTAATCTTGTATCGATAACACTATATTTTAACTTATATATTTTTTTTAAATTAGTATCTTTTAATTTAAATGAAAAAACAATTTTTTTTAATAGAAATTTAATTAAATTTTTTAAATTCCTTTTGATTTCGAGGAGAAAAAGTAAAGCTGCAAAGATTTACTGATGAAGTTGTTGTTTTGGTAGAAAAGAAAGATAATTTAGAAGAAATACTCAGTGTTAATAGACTTGTTGCTAGTAAAGTACTTCTGTTTAAAAATAAGTATCAGTAATACAAAATCAATTGCGGGTGAAAAATTGAAAATGAAGAATTAAATATTAAGTTGAAGAAACACAATACAAAAGAACAGGAAAGTTTTGTTATTTAGGTTGTAAAATTACAATCCACGGACTGAGTATGGTGGTGATCAATGGCGGATTGGCACAATATAAGAGAGCTTTCATAAAAAAAGAAGTTTAAGATTAAGAAATATATTTTTTTTAAAAATGTGTTGTAGCACTTTAATTGGATTGATAAAATTCAAAATGAAGAGATCTGTACAATTGGGAGAACTGAGAACTTGTATCAGATCTTGTAAAGAAGCGAAAGAGGTTGATGGGCCATGTATTATTAAAATTTCCAGGTTTAACTAATAGAAAGTAGAAGAAGATAGACATTGAAAATAGAAACGTAGGTTTTATTCCGTAAACTTTGGAAAGCTTAGTTGATTCGCAGGATGGGAATGGATGGCTAAATAATTGGCGACTGACTTCTAACTGCGACCTCTTGTCGCGGTACATTATCCCATCTACTGTACTATTACCATAGACGCGTTGTCGGACCGTGTGGGAGGTCCTAAATGCGGTTGTTTTGTTCAACCGGCGTTTATTTATTCAAATTATATATATATATATTCAATTTATTCAAAACTGTAGTTCCATTAAAAAATTGTTATATTTTTAGAAGTACTTTTGTATGAAATTGTTTTTTTTTTATGTGTTAATAATAATAAGTGTTCTGCCCAAAGGCAGGTTTTCACATGGCCGCCCTCCATTCTGGTCGATTCTGTGCCATCCGTTTTATTTTACAGTAACTTTCTTCCGTGTTAAATTTGTTAAAGATGATAATAAGAATAATAATAATGATGATGATGATAATTGATAATATTAATAAATTATCTATTGTTTTACAGAAGTAAAATTTAAAACAGTACAACTTCTCCGTACGTACGACTTAATTTTTGGCAAGGTTGTTGAATTAATGAAATGAATCAACAAACATTTGCTTTCAACTTAAATATTTGATTCGAATTTATTTTTATAAGTTATTTAAGTATGCATTATAATTTTAGGTAAATTTCATTAATTTGAAAGCGTTATTAGAAATGTATTTGTGAAAACATTATTCGTTAATGTTGTTTGTACTTTATTGTGTTTTAAGTCCTTTAAGTGAAGTGTATTATGTGTCATTGATGTTTAATGTCAATCATTACTTTTGTGATAAAAACATTTAATACGAACTTGAAGTATACATTACACAACCTTCCTTGTAGTGGTTATGTAATTTAAGTATTTCTTTTTATTTATAGTCGCTGCCAGTTTTATTATCTTAATGACCTAAAGTACAGATTTCGTGTTTAAATTTCTGTACATTCAGGGATATTTTTTTGTAACAATAAATGTTTTTTGGCATTTAAACTTCATGATCGCTATTTTTAATAATAATATTATATACAAAAATTAGAATTGGGTAAATAAAATACAAACAAATTCATAAATACATCGCCTGTAGGATGTTAAACTGCATTTGAAACTTTTACTTCTGGAAACCTTCCATGGAATTAAGCTTTAACTGGTAGTGCAACGTGCTATTTGCGCCCTACCATTTCAGTTGCATGCCATTTGAACCGATTTGGAATATTCTATTTTAGTTCGTGTACTTGCCGATTTTATATTCTACTCAAAGAAATTGGTACTTGATACTTTTCTATTAACTAT
Source organism: Lycorma delicatula (assembly GCF_047948215.1). Classification (NCBI taxonomy): domain Eukaryota; kingdom Metazoa; phylum Arthropoda; class Insecta; order Hemiptera; family Fulgoridae; genus Lycorma; species Lycorma delicatula. Next base: position 42,210,743 of record NC_134461.1, read on the forward strand.
ACAAATAAGTTTTTAATTAATTAATTTCGGGAATTTGTCTAACACTTAATTATTTTTAATAACACGATTTGTATATTTTTTTATGTAACTAAATTAAACTGAATTTAGAAGTACTCTTTTTATGTGACACGTTTACAGAAAAATATTTATAACTGAACAAAAAAATAATTTCTCATTTTACTTTTAGGATATATATATTTAAAGTAGATTTGCAAACTCTGGGAGAAGTTATATGAAAAGAAATCTGCTAGTATTAAATGAAGATTTAAAACTTAATAAGAAATTACTAAAAATTATTTCTGTAGAATGTACCGTTTGTAATATTGAATCATGAACAAAAGACATTAAAAAAAGAAAGAATACGAATAGATGCTTGTGAGACGTAGTGTAACAGAAAGGTAATTAAAATTATGCGAATAGGTAAATATGTAATGAAAAGATTTTAAGACGTAGGATAAAAACGGTTAAAGAAAACAGATTATTAACATTATAATGTTTGTTAACAGCAGGTATAAGAGGTAAAAATGGATGTTGAGATCAAGTGGTGGGCGTAGAATATAAAGAAATTTCAAGGCATCAGCATATTCTATCAATATAAAAGATAAATATATAACCAACACACACACACATATAAATGTTTGCACTTGCTTTTTTTTTAGAAATACTAAATTAAAATTTTTAATTACAAAAAAAATTAACTCTAAAACACATATGGACTTTTGGATTATGTGAAGGCATTTGATAAAGTCCTTAGGAATAAACTATGGGGAATAATGGAACGTAGGAGTGTTTCACTGCGATTGATTGAGGTCTTGGAGAATATTTATCGCGTCAAAAAAATTTGTATCCAGGTAAAAATCGTGAAAACCGGTGTTCTTTGACGGTTGGGTTTCATTCAATTAACCACACATCTCAGGTATGGTCGAACTGAGACTGCACAAGACTACTTCATTTACATTCACACTTATGATCCTAATTCATCCTGTGAAGTAATACTTTACGGTGGTTCCGGAGGCTAAACAGAAAAAAAGAGAGGTAAAAGATGAAACCATTCTAAATGAATCAATAGACAGAGTGCGACAATGGTATAGTACGCCACGACACGGTATTTATTTAATTTCTACGTAGACGATTTCATAAGAAAATGGAAGAAGAATTTGACGATCGCAGATCTTACTGAAGAATAGTTTGAAGATAATTTTATACTTTCCCTTATGTATGCTGATGACCTTGGAATTATATCAGACAATGAATATACTCTTCATATTGCCTTGTATAAGTTGTCACAGGTTTCTGATACTTATAATATGGAAATTTCCTCTTCAAAGACCAAATCGATGGCTTTCATTAGTAAATATCCCAGAGGGTGTAAGATGATGGTGAATAATTGTAGTGTGGAGCAGGTGGAGATTTTTAAATTATTAGGCTGTTTTAATACATATACTGAAGAAATAGATGTAAGCAATAAGATAATAACTTGTAACCGTATGTTTGATGCCATATCAAAAAACAAAAAAACGATTATAATATTCAAATTTTACAAGATGATGGCAGTTCCTGCTAGACTTTATGGTAATGAAACGTGGATTCCAGTAACAATAGATGTAAGCCAATTGCAAGCCGCTATGATGGAGTTTATAAAAAGGATGTTAGGGTCACTGGAGGAGACCGTCTAAGGAATGAAGATATTAGATGTCTCACTTGGGGTTTATACTCGTAGTTTGAATTCAAGAATTGAGAGCATCGACGGAGTTGGTTCGAGTATGTAGATAGGTTGGATTAATGATCGTATTATAAGAGGATCCTCTCATATTCACCACGTGATACCCTAGATGTGCGCACACCGAGGAAGAAATGTTGGATCAAATTTGAAGCTACAGCAGGTCTACGGGATTAAATATAGCAGAATAGTTAGAGGTAACTTATTATTAGGTAGTAACCTAATAATAAGTTAAATAAGTTAAAATAAGTTAATATAGGTTTATTAACTTATTTAAATTTAAGTCAATTTAAGTTAATATAGGTTAAATAAGTTAAAGTAAGTTATATTATGCCTACACAAAATTGTAGGTCATAATCACCTATTTTTTGTAGGTGATTACAAATAATTTGACTGAATATGACCGAATTTTAAAGTGTTTGTTGTCATGTGGTATACTACATTTCTTCATTTATTTTAAGCGTGTACAGAAATTCCCCGGGAATTGATTTTTCACAAATTACTTTTATCAGTTAGAAGCGCTTCACTGCTGATATTATAATATTATTAATTGGTATGAATGTATTATAAACAGGGCATTTTCGAAGCTTTATTTCAATAGTAAATGTAAAAATATTTATAGAATAAACCATATGTGGTGATTTGAAAGTTATAGCTATTTTGTTTAGCAATACTACGTACATGTGTTTTCTTTTCGAATGGGACAACCGAGCTAGGGATAAACATTATGTTACCAAAGAGTGGAAGGAACGAGACAACTTAACTCCAAATGGGAAAAATATTATTCATGAGCTCTTAGATGAACCCAAAAAAATGATTTTACTCCCTCTCCATATTAGGCTAGGACTAATGAAAAATTTTGTAAAAGCTGTGAAGAAGAATAGTCCCAGATTTTTGTACATCAGGCAGAAATTTCCGAATGTAAGTGAAGGAAAAATTAAACAAGGAATATTTGTTGGTCCTCAAATAAGAGAGTTGGTCAAAGATGATGTATTTAACTCGATGTTAAATAATATAGAAAGTGCAGCTTGGGCTTCATTTAAAGACGTTTGCAAAAGTTTTCTCGGAAAACAACAATCCGACAATTACCACGATATTGTTAATCAACTTCTTACGTCATACAGAGCTATGGGATGTAATGTCTTTGAAAATACATTTCCTCCACTCACATCTGGACTTTTTCCCAGACAACTTCAGAGACGTAAGTGACGAACAGGGTGAACGTTTCCACCAAGACATTTCGGTGATGGAAAGCCGCTAACATGCTAGCCTATTACTGTTTGACATTAATTCGGGATGTTCCTAAGGCTATTTATAAAAGAAAAGCATCAGCGAAATCATTCTAACCCAGATATGGCCATGCAAAATTAAACTTTTACATATTTTAGCTATATTTTCCCTTAATTATTTTTTAAGCGTAATTTATTTAAAATTAAGGGTGATAGAAAAAACATGTATTTGCAGATCTGTAATGTACACAAAGAATCAATTCAAGAAATGGTATCACACTTAGAGAAACATTAATTTTTTTTTGTCTATCAGTGATTAATTAATAAACATAATTCTGATATCATTAAGATTATAAGACCAAATTTTTTTTCAGAGATATGACTCGTCCAAAAATTACGAGAATAAATTTGAAGTTTTGTATTTTGGAATATTCCCAATTAAATATACGAGTATGTATGCTTTACCTTTTATATATTTCATTTTTAAATTTCTACACACACGCACGCACAAAATATAACAACAATAAATTCAAATACTGACATAATTTCAAAAATTAAACCAACATTTTAACTTTTCTTAATTTATTCTTAGAATGCGCTGCTCAGTAAACTGGTCACTGGCCAGTCAGCTGGTTATGGTTAGCTTGCTGATCGAGATGGTCCCGTATTCGAATCCTTTCTCAAGGGTTTGGCATTTTTTTAACCATTTTTTTTTTCATCTTCCCATTTAAACAGTATATTCAAGATAGCAATATTAAATTAAATAAAACCTTGAGGTTATTTAAAGATAAACTACAATTGTAAATTATTAAAAAAATTAAATATTCAATGGCTTATTCAATTGATACTTGATCGCCACATCTTGTTATCGAATTTTTTACTCTATTTACCATAGTCATTTTAAAATATTCCATCCAGTCATGGCAGAATATAAAATTTATTCAATAAGCCTCCGTAAAAATTTTATTATTAAATCCTGACGTTTACTTATAAATAGCTGCAAGAATTTTCCAACCTAATTGCTTGCATTAATTAATAACATTTATTATACATTTTATATAATACTTTGAAACCATATTTTTTTTTTGTCTTCAGTCATTTGACTGGTTTGATGCAGCTCTCGAAGATTCCCTATCTAGTGCTAGTCGTTTCATTTCAGTATACCCTCTACATCCTACATCCCTAACAATTTGTGAATTTGTGAAACCATATATAGAATAATATCAGTCGACAGTTTTTTCGTCGGCAATTAATACGAAATAGTACTACAGAATTTTTATCATTTGTGATTTCATCTGTTGAAAAAATAATTGTAATAAATAGTTATACAATATTATGACTTATAAACTTAATAGTAATAATGAGTAATTTATCTTTACACTTATTTATGTTAATGAAATTTATGATGCAAAGTTTTAAATATCAGTCTATATAAATACTACATGATTTAATCGTCGAAAATGTTAACCATAATAATATTACCTACAGGTTGACCTTGATAAAATAGCTACGTGATATTTTTTTTTTTGTTTTTCGTAATACTACAACACTGTATTATAATAATTTTTTATTACCAAGTTAATATTTAATAGAATTATTAGTAATAATATTAAATTTTAATGTTATAAAGATTATATGTTTTTTTATTATCAATATTTTTTTTTATTTTATTTTTTATAATAATAATATTGAAAAATATTATAATGATTTTAAAATGCACTGAGTAATTTTAGTTATAAAAAACGTGCGAGTACGTTAAAATATAATCAGCGGAAACTTACAGAATAATAATGATTTTCTAGGAAAAATTGTGTTATCATCGACTAATTTTTAAAATATAGAATTCTTAGTATATGGAAATATAAAAATACATATTTATTTATTGTTTAAATAATAATAATAATAAATAACTAGAAGATTCGTCTGTACCATCTATATATATTTTTTTCTAATTTATAATTAGGTCATCTAATTCAAGTTATTTGTTATTTTCTATCCGTCACAACTAGCGACGAAAATTATTTGAAACAAATAAAACCAAAACAAATTTATTAAATTAATATCATAATATTTTCATTATTTCTTGTGTACATCTTCAGTGATTTATGTTTTTATTTTCCCTTTGGCTTCAGCAAAAAGTTTTTTTTTTTTTTAATTTTCCATTTCGATAAAATGTTAGAAATATTCTCAAAAGAGCGTCGGGTCTAAATTACCTTTGCTCGTTTAGTTTATCATTGCTCTATCTTTATATATTTGGTAATGATTCATTGTGTTAAGATTATATACGTGTGGTGTATTAAGATAACTTTGATTTTAATTTGCCACGGAAATAGACTTTTTTATGAATCAATTTAAAGTAATAATATTTTTTATTTTACTTTTAGGTCGTTTTTACCGACTTATCGAAGAAAAGTACATATTACTTTCGGTGGTGGGATTGAGGGGTTAAATTGCATTTTCTTTACATTTGGAGCTATGAGGAATACAAAAATACCATTCACTTAAAATATAATTTCTTTTATATATATATATATATACACTCAAATCTAGCAATAGCGAAACATCGCCGGGTCTGCTAGTTTATAGTATAACTTCCATTATGTCGGATAGCGTTTTTATGTAATATAATAAGTGTGATTAAATATAATGATATCTAATATAAAAGAATCGTAAAAAAAATTGTTTTAAATATTTAGGCGGAAGTTGATATTTAATAATAAAAAAAAAACATTACTGAATAAATATAAGAATGACTTATATATATTTTATTTGCCCCGATCTTTTATTATATAACGATTTCAAACTTGACAGAAATAGTATTCTAATTTGCAAACCAAATAAGACTGCAGAAGTGGTCGAATGTCGCGTAACGATTCTTGTACGTGTACCCTATATATATATATATATATATATATATATATATACACACACACGTAATGCATGCACAGTTAACTAGATCGATTACTTTTTTAACATTCATTGTTTGCTATTAGTATAATTTAAAAGGTGTTTTGATGAACATTTCCTATCGTTTAGCATAATCAATAAATTATATACTTGATGTATTTATTATTTTATACAACACGACGTTTTAATAAAGAATTGCCTGTAGTTATAAAAAAATTAAGTCATTATTTCAAAATATGTATTATTTCTTTATTACATAGATTATATAATAAAAGAGAATAAATATTCAGGGAAATGAGAATGTATATTATAGTTAAATTAACTTAATTTTCTTTTAAAATTACTATAAGCTTACTGCTTGAATTTTGATAAAATATTTCTGTGTGACGCGTATTGAATTTCCCTAAATCATGACTTTTTGACTTTTGGGTACTGTAATTTAAAAACGATATACAGAGTGTATCACGAAGTTCTTCCGGGACTTTAATATCATGTTTTACTCGTAAATATACTAGAAAAAGTTCATATAAACATATATCCTAATATGCTTCGTTTGCTAGTTACGGCTAGTAAAAGATTTCGTTCGGATTTCAGCTACCCCGGTGAAATGAGATCGTACTGAAATTTTTAGGATGTTAAAAATTTCAGGGCTTTGTTAAAAAATTAAGGGGCTTAATTAGCCCCTTAATTAAGGGGCAGAATTAGCGAGTTCTTATGATTTTTGAACAGAAAAATCGAATAAAATGGGTTCCAGAACCGTGCGTCTTGTAGTTTATGAGAAATCATGGGTGAAAATTAATAAATTGGGGTAAAAAATCCTGTTTTTTTAAGTTTGACGTACAATAACTTTCTTAAGTCAGTAATATACATTTAAACTTTTAAACAAAACTTGTAGAGAATTTAATTCTGAACAAAATGGTGTAAGATAACTTGAATAAGACAAAGAAAAGTTAGTTAGAAATTTTCGAATTTTATTTAAAAACAGTACATTACTATATTTGTCAATAAAGCACTTATTTAACGTAAACAACAATTAAATCTTTTAATTTGACCGACAAAAATTCATCAGTCAGTAATCTACTGTTAATTTATTTTCTCTGGAAAATGCAGGCTGATGCCCAATTACGTCTAGCAACTTCTTATTTTTTGTGAGTAACCATTTTTTGAAATGAATAATGTGCTGACCGCGATTCGGACTCGGAACCTTCAAGATGAAGGCAGAGATACTACCATCCCATACTGAGTAATGAATCTCCTGAGAGATTTTTGGCGGGATGAATGCTCAAAATCTTTTTTTGGTGGGATGGATGAAATGCTTGGAGGATGTGGGATATATTCCTTTGGGTGGGATTGTTTATCTCGTTTTGCGTTTTTTGTGAATAGATTGTTCTTATCCTCATTCACCAATTTCCTTATCTTTTATCTTTTTTCGATGATTAATTCACCGTGTAAGCTTCTGCTTGAAAATATGAAATGGAAATTTCGTAAAGTATGAAAAATGCTATGCCTGAAAAGGATTTAAACCCGGGACCTCCGGATGAATGGCCGAGACGCTACCACTCCGTCATGGGATCGGGGCGTTTTTTATCTTCGATAGTTTTCTGAGGGTTTTGTTAAAAGCCAACCGGATCATTATTAATATATCAGGACCTTTTTAAATTACATCCTGGGTATCTGTGAGAAATGATGTACGCAGCTCTTCCTTTAGATCCGTTCAAAGCTATACAGAGAACCTAACCTGAAATTGTTAGGTTAACAATTATTAGGTTAGGTTTTATAAACCCACCGGGTTGGTCTAGTGGTTAACGCGTCTTTCCAAATCAGCTGATTTGGAAGTCGAGAGTTACAGCGTTCAAGTCCTAGTAAAGCCAGTTATTTTTACACGGATTTGAATAATAGATCGTGGATACCGGTGTTCTTTGGTGGTTGGGTTTCAATTAATCTCACATCTCAGGAATGGTCGAGCTGAGAATGTACAAGACTACACTTCATTTACACTCATACATATCATCCTCATTCATCCTCTGAAGAATTATTTAAACGGTAGTTACCAGAGGCTAAACAGGAAAAAGAAAGAAAAGGTTAGTTTTTATAGCTTTATCCTCTTCAATGGGTTTTAATTGTTTCTGATATAATATAAAAATAAATAAATGTTAAATTATGTGTTTTTTTTATCTAATGAGAAATAGAAAAGCTTAATTTATTGATAAAACAAAATCCTGATTTTGATTAGGTGAAAATTCAAGATAAGTTTTTTAAATATTATTTGCTATTTTACTATCTGTTAGGAGTGTGATTTGATTACAGATTAAGTCTTTAGAAAAAAAATCTAAACCGTTAGAGCAAGTGATTCAAATAGAAAAGGAACGTTTCGATTTTGATCATGAACAGTCAGAAAAACGAATTTTAAGGTTTAAATACAAGAACTTATGTTTATGGTTGGTGTCTGTCAAGAGCTTTAGTGGACGTATTTGAAGAATAAATTTTAATTTTTCAATTTTGGGGGAAAAAATATAATCGGTAAGCTAGCAGCTTCGTATTGAACACGGAGCGTTGTAATTATTATTTCAATTCTAAGAAAATCTGAGAAAAACGAAGGCTTGCTGTTTTTTAATTTGATGGCATGTATGAACGTCTCGCTTGTTTTCTCTCATTTTGTCTGTCTTCCTATCACTCTCTCATTCTGTCTTTCCTTGAGTGCTTCATTGATGCTATTATATAAAAGTTGATTATTATAGATTACATTTGTATTATTATTAATTTACAATACTTTAAACTTAAAAAATTTGAAATGAAATTCAACATTTTATAAGCCGTTTTATCGAATTATTTAATTTTGTTATTTTTATTGACCTGTAATAAAGATTAATTATAAATATTGGGTATTACTGTAGGGTCTAACAAGCAATATTATTTGATAAAATTTAAAAAAAAAAATTAATGCCGAAATTTTATTAATTTAATCTTTAAATTGCTATTATAAATCAGTAAAAGTAAAATAAATTTTTGTAAGTAAATTATTGAGGTAATGTTGTAATTTCTTATCATCCAACTGTTATCATTTTCCGTCTGTAGGTAAATGTACTAAATAACCAAAAAATATGTTGTTTAAACTGCTTAATTTAAAATTAATGTAAACTAATCGTGGCAAAATAAAAAGTGCAAACGATTCCATTTTATATTACCCAGAAACATACGTTATCCACTTTTTTATTTTTTTTTATTTTATGAAATATTTAAGTCGATTTATTAAAAAATATATATTTAAAAATTATTGATTGAATGATATACTGGTTATAATGTATATTATTTCAAAAGAAATCAAAGAATTAAATGTTACGGAAAAGTAAAAAACAAATGAGAAATAAACAGCGGTTTAAAGAGAATATCCAAAGTAAACCGATTACTAAAAATAATAATATAAAGTTAAAAAAAAGATAAAATTTCGCCGTTAATATAATATTTAAATTTTATTTTATTCTGAGTTACATCAGTAAACAAATTTAGTGGTTAATTTTTTTCTGTAAAGTTAATGCATAACGTTAATTAATTAATACATAATTAAACTATTTTAAATTAATAACATGCGATAAAAATTTAAGTATATGTCATGAAAATGATATGACATGAAAATAGTTATTATAATCTAATTTACATATTTTCCATTAAGTAAATACCCAAGAGGTTTGTCGGCGAACAGTACATTACTTGTAAATAAACATTTTTATTTTAACTGTTTACTGTTAAATTTATCTTTGTCTTTGGAACGTTTACTTTTATTTATTACTTTTTTTTAATGAATTTAATTGTATTCTAAAAGTTTACTCTAGAATGAAACTGCAAGCAGCTTTATTATTATGACGTCTGTATGTAGGTATGTATCTCGCATAACTCAAAAACGATTAGCCGTAGGATGTTGAAATTTTGGATTTAGGACTGTTTTAACATCGAGTTGTGCACCTTCCCTTTTTATTGCAATCGACTAGACCAAAAGTGTCCAAAAAAGTAAAAAATCCAAGAAATTTGGATTTTGGGTTTTTTTCTTAAGCAATTAAGCCCTCATTGAGAGCTTTTCAACAATATATCATAAGTGGTACTTATTTTCATCGGTTCCAGAATTATAGCCAAATGAAACCTTAATTAATGAAATATTTGGATCTTAAATTGGGAATGCCCATCGGACTTCATCTCCTTTTTTATTTTAACTTTTTTTTTTAATTTAAATTATTGATTTGTTAATAATTAGATTCTCTGATTGTATAAAAAGTTTTGCGATAAATAGTTATTCAATAACGACAATAAAAAAAATATGAAAAAATATCAGAAATTATTAATAAAGTAAAATTTTTTGTACTTTTCATTTTAAAAAATGTGTTTATGTAATTTAGTAGGCGTACAAGGAAGTCATATGGTGTCCACATCAGATTTTTAAAAATAAATACAAGCTATTCAAAATAAATCTGTTCGTATTTTAATAGTGTTAAATAAAATACTAAGTAATATAAATGATTACTAATAAATAATTTACACTGAATTTTATGCAAAAATGTCTGTCTTACCTTTATTTCAGAAGCAATTTGAATAAGTAGACAATATTTGTAATTTTCATTTGCTAAAAGACGAGTTTTTAAAATACATCATGAATGCCGTATCAAACAGTAAATATATATCTTAAATAAAATTACATTGATTACGTCGCTATATACACACGCACTTATTTATAGAAAATGGTTACACAATAAACATGAAGTACTTGACAATAAGAGCTGTTTAATGTGGGTGTGTCATTTATTATATTTAAAAAACAAATAAATAACTATGTTATTTACGATATAAGTACAATTAAAAAATTCTTTATTTTCACATTATTTTTTAATTACTAAGGATTGTAGGTGGTGTTTACTCGGTTTTGAATATAAGTAATTTGGTGTAAAGAGAACGAAGTTATAAATCGTGATTCTTTTCCTTATTTTTCTTTAATGGTTGATATACAGTTCTGAATCCGAAAATTTTGTTTGCGATTAATTTTTAAAATGCCAATCTCCATGGCGGAGTGGTAGCATCTCGGCTTATCATCCGGAGGATCCTGGTTCGAATCCCGATCACGCACGGAATTTTTCATACCCTAAAATTTCCACTTTCATATACCTAAGCGCAAGCTTCGAGCTTATGTAGTGAATTAATTCATCAAGAAAAAATGGCCGATTTTTTCAAAATTTGATTCTGCCGATTGCATTCCAAAACGTTTCCTTCCCCGATCCGCATCAACTTTCAATAAACCAGTATTCATTAATAAATTAACATCTTAAACTAATTAACTTTATTATCAAATAGGTTTATCTAACATCTACTCAGCGTACTTTGGATATTATGTTATCCAGTACTTATATCTTTTATCTTCAGAAAAGACAGACTTTTTTATCTACATTGTCTTTTCCTTTAATATCTCTGTGTTACATGTGTTATCTCTATGAGTGTTATCTCTGTAAATGTGTTACATTTATTGGTTAGATTCGTTTGTAAATACTGAACTATTTAGCAATAAACGACTGCGCTTCCCTTTCTTCTTGACTCTTGTTTAATTAATCAGCATTCTTAAATTTCAGATTAAATCGTTTGATCTTATTACATTCGTTACCTTTATCTCATACTCATATTTAATTACATATATCTTAATCGAATTTCTAAAGTACATTCCACTAATCTAACACTCACCATTTTTCTACTTTATTGGTCGTGTTTATGTGTATAGCATATATTATATGGAATCTCGTACTCCCTACTAAAGTACAAAAATAATAAATAAATGTGTAGAGGTGTGGGATGTTAGTTCAAGCAACCGTTCGAGATTGCCTGCTACCGAGATGAATTTAAATAGAAGTTAGACTGGATTAGAAATATTTAAGGGCAGTAGAAAGAATAATTTTGAGATTACAGTGATACTGCGGATGACTGATAAAAGAGCACCGAATAAAGTTCTTTGTGAAATATGACCACGATGCGGCTAGGATGACGAAATTGTAGAGCGCAAGACCAGTACGTTGAAGACTGTATGAACAAGAAAAAATTGAAACCGAGGACGAAGTAGCAACAATTGTAAAATTCCCTAAAATTAAAAGGAAAATGTAAATAAATTCAATATTGTAAAAGGAAAAATGGATACAATAAGAAAATGAGTTGAGTAAATACGAAAAAGGGTATCGGAATTGGTTACGTTAAATATCTAACAGATATTAGTAATCTTCCTTTAGGATTTCCTACACTTTTCAAACACTATACGAAGAATCAGATGATAAAATTTGAAATTTAAAATTTTAATAGTTTAAAGAAAAACATTGTAACCGATGCCGGTTAAATATATCTGTGAAATCAAAAATTGAAACATTTAAATATACTATTTAGAACTGTTTGAAGACAAAAATATTAAAATTTTTCCAATTTTTGCGACTACTAAAAACAAAACGAGGGATTTTTTGTTGGATTCTAATTTCTTACGACGGTTTAAAAAATTCAAAGATTCATCCAGTTCTTTTAGATTCAAAATTATACAACAAAAGCACAAACAAGAATGTAAAAAAATCAGTCAAAGAAGCGAAATAAATAAAAATATCCAGCCAAACTTGTAGAATGATAGTTATCCCTAATAATAAATAATAAATTTTTAAGGAAATTTTAATTGTATCTGGTTTATTAAATACGAATGCGGAAGTTGTTTGCGAATAGGTGAACATAGATATTTGGGACAGAAATTTGGCGAAGATGGAGCTCCTTGAAGCTGGAAAGAAAAGGTAAACTTATTGGTTTTTCTCCCGAAATATCTAATTAATATTGACGTAAATCTATATAAAGTTAGTTAAAAGTCGTAACTAAAATATGCTTATCCCCAAGGCGGATTGGCAGCGTCTCGGTTTTTAATTACGTTACAAAATTCCATTTTCATATTCCCACGCACTAGCTTTCAAAGCTTCTGTGGTAAATTAAATCTTTAAAAAACAACATTAACAATAATATTAAAAAAAAATAAACAAATATATTTACGATCAGGTTAAATATTATCTGCGGTGGTATTTCAAGATAAATATCATGGAAGTGGTCCGTCAGATTTTTGTAAAGTCAAATTTTTGTAAATTAAATCTTTCTAGTTTAGTGTTTGTTGCAAATACATAAAGCAACACTAAATGCATAAACAAAAACGTGTGTGAAACTCGCTCTCACATTTCACTTTGATAATTCTATTATAAATTAGAAAGGATAATAAAAAATAAGAAAAATAATAGGTAATAAGGCATTTTATAATAGCTGGTTCACTAAAAAATGTTACTTTTAAAAAAATGAAAAAAAAAATTCAAATGTAAATTTTAGATAAATGTAAAAAAAACGTGTAAAAAAATAGAACATAATCTATTTTTTAGTTTTATTAGATTTCGATAAATTGGCTAAGATAAAATATTTCGAAACTAAAAATGCAGAAATTTATATTCCTTTTTTAGAATAATTATGTGTATAGATGTGTATTATGTAGATTGTGTGTATTATATAGATTGTGCATAGTTTTTGTTTTATACTTGGAATGTGCTGACAAATTTTTCGTGTTTGGAATTTTGATGGAGTGAGATATTTTTTTGGGGAAATTTTTGTGTTTTATCGTTGAAAAAAAGACACAGTTAACTTAGTGCAAGTTAATGGTTCTTTCATCCGGAGGTCCCGGGTTTGAATTCCGTTCAGGCATGGCATTTTCACACACGCTACAAATCATTCATCTCATCCTCTGAAGCAATTTCTAACGGTGATCCTGGAGGTTAAACAAAAAAAATCATTCTCACTACTATACCCTTGTAGTCTTATTAAAGTATTATTAATATATATATATATATATATATATATATATATATATATATATATATACAGCCCCCGCTGTGTGTTCGTTATTCTCATTGTTATGAGAATACTACTGATAAATAACAATTAAAACCTGAAAAGCTCTCTTTCCTCCAATGTTTCCCTAGTTCTTGACGTAGAAGCTCTATTGCGCTCCTGCTGTAGACGGAACATATTTCCATTTCCGAGCATCACGATACGAAACACTTCTGTCATGGCGCCAATTTTTCCATGATCGGCGTACTTAATCTGTACGCCAATCTAGCTAAAGACACTTCTATCTCGACAATCTTTGTCCCTACATAAAATTGCTAGTCATGGTCTTCTTGTCACAATGTGGAATGGATGATTTTATTTCATAGGGGTCTACAAAGACAACAGTATGAAATCGTGAGGAATTTAATTGGAACTCGCGTTGCAAATTTATTGCAGCTCGAGTCTGGACGTAGCGCTTTCAGTCAGCAACTAACCTAGAATCACACACACTTCAGTTGTTTCAGAGGACCGAGATACTCTCATTCTTTTAGCAGACTTTGAGTAATAAGAAAGGATATTTCTCTTTTTTTGAAGTCATAGTATTTTTTAAACTTTTGACAGTCCAATGTAGAGAGCCAAAATAAACAATCAAAACCCATAAAATTTCGCTAAATGTGCTAATTAAGCTAATTAAACAAAATAACAAAATATTTAAAAGTATATAGGCCTGAACTCAGAAATTTTTTCTTTTGCCACGATAAAAGAAATAAAACGAAGTAAATGTATTTTTTTTTCTTTTATTTAATGAATATTTTAAGCCTTGTTAGGAATGTAGTTATAATTCTAATTGGAGATAATGACCGAGCCTCTGAAGTATAAATCTGCAAAGTTTTATTAAAATCTATCCAGTAGATTTTGCATATACGTGTACAGGAACGACCCTAGATATCATTTTATTATAAGTATGTATATATAGTATATATATATATATATATATTGCTTTCATTCGAGTTTAGCTGTTGTAGTGGGAACATTGCGTCAAAATGAACTCAAACGCGTTAAACTAAAACCTTTTTTATTTTAAATTATTTTACGAAAATTCTTTGTAAATGTAATATCTATATTTGACATTATTTTAAATTATCTTAAGATTAACGTATTAAAATTTTATGTTACTGTACGAACGTTGTTTTTTTTAGAAATAAAATTTATGAACTGAAAAATAAAAAAAAGTTATATTTTTTTATAAACTATTACGTTTTATAGACTATTTCAAATAAAGAAGCATTTTTATATTTATTCTTTCAGTGGTTTTTCACATCCACGATAAATAATTTAATTTCAACGATATTTTAAAAATTCATTTTGTATGGAAAGTTCTTCTGGTGGTTCCTTAATAAATGTTTTCCAGATTACACCGTGGAAAAGTATTTTTTTAAACTTATATAGACACATAAACGGTTTGAAGAGAATCTTTAATTTACTTTGTTTTTACCAGTACTTGGTATTGAATCTTTATTGTTTACATACACGATTTTACCAAAGTTGATTTACGTGTATAAATAACAGATTTTTATTCTTCTATAAGGATATGGTTTATTCTACATAAATGTAGTGTCATAAAAAACTCGGTAAAGATAGCCTGCAAAGTCGTTATTTTATTGCGTCTATAGTTCTATACATATTTTTTATTAATAATATTTATTACTTTATTTTAATTATTTGATTAGTAAATGTCTATAAATATAAGATACATGGAGTTTTTTTAATGGTAAAAGTTAATTTTATTACTTTCTTTGAATTATACGTTTATTCCTTTAAGAATATTCTAAACGATTTGATTAACTTAATGAAAAGGCACTCTGTACGAACAACTTTAATTTAAATAAACGTGAATTAAAGATCACGATATGATATAGTTATAATAAATTCCTTCTCTTAATACGAGTATATATTAATGGGTTATACGTACTCGGATATAGTTATTTTGTATTTTTGACACAAAATATCATATTATTTCGTAATTGCAGTTCATAAATCAATCAGCTGAACAATAAAATATTAAATTTATACTTAACAGATAAAAATGTTTGTAACTCGTATATTTTTATGAATAGTTTAACTTGAAAGATACTTTCTTTTTATTTAACTATACTGTTAAACAATTACAGTATGTATTTAATCTAATAATTACAATTATTAACAATACATGTTGTGTATGTTTTATACAGAAGTGATATCACTTATCGTTGTTTTGTATTTTTTAAGTAAAATTAAATAAATTTTATCGCTAACTAACCAATGATTATTTTAAAAATTACCTTTTAAAAAACGTAATGTAAATGAAACATGATGTACTGTAATGCTGGTAGTTTTCATTAAGTTTAACAAACACATTGATATATATATATATATATATATATACATATAGTATAGAGCTACGCTTGGTACTTGACAGTATAATGAACCTAAGATATGTGACAAGTTACTATTATCTTATAGACAAGTTTATCATTTTGTACATTATAGTTACCTTTGTTTATGTCATTGTTTATCGCTGAACAAATTTTCAAAAATTGTTTTTAAATAAATATAAATACATCACAAATTGGTGAGGAGGAAAGTTTTTGGCAGAATTTGGTAAAGATAAACCATATTGGTTAATCATAATAACAACTGTTAATAACCGCTATTAATAATAGCGGTAAGAGATCAATCGATTGGCAAACAAGTACAAAATAAAGCTTAATGACCGCGTGAACCATCTAGTTGTTAATCTCTAGGACAATGGCGATGTTAAACGGTTAAAGCGTGTACATGTGTTAGACGTAGGAACATAATAGTGATAATCGAGGAAGAGGCTTCTGTTCTTGAGTTATGCATCATCTAAGTATTTATGTTGGATGTTTATGATTGTTGATGTTTTTAGGGTCATTTGTTCTTATGTAATCTTTTCTATTTTCGTTATGGTTTTATTCGTATTACTAGACTTTTAATGGATTGTAATACCTATTTGTGTAGACTTTATCACTGCATATGCTATCTTTGATTTACTGTTGATATTTTAAGAATGTATTTCATTAAGGTTTTTCAGTAAAAATCAATTTGCAGTTGCTTATTGTAATGAAATTTACTTATACTTTCTACCTACAAAACTGATTGTAAATATTATCTGAGATATAAAATATATATATTATTTCTAAAAATCTATGTATTTCCATAAATCACATTAAAGTAAAAAATTGTTTTTTTTTTTAATTCAGTAAATTATTATTCATAAACTTTAAAATAAGTTTCAACAGTTAAAATTTCATTAAATATTTTACTGGACAAAAACGCTACATAATACTGTTTTCTGTATGTAGAAAATCAGTACAGTTAAAACTATTTAAAAATGAATAATTTTGGGGGTAAGATGTTGAAGAATGGTTTAATTTTCTTATATTCCCACTTTCATTGACAAATTAATTTTATTACGACCTGAATGTGCTTTCTCTAAGCACATCTAGATTCTAATCGCATACGACTAGTCAAGATAAGAGGAAAATAAACGGCAGATATTTTCAAGGAACTGAATTCGAATCCAGCTGATTTAGAGACTAACCTGCGTAACGCTATACCACCGCAATGTTTATTATAACGTTTTTATTTAAAATATGGCATTTTTATTCATTATTCAAGCATGAAGTCAGATAAAAAATACTGTAATGACTGTAAATCAGTTAAGCATAACGTTAATATGAATTTTAATGCCCATTAGTTACTGGTAGTGTAACGCGTGACTACATAATTTAAATACATACGGAACTGAGGGATAAATATAGTATTTATTATGTAATTAATGTAAAAAGAGGATGTTTATTCAATTTTTTAATTTTCCTTCCAATAATAGTATTTTTTTTCCGTCAAAAATTTATTTATTAGTTTGTTTTTACTATACACATTTTTTTTTAAAAGTAAGTAGATGTTAAAAGAAACTACTACATACATAAAAGGTTTTTGTACATTTTTTAACTACAGTAACGTGATAATCTTAAGAGTTATTTGGAACAGCTTTTAGGAATCCATTGATATCTACTTGCGTTCATTGTTTGTGAAATAGCAGATTACGTTTACCCGCATTATAAAAAGATGTACCAGACAAATTATTTTTAACTGGAATCTCATAACAACTGGTGATCAAGAAATAATACCGATGACCTAATATATTTAAAATTCAACTGTTACGGTTAGGTTTTGATTTCACAAGAAACGTTTGACTGATTTTTTCTAGTGTGAATGAGAAGCGCTTTACCAATGGTTTATCCCGGACGCATGTGATTATTCAATTAACTTGTATAACGTATATGTGTATATGTAAAGTATTTTTAGTATATCGTCATTCGGGAAAGGTTGGTAATAACATTAAAATTAAGGAAATGTTTATAATTATTTTTTTTTAATTATTTAATCATAAAATAACCTTTAATATAATATATTTGAACTTCTCTCTCTCTCCCTCTCTCTCCCTCTCTCTCCCTCTCTCTCCCTCTCTCTCTCTCTATATATATATATATCATTACCGCCGCCCCGAATATTAAACTTTACGTCCATCTACACCCCTCAATTTGGTCACAGATACATATTGTAAAAAAAACTACTTAATAATATTACAACAAAATCAAAATTAATGATCGTGGAATTGTGAAAAATTTCACAAGTCACAACGTTTAAAGCAGAAGGCAAAAGATCGCCTTATATGTGAAGAACATTAGTAAAAAAAAAAACAAAAAAAAAACTTAGTACTGAAAATTTGAGTTAATTTGAACTCTTGTTGAAAAATTGTGAAAAAGTTGAGGTGAAAGATCACCTGAAGAGTTTAGTCATATTTTGAAAGAAAAAAATTAAAGATTTTTCAAGTAAAATAAAAATGAAAACGCAGTGGTGAAAAAAAGGAATTCATAAATGAAAAATATATTAAAAATGATAATTTACAAAATTTTGGGAATTGTTAACCGTAAGGCATAGTACCCCTAGCTCTTAGTTAATAAAATAAAATTAACGTATTATTTAAAATGAAATAAAAATAGCGTTTATTATTTTAAAGGAAAATATATATTCCAGTTTACACGATAAAATCTTATTTAGGTAAATGATTAGCATTGTTGCTAATTGATTATAATTATAGATATTATTTAATCCCTCAGAACTCGGATTCAAATTTAATTAACTCTATACATAAATTTTTTGTACTGTATAAATTAACTCTAATAAATTTACGTTTAATATTATATTAAATTGTATTTTAACAATAATTTGATCAATTTTGGTTCAATTAACGGCGTCCGTACTCGTATAAAAATTTTTGGCTTGATGCATACTAAGACTAACCGATCTGCAAATTAGCTATCGTGTACTTCAATTAAAGAACAAACAATTTCATATCCAAATAAAAAAGTCTCTTCTTCTTCTTCATGATACCCTCGCCTACTATTTAGTAAACCTTTAAAGCTTAATTATAGAAAAAAAGGTTCTTATGATTTTTATAAAATTTTAATGTGTACCAATTTATTAAAATTGTAAAAAAAAAATATTATTTTTTATTATAACCACCATCGTTTTTAAGCAAAAGATGATATTAAATGTGAAAGGGAGTACTAATCCATTGATGTAGTAGATTTTTATATGCTGTCAATTATAAAGGAGAGTTAGGGTTGTAGAAAGTGAGGGTAAGTTATTGGTACAGACCAACACCCGGTATGATTAAACTTTCACCGACTGTGAAAGTTTAATAATTTCACTCTTATCATTTACGACCGATTTGACCCCAACTCTGTATTACAAATGTTAATAAACAAGTGAGCGGAGACCTCTTAAATATATACCTCTAAAAAAATATTTATTTATTTTCATAATTTATGAAGGCAAAATTTAAACAATGAATGTAAAAAATTTCTTATGAACACCAAACTTCATTTTCATCTATGTTTTTTTAAAAAAATTCTTTGAAAAGCAGATAGTGATATGTAGTTTCTTATATGTGACAGCAGCTTATTCGATAATTTACAAGGACCAGACAGTTTTGGTATATGATATCTATTAACATTTTTCTATCTAATTGTATATACATTTAAGTTTCTACTTGTGTTGTCCGCTTTAAGGTAAAATATTCTCAATACTTTATAAACAAATAGATGAAGTAACGGGAAAGTATAATATTAATATTATAATATGAAGAAATGCATTATAACGATCAAAGAAAAAGGGCTGTTTCATCGTTTACCTGGGAAAATCAAGGAAAACCATGAAAACTCTTCATGAAAATAGCTTCATCATAAAATACAGAGTAAATTGAAATTATTGTCCAATAATTATAAGAATTATGTAAAGTAGTATTAATGTCAATATGTGAGAATAATAAAATAAAGTCTGCATAAATGAATATGCTATAAAAATGTTGAAGTTGTTAATTTTTATGTTTGAGTACATATCTAAATAAATGTTAATCAGTTGGAATGAAGTTTAGGTTTTGATTTATTAATAATTGTGTTTTCAAGAGGATAATCTATATAAATAGAAGAAAATCTTCGTTTTGTGTGTGCCCTAATAACTCGAAAAGTACTTAACCGATTTCGTTGAAAATTTCACAATTTATTTGTCCTGGGAGTGTTTACGTGTTATTAGTTCCATAGTATTTTTTTCCTTTTTCTATTTAGCTTCCGAAACTACCGTAAGATATTACTTTAGAGGATGAATAAGAATGGTATATATGAGGGCAAGTAAAGTGTAGTCTTGTACAGTCTCAGGTCGGTCATTTCTAAGATAATAAGGGTTAATTGAAACCCAACCACCAAAGAACACCGGTTTCCACGATCTAGGATTCAAATCCGTATAAAAGTAACTAACTGCCTTTACTACGATTTGAACCTTATAACTCTCGACATCGAAATCAGCTGATTAGCGAAAGTTCCATAGATTTAATCACGTTATAAATGTCTGAGGAAGTCGATACTGACATAAACAAAGATCTATATAGACGATATCCCTTAACAATATACAATGACATTAAATTTAGTGAAAGAAGTTTTAGGTTATTTAAACGTTTTTTATGATTTTCTTAGTAGTGAGATTGATGAGATTTGAACTGTGATAACCCCTGGGGTCATAAGAAGTAAGAAAGAGAATTATTAGTGAATTAAAATTATACAATTTATTGTTTTCGTAATGAGCCTCCCCGCTAGACGGGAAAATATCCCGCCGGAAAATATGGCTGACTGACTAAATTCCCTGAGCGCGACGGGAAACGCCAGTAACCATACAGCGCGGATGAAGCCGAGATGGGGATGCTATATACTTATATATAAAAGAATGAAAATGTTGTAATTTCATTTTTTTTAAATTGTTCGAAAAATTGTTTAAATCATTAGGAAAATTATTAAAAACTGATGTCTGAAAGAGTAATGAGGTTCTTTCTCGTAAATCAAAGCACGTACTTAAAAATTAATATTTTTAAGTAAGATAGTGAATCCTAGTCTGATTAGATTAGTTTGTAGTTTAAAAACTGCATGTTTCGTTAAATTTAGTTTTTTTTTAAAAATAATCGATTAAAAATAAAACAATTGATTTGTATCTATATATTAAGAATAGTACTAGAAACACTAAATAACTAGAGATGTTAATCTTTATTATCGTTGTGCAGTACTACTTTGAATAATTATACATTAAAAAAACTAGTTATTGACAACCGTTTATAATTTTTAAACATCCTGAATTACGTTTTATCTCTCAAGGCCGTGAGTTAAATAAATAATTGTTACACATTGATTATTGTTTGTACAGACATTTCAGTAACTTAAAAAAAATTATTTAATTACTCTTTTATTGTGGTACTTATTTATTATTAAATAAACAGTTAATACATCGTTTAAATAAATTATATTTACTAATATAAAAATAAAATAATAAAATAGAACTGACTTAAAAAAGAACTCTAATAAATTAATACTTGTACAAATTTACAATTTTTGAAGTCGGTGCCAAATTAAAACAAAACATTTAACTAAACTTTAATTTTTGTGCCAACTTCTAAAAGTAGAAATTTAAACAGAAAAATATATTATTTTTACTTATTACGTTTTTCCATAACGATCATATTTAAAATTTGATATGCTAAAATAAATACAGCCTGCATTAAAAGAAATTGCAAGAATTTCAAAAGGGGAAAAACTTTAGTCTAATATAAATAAAAAAAGGAATAAACACAAGGTAATCAAGAGATTATTACCGAATCTGAGCCAAGGATCCTTTTTTGAATATGGGAATAAATATTATTATTTTTATTTTATCCTTTTCAGTTAATTACTTTTGCAGTTTTGCATTAAAATACTTGGAACATCAAAATTATTTCAAGATTATTATGCTACAATAATCTAATATTGCTAATTATGACAAAAATCAAACAAAATATTTTATATATCATGTATGCTCTGCTTTAAAAAATATTCTATTTAATCATCTGTTAAAAAAAGTTACAAAACAACTACCACAGGAATTTATTTTTTTAAATTAAAAAAATCCCTTTCGGCACGCCGGAAGGCGGAGGTAGATTTCATCGGTGCTAAATAGGGGATAAAAAAAAATGTCCACCTTAAAGTTAAGAAAAACTTCAAATTAACTCAATACGACAATGGTTGGATGTGAAAAAAGGTTCACATGCTTAGCATACGACAAGCCCTATCTTCTAACAATTCCAGCAGTATTTTGATCATTTCTTGCCTAAGGGTTGGTCACATAAAAAATTATTACAGACAAAAGTTTGAGGTAATTTTTAGAGGATTAACGACCACTTTAAACCAATTTGATACTGTGCCTATTAAGGGAGGTATGATTTTTTTTTGTCTTAGAAACTTCATTTTTTCCACCCCCTGGGCCAATGGTTGGTGATATTAAAAAACTTTACTTAAATTAGTTTTAGTTCATTATTCAAAGAATAGTAGGAACTTTAAACGAATTCGATATTTTACTTAATAAGAAAGTCATAGCGATATTTTGTTTTTTAAAAAGCCCCTTTCATTTACACCTCCATGAACCGATTTTGGCCGTTAACGAACTCGACCGAGATTTTGGGACGAGTTATTTTTAAGGAACAATTTTAAACCAATTGGCGCAAAATTACGGCAGTTATCATGTCCACAAGAAAGTGTAATATATATACTTTTGAGCTGACGGTAGCTTTGGGGCCTGGGAGATGTGAATCGCGAAGATATGTGGAAACTTTCCGGAAATCGAATCACGGTATCTATTACAATAGGTAGCTTTCTTATGAACTCTACCTAAAAAAATACTCGTCGGTCGAAATGAAAGAGCCCTTCTTTTGTGAGGATTGTTTATAAAGGAATCGAAATGATTATTGAATTCAAATGTAGAAAGCTACATATAGAAGAAATATTTTGAATTTTTTTTATCTTTTAAGGTGAAGGATTTCCTTAATTTAAAACTGATATATTTTTGTAAAAATAAATTCTTGTGCTAATAAAATAAAGATGAATTCCTACTGCATATTAATAACTATAATAAAAGATAAAAATAATTAATACAGTTTATGATATAATAGCAAACAAAATATAAATTTACACTCATTTTCGCGGAATGAGCGTACTGTAAAACTAATTATTGTAAATTATTATATGACGGCAATTTAGAGTTCAGAAATCTTTTTTTATGTTCATTTCCTTTTGTTTATTTTTCTTCCATTTTTGAAGTATCAAGATAATAATGCAATTAGATTATATAAAATAATTGTTAGATTTATATTACTGTAATTATGTTATTTCGCTTACATTATAATACTTTCTCTTTGTACGTTTTATATTTCTTTTTCTTTTCTACAAAGATGTCATAATTACAATAAATAGGCCGTTGTTAATAATTAGATATTTTTAAAATGTAATACAGTCGCAAACTTTCACTCTTATTTGGATTGTTCATTATGTAAAAAAAAAAAATCTATTATACTTTATAAAAATATATATTACTATTTATTAAAAATAAATTAATGTATTGTTTGGTATCACTGCCTTTTAATTAGGTGGTTTTTTTTTTTTATTATTAATATTTGTTTATTAAACAATAATAATTGTAATAAATAAAAAAGTAGTGGAGAAAAACTATCGTTTGTAATTCATAATAATTAGAGTAGTGCATTATTTTTATTTAATGATTAACTTCTATTGAGCCATTTCATTTTATTAGGAATTTTTTAAAAAATAATTATTATTACACAATTGGAATTGATTAGTAGTTGCAATCAATATTATTATTATTATTACTGTAATTTTATGTAATATATTTTACTATTATTTAACTCCATTGTTACGATCTCGTAAGATAAAAAAATTCTATCGCTATATGAACTTGAATCGAATTAATTTTGCGTGTCCAAGGACATTCCGTTTTATCGCTTTTGTATCGTATACTCATTTATTTTCAGCTCGTTTTTTAAATATAAATATAGTAAAGATAACGTAATTACTTATATCGCTGTTTTTGTTGTTTTGTTTTCCATTAATTTCTTCGCTTACATTATCATGTACATTTATCTTAATCATATTGTTTCATTAATTCATTGCAGTAGATGTTCTTTTTACGAGGGCATCTAAAAATATAAACTTTTAGATGTATATTGTATTACACTCTTCAAATATTTAATGAAAGAAGTTGGGTGTAAATAATGCTTATTACACGAGGTTATAATTTTTTCAATAACATTTCATAATTAAAAATTCGGTTACTTTAAAAAATTGAAAACCGTTATTGAAAAAACATCCATTTTAGGGTGAGGGTAGAGAGAAAAGTTTAATTATTAGGCATTTAGTTGGGCATATTTAAAAAGAAAAAAAATTCTTGCGTTTATCATGTGCATCCTCTTCCGTTATAAAAAAATAATCAAAAAAAAGCAAGTCTTTAGTTTTTCTTCAGTTTTTTTTTTAAACATAAATGTCACTAATGAAATCAAATTGCATAAGAGTAACAGAATAAAAAAAAACACCAATAATTTTTACACGACTGCCCAAAAAGAAGTGTAATGTATTTAGGGTGTATGTATGTTTGTTCTACCGTAGCAGGTCATCTGCGGAAACTATTTAGATTTATGACCACACGTGTTGAATATATATTCAACGCAAATATATATTTGTGTATATATATGTATGTTTAAAAAAATTATACCACGACTATATATTAATAGTACATACAGAATTATCATCCGCACGCATTTTGATTATCCTATATTAAAAGCAATTTTTGTCAGCAATGTTTTTTTCGGTGGGGGGGGGGGGAGTTGGTAGTCGTGTTTTTTAATTTTTATATTTATAATAAAGCAAATTATTAACTTTCTAACTCACTGGAAAATGTAAATTTAACCTACTGAATGTAGGTAATTTAAAGAAAGCTTAAAAAAAGAACAATTTTTTTTATTCATGTTAATTTTTCTATTATTCTAATAATACATTTTAATTGTATTTTTTTTTTTAAATTTCATACGTTTTTTAATATCATTTTTTTCAAATTTTTAAAATCATATTTTGAAGAAAAAACGATACAGTGATAAAGTCGTAATAGATATTTGAAATATTCTTTCCATTTCACTAAATTTGTTTGTTTTTAGTTTGCTTAGATTGCAAATCGCTTCTCTTCCCTCCTCACAAAAAATAAGTTCGTATACAAAAATAAATATACTGATTTTCTAAAGACCATTTAATTTCGTTTTCTTATCTTCTAAACACACAAAAAACTTTTTTTTTTCAATTAATAAAAACTAATCTCTTTTTTCAATTATTATTATCATCAAACAATTTTTAAATTATTTTATAAAGATACTTCTGTAGTTATACTACATTTATATCTACAAAATCATTCATCCATAATATTAAGGTGTTTAAAATCTCACCTGATCTAATAATAAACAGTTTCAAACGTAACCATTCAATTTTTTAATAATTGATACAGTTGTTACTGTTTTCTCACATCAAACAAACACAATAACTGCTAAAATAGTAAATGTTGCTTCAATTTCATTTATCTTGTTCATTTTCTTTTGTTTAGTGACCCAAATTTTTAAATCATAATTTAAGCATGTCTGCATAAAAATAGGTTGTTGTGTATCTATGAATGCGTGATACTGAATCGTTTAAATTTTTTATCAACTTAAAATAGTTAAATATAAGTGTTTTTTATTATAAAATAGAACATATTTACAACAGTATTTATTCGTATTTAAAACTGTTTCTGATAATACTAAAAGTGATATACATTATCTTTGTGTTTCCTTTTCACTAGTTTATATAAAATTTTATGAATAAATATTATAAAAAAATTCAGTTTATTTCTGTACGTTCCTATTTATTTAACTTAAAATATGTTACGGGTTGTTTTGTTATCAGTCGTATAATATTGGCTAGAAACAGATATGGGAATAGTTTTGAAAATGTGTTTATTTTTGTTATACCTATTATCGCTTCACCTGTCATTCAAACGTTTTTATAAAATGTGGGTGGACCCTTCGATGTTTATCTTCCACCTTCACTAATATTTTAAATATACAAACACTCATTTTCTATGTAATTTATAATTTCAACAAATTAAAATTTCATAATTGTTTTCAAAATACAAAAATGTGCTCTTAAATCATTATTTGCGCTTATAAATATGAATCGTGTAGGCTGACATATCGTAAAATAAATTTTTAACTTTTTCATACGTTAATATTGATTTATGAACGAAAAACCTTTTCTAAAAACAATAGCTAATTATAAGAAAAAAAAATTAACCTTTATTATTGTAGATAACAAAATTAATATATTTTACCACCCATAACGTATTTTAAGTAAATACAAATTGAAGGAAAGTGAAATTTGTATAATCTATATATTTAAAAAATGTTAGTAAACGAACTAAAAAAATTTTTGTTTTTTTTCAATAACTAATTTAGTTACAGACTTGTGTGGAATCTTCAAACACTCGATCACGAACACAAACACTAAGCCGTAGATAACCAGAATGCATCGCCTACGCTCACGCAATTATTAGAGGCGTTATAAGGGAATATAGCTTTTCTCATACTCAACCTCTTCAGTAGCATTCAAATCAACTAATTAAGATACAGAATTCGTAGGGGTTTTGAAACACTTACCACGTCAAGCGCCATCATGTGGGCTTACATTGACTTCTATTTCTCAATCCAGACAAACGTTTGAGGGAACATACACGTTTCCTCATTCTTAAAAAATACGCTGAAACCTGATTAGCCGTCACGCATTTTCACTTTTAAAAGAAGGTAGCATTGTAATGTTGCTGCGAAATTTAAATCCAGTGAAGGGGTTATTGGATGGAACGAGCCTGATAGTCAGAAAAATAAATGTATGACGATACTTTTTGGACGTGAAAATGATATCAGGTGTGAATGTTGGACAATATGTTAGGTTTCAATTAACAACACATTTCAGGAATGGTCGACCTGAGACTGTGCAAGACTATGCTGCCCGTGCTGCGAAGCAGCACGGGTCCCTTGGTATTTATTTATAACATTTTATATACACTAGTGAATAGGAAACACAAAGATAGTGTTCATTATTATTAGCATTATTGCTATTTCTGGTAACAACATATTATTTTGGCATACAAGAAAGGGTTTTATAAAATATTTTTTGCAATTTTTAATAAATATACCGACCCATCTAAAAGATCTTTACACCAATTTGTCTCAAATAAAATTAAAATTTTTTTTACAAAAACAATATTTCTTCAAGATTTTAAACAATATTATAAATTAAAAAAAAGATGCTGAATTTCTTCATTTCCGTTTATCGTGTGTATAAATACTTGCTTAAATATTTTTCATTAGTCTTCAAAATTATTTATTTTTTTAATCGACATCGTTCTCGGATAAGTACAAGTAGTTTCATTATAAATTAAATTTAATCATTTATTAACAATTAAAATTATTAATATGTTAATTTTATTTTATAATTAATTGTGTACATTGTAACGCTCCACTGATCAATGTTTTATCATAGTCCTTTGATCCACACAAGCGAATTCTAGGTCAGTTCCTTTTTACCCTTGGAGTAACATATATACCCATTTTTGATCTGTATAATGGATTTATAATAATACATAGATCAGAATAAAATGTTTATTTATTTAATAATAAAATATTTTAAGTAAACTTTATTTAAAATTGTAAATATTTAATCTAGTCTAGCAAAAAAATCCATGAATGCTATATATATACTAAAAAAATGATCGATCATGTACAATCTCAAAAACTATTTTATATATATATATATATATATATATATATATATATATATATAGTAGAAGTTACTTTTCAAAACAACGATTCTTAATCCCATTGGTGCGATGGTTGAATATTTTACATGTGACACAGCCGTTCTTGCTCTTCATTAATCTACGAGGCTCGGCTGATAAATTTTGCACACTAACGTGCTACATGGAGACAAAAAGTACTATCGAGTTGGGCGTGGCAGCACATGATAGCTAAAATCCCTCTCTTAAACCTGCGATAATACGTTGAAATCCATTTACCGATTTGTGCTCAGAAGCAGTTACAAGAAGTAAAAATAAAGTAAAAAATGAATAAAGTAAAGTAAAGTAAGAAGTTAAATTTTGAAGTCGAGTACGAAAATATGTCAACACGGTTAAAACAGCGCGAACAGTGAACAAATTTTTAACAACAGAAAATGTGAATCCTAAGAATATTTTTCATCGCTTAAAAGCTGTTTACCTAGTGAACCTTTGACAATAGTACTGTGAATATATGGGCGTTGAAATTTCGCGAATGTGAAGCTGGTAAAGCGACAATTTAGGGCGCACCTCGCAGCGGACGACCAATTTCTGTGACTGACGAGAAACATCGAAAGGAGGTGGACGAGTTGCTTCAAAGTGACCGGTGAATCACCCAGCAACGCATCGCTATTCAGTTAAGCACATCTAAAGAACGAGTAAATCATATTATCGATCAAATAGGTTACCGTAAAATCTGTGCCCGATGGGTATCACGCAAACTCTCTGATTCTTTACAAGCTGAAGTTTGAGCCTATTCCGCATCCGCCATACTCGCCGAGTTTGGCTCCGTGCGACTTCCACTTCTTCCCCCATCTCAAGAGGGATCTCGAAGGTACTCATTACACTACCGACGATGAGGTGAAGGCAGGTGTGGCCACTTGGATCCGAGAAAGATCTCCAGAATTTTTCAGTGACGGAATGCAAAAACTTGTTACACGTTGGGAAAAGTGTATCAGTGTAAACGGGGGTTATATTGAAAAATAAATACTGCATTTGTAGCTAAGGTACTTTTATTCATTTTTTTATTTCATTCCAATATCTCTTTTCATTCCCATGCTACGCATACATGTGCAAAATTTATCAGCCGAGCCTCGTATATTGAAATCAGATTTTCTTTTGTGTTATTTATTTAACTGTTTTGATGCATCTCTCTGTTACTTTCAGTAATATGCCGATTTCTTAGTCTGATCTTGTTTTATTTATTTCAAACTTTTATTTCCTTTACAATTTATATCATCTGCATTTCCGTCTGTAATAAGCGCGCCCAGTCTCATCAGCCTTTCCTTCCATTTCAAGATTCGGCTTCAAAATTTATTTAAAAATTCTGTTTATTTCACATTCTAACACCGTCTTAATCTTTAATACTATGCAGCAACACTCTCTCCTTTCTTTTTCTGTTTAGCCTCCGGAACCACCGTAAGATATTTCTTCAGAGGATGAATGAGCATGATATGTATGAGTGTAGTCTTGTGCAGTCTCAATCTCGACCATTCTTGAGACGTGTGGTTAATTGAAACCCAACCACCAAAGAACACCGGTATCCACGATCTAGTATTCAAATCCGTGTAAAAATAACTGCTTTTACTAGGATTTGAACTTTAGCTCTCGACTTCGAAATCAGATTATTTGCGATGACGAGTTCACCACTAAACCAACCCGGTGAGTTGTGAGAGCAACACTGTAAACTACATATCATTACTGCTTTTTTTATGTCTCTGGGTTTGCTATTATTTATGGTTAGCTGCTGTTAAGGTATACATTCCGTAAAAATATTTTAATGAATTTCATTCCAGTTCTAAATTCTTGTTTAATATCAGCAGATTTCAGCTTTCTTTTTTTAGAGAATTTTTTTTACAACTTATTTATTTCGTTTTTCATTTATAATTTTATTATCTAAATAATAAAATTCTGCTACTTCTGTTATGCTGCTTCCCTACTTTAAATTTTTACTCTTCGTTATTCTTCTTTCTATTACATTTTTTTTTTTTTTTTGCTTTAAAATTTAATTTCTTCCCCAACAGATATGAATTTGTTTTGTTTTATTCGCAAAGTTTTAACAAAAAACAACATTATAGTTAGTGATTCGTATTATTTTTTTCTGGCCTGTCTTCATACTCAACTGTTTTTAATAATAAACTGGACAGTTTACTTTTTTCATTGTTTCATTCGTCTTTGTAACGCATTTTGCTTGCTATTCTAGCAACCTAATTCTTGAATGAAATTATAACCAAAACAATTGTCTGTATGAAATTAGCAAGTATAAAATTCTGATTATTCATAAATTTGCAATTTATATTAAACTTTTTACAAGGAGACTTCATTCGATTTTCTCATCATCTTAGTCAACTGGTATAAATGTAGTCATAAATATAAAGTTAAAAAATATACAGAAATTGTAAAACAGGGTGTCAGCTTGTAATTACGTACGTAAATAAACAAAAAGTTCCTAAAAGTATTTACACATATTTTAAATAAATTACAGTTAACTTTTATATCTGATCCGTTGTAGCATAAAAGAAGCTCGCAGTAGATGGTAGCAGGTACATCGTTTCGGTTGAAACAAAGAAAGAAAAATATAAAACCGGTTTTCTACGTAAAAGAAAGAGAACTGCAGTTGCAAATTGGTCTGCTAATGATAACCGGCCCGGCAGGATATTATCTTTTCTTTGTGATCTTTTACAATGAACATAGTACAACTACGACCAACGCTTACCTGTGTATGACTAAGGAAATGGAAGTGGCTGTTTTGAATAACAGAAATTGCTTCTTAAATTACACTTGTTCTAATCTAGTTTCATTTTTTATTTTATTTTTATATTTTTTAAATAAATTCCGGTACGTGTTGATCTCCTACAATCAATAATTTGAAATAATAATGTTAAGTATTAAGTTATTATTGTTTTTAATTTCGATTTAAAAAAATTTTATCCGTAAGGCCAGTTCTAAAGGGGATTTCCATTTGATTGTAATTCCATATTCACTTATAACTCTTTTTTCATAGTTTCATAGAAATCTGTGAAAGTATTTCCCAGAATTGTAAATATTTTTTTTCCATTTTACATCGTTTCACTATGTGAATTTTACAGCCAACCAAAACTCCTTTTCTCTTAAAAAAACCAATATTAAGCCATTCAAAAGAAAAACTGTTTTGATAAAAAGTAATTTATTCTTGTAATTATGTTTTAAAATATGATTAATTTAAACAGAATTTTCATTTCTCAACAATTATTTTTGTAGCATAATTATTTTTTTCTTATAAAAGCATTGAGTATATACTATCATCTAACGTCGCTGAAACTAATATAATTGCAGTTATGGCAATGTATTTTAAAAAAATCTAAGCAGCGCCTGGGAATTCCTTTGCTTTTATTAGCTGAAGATCCGCATTATCTGACCTTTGCTTAATTAAAATATCTCTTGTAAGGTTTTAATTTCCTTAAGTTTATTCATTTTTATTCTCTGTATATCTCTTATGTTTTTAATTTTGTTGTACAATGTCTTGAAAACCGGATCGCAATAAAATTTAGTTTATAATATAGTACAGAATTTTATAAATTCTTTTTTCAAAAGCTAAATAGTTTTTCATTCGAATGGAATTTATTACTTTTTTAATAGTAAATTAATTGTATATATACCTAGTTAAAACTAAATCTATTGTTTTAATTAAAAAAAAAATGCTAAAAACCAAAAACAACTGTTTTTGTTTATTCTTTCTGCTTTCTGTTTTTGTTTATTCTTTCTGCTTTTTAATTTTGATAAAATAAATAACAAAAGAAAACTAACAGTCTCTTAGATGGTTTTTCGCGCTCTAAATTGTATACATTATTTTATTATAACATCTTAAATAATTTTGAAATTTTAATACTATTTCTTTATAGTCCTATTGTTTAAAAAAATTTCTCTTTAGCACGACTAATTAACACTTCATTCCTTATTTATGATAGTCCCCAGCATATGGATTACGATACTACGGCGAGTTTTATTTAAATTATAGATTATTTCATCAGATTTTCTATAGTTCTGAAATTTATTCTGATTAGATTTAGGCAGAACAGTCATTAGAAATATATATACAATTTAACCCTAACGTACAATATTAAACAAGACATTTAGATCCGTATCATGGCAGTTCTGTCAATAATATCTTTTCGTAAAAAATAATGAAGTTGTATTTTTATTAACTTGGTAATAATAACTATGTATATAATTTTTACTTAGACACCGTTATATTAAATTACTGATAAGCACTAAATTTATAAAGGTAATAATATATTTATTAATTTTTCATCTAATTGTAGAAATACTGTTTTATTTCAGTGGAAATTTAGTTTTCTATGATTTATTTATTTTTCTGAATTCTTTTGTTAAATTACATTTACAAAGATTGAAGTGGAAAAAATTTCGAATTTGGTATAAATAACTGTAAACTTGAAAAATAAATGTTTCTTAATAAATTAAATCATTTAATTTGCTGAATCTTCTTAATTTGTAAGTAGAAAAAAAATTATTAAAAAAAGTTTACAAATACCAGCACAAAAATTATATTGATGGTAGTATTAAATATTTGGCGCAGTTTTAAGAAATTAATGGTCATTTTAATAACTCTTTTACAACATACTCGTACAACCGAGTTAATAAATATAAATAACGAAGATTTCATTTACGGTAATAAATCTAAATTCTACACCAATGAAATTTCATTTTATTTTTTAAAAAATCCTCCTTTTACATTATTAACATAGTATGGATTTTAGAATAACATTACGCAAATTAGGTTGCGTGTCACGTAGCTACATCGCCATGCAAAGGAAGGAATTTTACTCGAACTATAATATCAAAATAAAAGGTCTTTATTATTCTGTATGTTTCTTGTTATAGTATTTTAAAGTTTATTTTTTATTTTAAAAAAAGTCTGTTTTTAAACCGCTGTTGAAAAATAGTGGTTTTGTTTACTATAGTTTTTATGAAATAATTTTCAAATGTTTTTTCTTGACTATTCAGAATTAAATAATTGTGTTTATGTACTAGTATTAAAAAAGATTTAATCTAAAATTGAATATATCTTAAGCTTTAATATAAAACGGGTTTTTTTATGTTTATAATTAAAAATTATATATTTTGAAAAAGCTTTCATTCCAATTGTCTTTTTTTAAAGAGTGTAAAGGCAACAATATTAATTTTGCGGTCTTTGTCAAGGTCATCTCTATCGTTATCTTTATCTTTCATTCGTTTTTTTTAATATTACTTTAACCAGATTCTTGTTCTGCTCAAAAATTAAGAACAACTTTTGTCTTAATCTTTATAATTAAAGACAAAAGAAGTCAGAAGATTTTAATACAGTACTCAAGATAAGAAGATGTGAAATGATATTACAATTGTTCAAAATGTTACTTTTAATATATGTTAACGTCATTCCTCAACCTTCGTTAAAAAAAAAAAAAATAAATCGTACAGTTCAGTATCTTTTTATTCAACTGGTAATAAATATAAAAGTATGGTCTGAAATTTGCTCATATATAAACCGAAGGTTTGGAATCTAGTCAAACTTATTAAATCGATGTCCGCAGACATCTAAAGAACACCTGTCTTCGGGTATTTTTAGACTTTTAAATCCACCTGGATCTCCAGATCAGAATTTGTTGTTAAATTAACGTGGAAAATTGATGACCGGAAATCATAATTGAATCGGTAGTGTTGAAAAAAAAACTCGTTCAGCTGATCTTCAAACTGTTAACCTCACCAGCAAACGCAAGATAAATGTAAATAATAATTCAAGATGTCCGAATTATTTATGTTTTCGCCAATCTGACACATTGAAATTTCTTGTTATAACAAATAAAATGTTGAACATCTTTAAAATTATTGGCTGAATTAAAAAAAAAGTGTTGTTCAACGAGTTTTTTTTATTCGTAAAATATGAATCGATTAAAAGTTATTAAAAATTAGAATTGATATTAAAATTCTCTTGAAAATGGTTTTCAACAATTCTGGAGTTTTCTTTTCCCCTTGAAACACAACATATTTGATTTGAAATACTTCGTTTTTACTTTCCCGTCTAGCGCTACAGCAGAGCTAAAGCTTTAGAATGGAAAGTATTATAATCGTCCAGTTTGGAAATATGCGGTTTTCACCGGATCTTGACGTTCTGATATCTAAAGAACCCAAAAAAAACCGGTTGGAAATTTTCCGGATGTTATTGTTTGTAAGTTTGTGTGTGTGTGTTCGGTGTTGGCCTCTAAGTCACCTCATATCTCCAGACTTGGTCAGATTACTTCTATATATGGCGCATTGATGCCATTAAATTTTCAACTTGAGACTGTGGAGCAAGGACCCTCATTATATCTATATTTCTCCTAATTAAGGACTTATTAAGGACAATTAAAACATAACCATATTTGCCAAAAAACCTATGCAAAATTGTACCCCCGCCCCAAAAAAGATTGTTTTAATCGTCTTATGTTGTGACGTCACAGATGAGCGGTAGAATTAAATAAATGAATAATATTTAAAGTGTGAAAAAATTAGTCGGGCTGGCTGGATCTCGAACTAGATCGCCCGGGTGACTAGATACCTGGTGCGTTAAGATTCGCGGCTATACCAGTCTACCGATCGTACAAGCGAAATTTGTTTTATGTAAGTTGTGAAATTATATTATTTTAGTTAGTACCGACCACCGCCGCTAGTGTCGCCACTAAAATATGAATTAAATACGGTATGCGCGCGCGCTTTAGATAGAATCATTGAATTAAATAAACGAAAAAATATGATGTTTAAATAAAATGATAAATATTTTTAATTAGGTTGTGTTTGTAAGCCGCGCATCCAGAAACATCTGCGTTTGTCAACATTTTTTGTAAATATTTTTAGTAGAGATTAGAGTGGTACTGATATACTGTAAGATAACTTTTGATTTCAGCTTGGACTGCTCACAAAATAAATTTATTATATATATTTTTATTACTTTTATTTTATAAATATAGGTTTTTCTTTCGGATATAATTTTAGATTTTTATATTATTATGTGAAAAGGGATCTTGAGCGTTAAATTAAATTATTTTATTGATAAAATTACGAATATCTTTTTCATTATCTACTACGTTTACTCCATAATATGTATCTTTTTTATATACTTTCTTTGTATTAGTCAAATATTTTACATATATAATTTACTGAAACTAAGAATCGTTTAAAAAGTAGACTTAACACTCGACCTACTTTTCAATTTTATCTGTACATCACTCATTCTGATTCCATTCACTAAGTCTTATTTTGTTTATGCTACTTAGTTTTTCTTTCTCATGACAACTTGAAAGTTCCTATTAACATATTAACTAATCACTTGTCTTTTGTAATAAATTGTATGATTTATTTAACTTTTATTTTTAAAAAAATGAAGTCGAGCCATAATTAGTCATTCAAATTTATTAATATCTTTTTAAATTATGAGATTACAAAATCGGTTAAATTAGTCTTACTTATTACGTTTATTTTCGACAATACTAAAATTAGCTTGTTGAATTTTAATGAGATTATTCATAGATCTATGTTTTCCGTTTCAGCTTTTGCGGCTTCTTAACTTTACACTTAGTCTTAAAGTCACCGCGACTTGAAGATGTAAATAAGAAATTATTGGCATGGAAATTATTTTGTTCTTATTATTTCATAAATTTTATAATTTTTCTAGTATTTTTAGAATAATTTTATATTTTATTACCGTTTTTAGTTTTCTCCCATCTTTGTAGGTTTCAATACATGAACTAATTCTCAGCTACTAATTTTCTGTCAGCCACTTTATAAACTCGTTAACACTGACTTGAAACAATATTTGTACATCAATCAAATTTTTAAAAACTTATATAAATAATAATTTTAAAATGATAAAATATATGTATGTTTTTCCTTTCTATATTAGTGATTTATCCGTAAATGTTTTTAGGATAAAATAAAAAAATTTTTATCAAACTCGAAATTTTTGCTAGATAGTAGTTATACCTTTATTTGAAAATAAAAACCCAAACAATTCAAAGAAAAATCTACGGAATAAAAAAATATAATTGAATAAAAGCGGGAGGCATTTAATTGAACCCAAATTAATTTTTTTATTATGTATGTTCAAGCCGTACTCTTCATCAAATAGACTGATGATTATTTTTTTAATTGTGAAAAAATTCCTCTGATGGTGGTCCCTTTGTAACTTTTTATCAAATAACTTTAGTGACTGATCTTTTTAACAAAAAAAAAAAAGTAATAATAATAAATAGATTGTCTAGAAATACTACTGTTTAAAAATATTATTCATTTTTGGATTTTTATAACGTAATTTTGGTGCAGCGGGTAGGATTTTTTTGATAGTCTAAGATCAACATTCGGGTTCGATCTCCGGCAAGCTTCTGGCCTTATTCATCCATCATTTAAACCCATGTCGTACTTCTTGTTAAAGTAAAATAGTTGTGTAACACAATCGAAGTTATAACATTACAACCTATAGTTATTTTCCAAAGTAATACGTATTCTGCATCAACAGAAAGCATTAGCAAACACTCGTAATTCAGCAGTCTGTGTCAGTTGTTTTGTGTAATCTTTTGTTTACATAGAGGATTTTCTGGCTTTAGGCATTTTTGTAGTGTTTTTTTTTTTTTTTGTAAACGATATCTTTTCATACGGTCAGAGCAGTTTTTTATTTATAAGCTTTTAATGTTTAAATTAAATAAAAAATTCATTGTTAAATAAAATCAATATTGTTAATAAAATCAATTTCAAAAAATCGTCCAAAAAATTAAAAAAATTGTTCAATTGTTCATTAAATTCCATCTTTTAAAAATTAACATTAAATTTAGGGGTACTAGAATTTTGGTGGTTGCTTTTAATTTATGGTGCCTACTTAAAAATGTAAGAACTTAAATATGTTTTAAACAGTATTATCATTTATTGTATAGGATGTTTTTTTTTTAATCGGGTTTCTTTTTGTTTTAACTTTTGTTTGTATTTTTTTTTTTTGGTATTTCAAACGAGACGGTGGTAAGAAATTTTTTATCGTTTGGATCGCTTTTTGAGAAAATCTTAGGACTGTAAACATTAAATAAATAATATAATTGGTTATTTATGTTATCGAGAGGGGGGTGGTAGAATAGTTCCTATTAAATAATTTTCTTTATGATAATTATTTTTACGTATATTTTTCTAACATATTGATAAACTTTTCGTAGTAAAATAATTATATAAACAGTTTTCCTCATTCTATTATCGTAAAGTACAGTAAAAATCACTGTCTTTCTAATTAAGTTTAATTATTACATTTCTATGTTTCCTTTTTTTTTATCATTAGCTTAAAGAAGTTATTGAATACATTTACTTGAAGAAAATGAATTTTGTTTAGATTCAATAGCATTATTAAAACAAAGCATGCATTACTAATGAAGTAATACGACTTGTTTTAACTATTTACTACACTACCATTACAGAATTTGAATAGCGCATATATTTTAAATATTACTTATAATAAGCAAAGTTAAAGAATATATTTTAACTTATTTCATGGATTTCTTTATTATTACCATCATTTTTATTGTTAAGAAATCATTATAAATATTAAATTTCATTATCCATATTCATATCACATATATTTATATTTAAAAATAAATAGATAAATAAAAGTATATCAAAAGAGAATACAAAATAGTGAGTAGGCGATATCTATTTATATTACTATATATATATTTCTTTTATTGTTAGCTATTAATAGTAATAATAGTATTAATAATGTCTGTAATAAAATATATAAGCCTACGCTTTTTTAATATTAACTATTTCATAGTTTGAAAGATTGATTAATGATAAATTGAATGGTTTTGTATGTTTAATTTACATAAGCTTTTTTATTTTTGGGTGTATTAAGTATATTTTTATTTATAAATTCTACAATGAATTGGAATATTATGGTACTTCAAAAACATTTTTAATTATAAGTAGTTAAATTTTCCTCTTAAAACGTAATATAAAATAATATTTTCACCTTTTTTATATCTATCTCCCTAAATCATTTTTTTATCTTTAAATTTGATACGAATTTTGTCTAACAGATTAATCAACGTACTTAAATCGTTTGTGTTTCTATTTTTGAACGTAATAATTATCTTAAACGGTTATAAAGTTCATTTAAATACTTTTAAAATAAAGAATAATTATTGATAACCAGAATTTTCATCTGTAATAATTATTTATTCTAACTAATAAAACTGGATTGTTTTATAATAACCTGGCTTGTATATATGTAAACTTAAACAAGTATTTTTAATCCTGATTTTATAATAAAAGAAAAATTAAGTATATTACTAATTAAGTAGAAGGTAGAAGGCAAAACGAGTTCATTGATCTGTGTGTGTACTAAGATAATTAATTTTAATTAAAAAGACAAGATGATATTTTCAAGTATATAAAATTTGTATTATTGGAGATAAATTAGGAAAATTAAAATAAAAAGAATAAAATATTTACAGCTGGGCCTGATGAGGCAATTTTCTTTTCAAGAATTAATAGAATAAAAAATAGTGTCAAAATTCGAAGAAGAATATAATATTGTGTTTTATTGTTCTTATAATAGATTGTATAATAAATTTCCAGGAAGAGAAAATGGAAAAGGAAAAGAAAAAAGGAGACATTTACAGATAAGGTGATAGATCATCTGGAAGGGAATAAAAATTATCAAGCGATAAAAAAGATATTTTCTACTGAAATTAAATAGACATATCTGTTTTCAGAGATCTATCTAAAATAATATTATCTTAAAATTGTTATTGCTGACAATTAATTATCATTTTGTTTATTTGGTTATGCTAATGTTTGAATTTGATTTATGCTGGTGCGTTATCTTTATTTATGTATTTGTTTGTTTTTATTATTTTATTTTTGACATATTTGTAGTATCTGGAAAATTTTAATTCGGTCCTGGACTATAGTTTATTTATTATTATAATATCAACTGTATTCATTTAAGGAAAATTAAAACATTTGCGATTTCATTCTTAATCCTTAGTTTTATAACATAAATACATCTTTAAATAGTGTATTCTACTGCGATAAATAAAAAAACTATTAAAAACATTATATTTTTATTACTTATTTAAGTGTCTCACTTTAGATGTATGGTTTTAAGGATACATGTTAAACTTTCTCTTAATTTTATAAGGAAGTAAAAAAAATAATTCCTCCTATTTACGTAAATTTTTTTGTTTCGGAATGGAAACATTATATGTATAATGTCTCGTAAAATTGTTATTGCTCATTTACTAATTGAAATTTAAAAAAAAGTACTAATGCTGTAGATATGGACTCAGACGTTTTATACATTATATTTTAATTGTAAATAAAATAACAACTTTGTTAATGTAAAAGTAGATTTTAGTATTTTTCATTATTTTACAGGAAACGCAATTTCTCACTCACACTCCCTCTATCACTCTCTCTCTCTCTCTCTCTCTCTCTCTCTCTCTATCTTTCTTTCTATCTATCTATCTATCTATCTATCTCTATCTACCTGTGAGAGTAATGAAATATATCAGTTGTAATAAATGTTATAAATCGCAAATCTTCTTTCGGTTCTAAATCCAGTAATATGATCAAGGGTTAGCTTATCTTAAATCGTTCCCCACTCACTCTTTTTTATCATACACACTTTTATTTCAGTATAAATTTTTTCTTCAAAGACTGAAGGAAAACCAAAGAAAATATCTTTTGTTAACTACTTTTAACCATACTCAACTTTAATCCCGTGTATAACTATGAATAATAAGTAATATTAGCAATGCATTTTTTTCATTCCTGTTGCAAAATTTGAATGTTTATTGACCAACATTTTTCTAATTATTTTCTAAAGTGTAGTAATCCATTAGAGATGATTGTTAAAAAAAAAATATATATATATATATATATAAGTAAAATGGACACATTTGTTGGTGCGGAACGTACTCGCTATGCGTTTTGGTTTTACGAGTT
Source organism: Lycorma delicatula (assembly GCF_047948215.1). Classification (NCBI taxonomy): domain Eukaryota; kingdom Metazoa; phylum Arthropoda; class Insecta; order Hemiptera; family Fulgoridae; genus Lycorma; species Lycorma delicatula. Next base: position 42,250,787 of record NC_134461.1, read on the forward strand.
GCAGTCAATACCTGCAGGACAACGTAATTTTCGTACAGCTTACGTACGTTTGTATACTAGCTTTCCTAGTATACAAACAATTTACTCTTAGTACCAAACCTTCATCGAGGCAGGTTGTTCATCTTACAGACAGAACGACCCGTTCTTCTTCCATGAGACATCCGTAAATGGTATCGTTTATCTGGACATGCTTTAAAATTTTCTAATTCCTCAGTTAGACGATGATGACCAAGGTGGGACGCCATTACTATCAGAAAGATAAGGCATCACCTCACTACCGCCTAAAAATCCGAGATTTTCTTGATACTCGATTCCCAGGTCGGTGGATTGGTTGTGAAGATCGAATTGCACAGCCATCTCACTCCTTAGATTTACTCTTCTAGATTTTTTCTTGTGGTATTTCATTAAAGATCGGGTTCATCTTGTTGATGAGGTAAAACTTCGAAATAACACCACAACTGCAGAGGTAACGCCCGACTTTCCGGCTACAGTCTAGAATGAAATCGACTTCAGTTGGGATGTATGTCGCATTACAAATGGAAGCCACATCCAATCAAAGTAAATATTGGTTGACAAATTTGTTGTGTTTTTCTATGAAATGAGGTCTCAACCGAATCTGTAAGTTATCTCAATAAATGTTTATGTGCTTATAATATGGTGAAGTTCTTTTGGAATTATGTTTACACTTTTATATGCCAAGTAACTGTAATTTTACTAAAAATTATTTCGTCGAGATTAATTGATATTTATAATTAAAAATGTAATTAAAGATTTGGCTAAAAATGCTTCCAATTTTTTCTCAACATCTTGATATTTATATCTTCTTGGCAAATCCATATAAAATTATTTGAATATCTAAAAATAATAATTTTTTATGAAGTAGACGACTAGAAAAATTGTAAAATAATTTTCTTTTGTAAAAATTGGGCATGAGTAAAAAGTAGTTTATTAATGGGATAGCTAACAGGTAATGTTTTAAGAATAATTTTAGATGTGCATAAATTCGAGTAATTTTAAAAAGTTAGCTACATTCGATAATTTTTCTTTTAAAGTCACAAAAGGGTACATTTTCGGTTTTTTTATAGATAAATATCAGTAATAAAATAAAACTGCAGAGATTAATAGAAAATGATTTGTGATAAAATATGATTAACAACGATTTTTCCCCGTTATTACGAAACGGGTGATTAACATTCAAACTCATCCAAAACGATAGTGCAAATACAAAATGTAAATTCAATGAAAGCTAAATTTTCGTAGTTTTAATACAATTTTTTTAAATAAATATCCCAAATAAAAAATTCATTCAGATTTTTTTTAAATTTCTATAACTAAATGTTTTTATACAGACTGAGATAGGCGTTAATTTCTCTTATCGCTTAGATATCCAAACTAAGATAATATGTCATATATTTTGATTTGTGGTTATTTTTAACAGTTATTATTATCTTTATTTAGAATATTATTATTTTATGCGTAATAAAGTTGTTTACGTTTATAAATTTATAAAACGGAAATTTTATGAAATGTCTTATTCTTTCGTAACTACGGATATTATTCGGTTTACAGTTGTCTAGTGATGAGTGATGTAATATGTGAAGTATTGCAAATCTAATGGGGATTTTAACCCCGACAGCAACGTCCGAAAGAGTGGTGGGCTATTTATGTAAAATTATACGTTTGTTAATAATTTAATCATTTATTTAAAGAAATATAATGATTCAATTTACATGTTTCTTTTGTCTAATTTTTATCGATTTCTTATTTATACTAAAAGTAGATTTATTTTTAATTAATTTTTAGGCGTAATCTTATTACAAAATCCTATACTTTTTTATTTTTGAAATTTGTTTAAACTTTGAAAACATTTTTAACCACATAGTGAGTTTTAATTTTTTTGTTTTGTTAATAGTTCATCAAATTGTCATAATTTCAATTTTGTGGAATAACAAGGGTACAAGAAAAATATAAATAAACCAGTATTTTTTTAAAAATAATTAATTCCTACTGTAGTAATAAAAAAATATGCTGCAGAAAAAAGCATAAAAATTGAATCGCCAAATTTTGCTGATGATTTTGAAATTTGGAATATGTCATAAAATCATTTGATTAGAGCGTATCACTTACAAGAAATAATACAGACTTAATATAATTATGTTGTCTATAATAATACCATTCGTGTATAAGAAGAAAGACGTTAGCATAACTAGCGAATGGAATCCAGTTTTCATGATACCTTGGGGGCACTATTATTAACAGAACCCCTTTCGCAAATAACTAATGATTAAAAAAAGTGCAACATATGGTTTATTTATTTCATAATTAAATCAAGGAATGAGAAATTTGCTTCCTAAATCTTAAATCATGATATCTTATCTGTGTATCCGTCACGGTTGTCTAGTGTATTCGATTTTTTAATCTTATCTTATCAGTAAATGATACTACGAGATGTAAAGAGTGTTTCGGGACATATTAACCGAACTTCGGGAATTGATTCAGGATACAAAGTTGAGCAAAAATGTTCATAAACGACATTAATCGTTTACGACGGTTAACGACATAAATCCTACTTTGCTTAATTTTCCTTCTGGGCGTCATTTTGTGATTTTCAACAAAAAAATTATTTCTCAGGGTCAAGTAAACCTACTTTAATTAAATTTGGCAAATCTGAGATTAGTTTCTTCTTCTACCTAATAAAAAATTTTGTAAACTTCTTTAAAAATTTCAAAATTACGACCATCGTAATTTTTTAATCTTCAGTATCTTTGTGATTATTTGTTTGATCAAAGTTTTACTTCTACGAAATTTATTAAGCATTTTATTTTGAACAAAATGACACCTCATTTGTAAACATCTGTTGACAAACGATTGAGTTATTGCAAACAATTAACCCGGGAGTACGCTTGCGTACCATAATGCAAGATGATCATTTTTATTGCTTTACTATTATTATTTATTATTAATAATAGTGGAGGAGATAAAAAAGGGAAAGAATTATCGGCTTGCATTACGGTGCGCAAGCGTACCGTAACATATAAAATCACGGATGGTTTGTATAGGAAAGGAACATTTTTAGTTGAACACATTACATTAAAGGACTGTTAATTTTCGTTTTCAAAAACTTAATCGCAAAGGGAAATTCTGCAAAAATAAGAGGAAACCCCCAAAATTATTCTTCTTTAAGAGTTATTGAAATTTTCACTGGTACTGGAAATATGAAATTATAAAAAAAGGACTTAACGAAAGTATAGTTTGCGAATTTTTTATTTAATTATAGCTTTCATTATAGTTACTCTCTGATGGTATAGGATCCTCATTCGACTCCAGTTTAAAGTATACTAACTTTAAATAAAATTATTTAACAATCGCATTACTCATAGCCTGAAGCTGGAAAAATCAAATGACCATTCTTTAGTTGGCTTTACAACCTATTATGTGGGTGTACGATCAAAAGATGATGAAATAATAAAAAATAGACTGATGTATATGTTTGAAACTATTTCGTTTTAAAATTCAATTAAAAAACATTTATCACAAACAATTATAGTTGTTTGTTGATTTTATACGATTGTATTTATACCTATAAAAGCCAAGGTTACGCTCATTGTAGTGTATGTGTAAACAATATATTGTGAGTAGTGTGTGCGCGCGTGGTGGTATTTGTTTTACAATAGTCTCTTAATTCAAGTATTAAGTTATAAAATGGCATCATTATTTCTACACGTATGAGAGATAATGAACAGTAGTGCAAATTCTACGTCATACTCGTCTTTTATTCGTCTTTAGATGTATTCAAATCGCCGGCCTCCGTGGCGCGAGTTGTAGTCTCTTGTCCTTTTATCTGGAGGTCCCGGATTCGTATCCTTAATTAGTATCGTATCGTAAAAAATCGTAATTACTTATCGATGATTTCGTGGTCATCTTTTGTGCCAAAATAAAATATTATCAAAATCATGTAATTTGTAAGCTGAATATTTTTCTCCCTAGAATGACCCCTCTAATTTTTCAAGTTTTTGGACATAATATGAACTATTAAGTTTTCAGTATATTATTATATAATTTTCCTTGGAAAATTTTACTATTGATATATGATGAAAACATTAGTTTCTCATGAAGATGGTTGATTGCTCAAGGCTAGGGCTAACGAATTATATTTAAACGCTTAGGACTTCTCGCCGCTCCAACTTACCAGTAAATGAATTCTGTATTAGGTTAATGTAACAAGCTGCAGATATACTATTATACGAACAAGGATCGCGTCTGATTATGAAATTCAAATCGGTTTAACGATTGGGGTCATCAAAAATTAATTTCAATCAGTCTTTGTACCTTTGTTTCTTTTTCTCTTAAGGATTATCAAAATCTTAATAAGTATCACATACGATATTCATTAATATTTTTAAAATTGTCCATAAAATAATATTAGCAAGAGCATAATCAAATTAAATTTGCCTAAAAAGACTCAACAGTCTTGAAATTCATTCTTAGAATTGGATATCTATAACACAAACGCAGAAAAAGTAAAGTAAACCATAAAAATAAGAGGAAACTTAAAAATAAACTCATAGATAAATGGAAAGAAAAATAAAGCGCAGGCGTACGAAATGAATACGGAAATTTAATTTTAATATTTAATTCTTGCTTGATTACTTTTAATAATATTAAAAAAATTTTTTTAATGATTACGTGAAAGTTTAAGAGAAGGATTTAAAAATATGGTTTTGTACGTTGCAATAAGTATATAAAAATTAGTTTGAACTAATTTTTGCGAAATTCTTTTCTAAATTTTGTGGTGTAGTTTAGGCTACACTAATAATAATTGCATCTAATTATCAACTATAAGACTAGTATGACCTTCATCAATACGTTCATCTGTTGTTATGCACAGCCTATGATACGTTGCAATAATAATAAAATTGATCATAAGTTATGAAAGTATGACCAGTTTCATCTATTTCAAATACATCCATTATAAATTAGATACGGTAGATCAGTTAAAAAACAGTTTTACTGTTATAATTGTATTATTTTCTGGCTTTAGAATCAACGGGATGATGCCCAATTACAGTTTTATAATTCAAGTTGAATTTGTTTGAGTATGAAAAATTCAAAGCCTGATTGGGATAAGAATCCAGAACCTTCCGAGTGATATATATGTATTTCAGATTCAGATATACGCAACTAATCCGCCACGGAAGCTCGACGTATCTTAATATAAACATAGTATGTTTATCTTAAATACAATACTTTTATACGATTTTTTGAACAATGTACATATTTATTTTTTTGGGTTAGAATCCTACTTTACGGGAATTTTTAATTTGCTAAAACAAACGTGAAACTAGCAAAAAAAAATTATTAAGATTAAGAATTGAAATGAGTTTCCATTTGACGCTGTACAATCTTTTTCATTGGAGTTTTATATTTACCAGGATTCTGAAAAAGGTGAGCTTTACAGAATGCTACACTCGTATAAATTGCTGGATACAACCACTGCAGTCTACGATTGCGCAGAATATCGATAGCAGTCAAGGCCACGGAACAATTAGACTTGGTGGGGATCAGTACTTAAATGTTTACTATGTAATCGAAATAGGAGTAATACGTGTCACAATTGGTTGTTAATCTGACATGAATATATTTAGAGAAACATTTTTTACGAATGATATTAAATAGTATAAGCTGGAAAAATTTAATTTATATTGTAACATATATATATACATACACAGTGACTCAGGAAAGTGTAAAAAACTCTCCGTACATGTTCTACTGGTTAAAATAAAGAAGGAAGTTCATATAAACATAAATTTGGAAAGGCTTTGTTAGCGCGTGTCAGCTGGCGAAAGAATTCGCTCTGATTCTACACCTTTGGTAAAATTAAGCCAGACTTTAATTCTTGGGACCCAAGTTAAAGTGTAAATGAAAAATTGAAAAAATAGATCCCAGAATTCTATTATTAAAAGTTTTGAGAAATCTCGGGTAAAAGATTAAAGATTGGGGTCGTAAAACACACTATTTTATGTTTTGCATAAGATAACTTTGTTAAATGGGTAATAAACACATCAAAATCTTAAATTAAATTTGCAGAGAATTTAATTCTCTAAAAGTACATATAAAATCTATTGTTTATAAGTAAATCTAATATTCTTCATTCACCTTAAGTTATTTGCAGTACTGCATTTCTATTATCAATACAACTGCTGAAAATATTATTTTAAATTTATATTTAAAATAAAATTATTAAATATATTTTAAATATTATTTTAAATTATGATAAAAATAACCTTTAAAAAATAAAGAAGTAAATACTTATCTTAAATTCGTTTATTTAAAATATGTTAAATGAAAATAGTTCTAAAGCAGTTTGTAAATAAATCTTTATTTTTTAAGCTACATATATATCATTTTTTCTCCGTTTTGTTGACAAATTGTTAGTAGATCATTTGAATCCAGGAATATATTATCTATTTATAATTTTTATTTATTGTTAAGGTTGATTTTTAAGTTTATTGAAATTTTTCATAATATAAAAATCTGTCATATTTCAGATTAGAGTATTTTAGACTGTAGTAAAAGAAATATATCGTTATTAAATTTCAAGGACTCTTGACACATTTTGAAGGATAAGTTTTATTGGAAATACATTATTAAGCTTTTTTCTTTATATTTAGTAATGAATATGTATTTTTACACTTAGTTGAATGCTTCACATATTTATTAATTTATTTATTATGTTAGTTACTATTCAATTTTTTTTTTTAATAAATATTTTCATTATTTCCCTTTAGAAAACTTTTATACTCTTTTTCTTTCTGATCTGGACTGCAGATGGTTTTATAAAATATTACGTAATAAAAAAACATTTAGATTATTAAAACTCTATCATTTTTTTCTCTTTTTAGATTTAATTTTTTCGCTATAAATATCTTTTAATGCTGTTTGAAATATTATTTAGCGTTTACGTTACGTTCAAGAATAAATATTTTTAATAAAAAAATTTATTTACAATAAATTAATTCATCTAATGATTGTAGAAGACCTGACACAAGATAAAGTCGCCTCTAAAATGGTATTGATATTATCAAGCATAATATACATCTCATGCCAGGCTTTTAAGGAAATTAAAGAATAAAATAATTTTCTGTAGATGGTGTATTACTGTTATATATTGGGATGGCACGCCACCGAAATACAGGAGGTATTCAAATTGAAATCACCTTTATTTATAAATGGTACATTCTGTTTACTACAGGTAGTAGCCGTACAATGATGATAATTACTAAAGTATATTTTGATAAAATTGATTTCTGTTGATGGAAATTATTATTTTTTTTTTTTAGTATTTAATTAATTTTACTCGTAATCAAATCTAGTTGAGGTAACGGAACCAAATTTCGTTAAAGTTTTGTAAGCGTCAGACCGTCCATGAACACTATGAACTGATTTTTTTTATGAAATGCCTTATGGATTCGAGGATGCTAAAGATTCATAGATAACAAAAATCATTGCTTCAAAATTTTGCATTCTTATGTAAATTTACTTTTTTACGCTTTGCGAGAAAAAAGAAAGAGAGAGAATAAAAATAATAAAATTCAAGTATTTATAATTATTCTAGTGTATTTTTTTAAACTAAAGAAGTAAGTATTCATCATCATCATTTTAAGTGTGCTTATTTAAAAAAATTATTATCTTTAATTTTAGATAAATTCTTATTTTCTTATTATTAATAAAAACAAAAAAAAAAAAAAAACTATAATTCATCGATGGAAACTAAGGCTTTTGCATGAGGATGGAATTTTTGTCTGAACCGAGAATCTCACAGATTATTTGTATTTAATAATTGTTTTTTTCTTATAACCAGTTAAAAATATCTGTAAAGTCCGTACGGAGTAATATCTAGAATTTATCTCTAATTTTATATTTTTCTAGGAAACTTTTGAAATAGTTATCAGAGCCAAACCTTTGTTAATTCATAAAATTTTATGTAGCGTAAATATATTTGTAAGCATTTCATCACAAAAAAAAAATTAAAATCTGAAACAATTATTCTTTTAACAATATAATTCTTTTCAATTCAAAGATGAAAAATATTACGACCCAGTTTCATATAATTATATATGAAGAATTCTGTGGTAATTAAGAGCTGGATTAGTTTTAAAAGAATATTAATTTTTGTGATATTTAACAAAAATGTTTAACTTTTTATTGTTTACATTCAGTGTAATATTTCTAATATCTGAAGAAAAAAAAATATATATATTTATAATTTAAAACATATTTAACACATATTATATTTAAAACATATTTATAAATTAAAACATATTTATATTTAAAAAAAAAATAAAACTGAGAAAAATGGATTTTAATGTTTTGTAGGACATTTAGTTATTTATATAATAAAACAAAACTAATTTTAATTATTAAAATGATTAATTATTTAATTAAAATTTTAAATTAATATTATTTTTAAACTGTTATTAATGTTAGGGTATAAACGTTAAAAAGATAAACAGTTTTAAAATATTACTATTGTAGAACATTTTTTTTTTAACAATTGTAATAAATGGTTTTAAAATATTTTAATAATTTTAAAAAAAAAATTTTAATAATTAAAAAAACCAATATTTTTAATAAGATGCTTTGAAGCCTTAAAGATGAAAACTGTAAATCAAAATTATTTTTTAATAAAAAAGTTACTCGTATGACGATTTAATATTTAAAAAATAAAACGAACTAATTTTTCTTAATGTAAATTCTATTTACTTTATTAACTTTAAGTTAAATAATCACATCTTATACATGAAGCAACCTGTTGATTTTTATAAACATTTACTTACCTTGTGTTTGTTAATGGAGTGTTGAATGTAGGGTAGATATTTGTCTATAGACGAATATGTAGGGAAGACAGTTGTAACACAGTCGACGGCACAAGAGTAACTGAAACTCCCGAAGTGTGAGCGTCACCAGTCCGCGTCCGACGCTTTGCCTTGTCGAGCGTTCAACCGTACAACGTTACTCCGAACAACTTCCTACTCACCCTATAATTTCTACGAAAAATTGTACTGCTACCTATATATGTTAACTTGTTATAATACAATTAATTACGCGTATATAATGTTCTTTTTTTATATTAAAAAAAAATTGTCTATAGACATTCTCCTTTTACAGGGGGATTCCATTGATTCATTTTATTCTTAGTATTTTACTACTGCTTCTTTTTAGTGGTGAATTTTTTGCTGAAGTGATAAAGTAACGTTACCAAGAACAGTAAATTAAAACAATGTACGTAAAACATTCTTTAGGATGGAAAATTTATCCAGATATTGGTAAATTGTTTATTTTGTGTGTATTTATGAATCAGTGAATTATGATTTAGAAAAATTGTATTACAAAGTTTAAATAATTAGAAATTTTTTTGGAGTGATTCTCAAATTTCTGATAAATTTATCTTCCACATTATCTCATCAATTAAATTTACCATTACGAAAGAAAAGAAAGTATCTTTGAAGTTTTTTTCTTATGAACCATTAAATGGAAAATTACAAATTCAAAATGTTTTCTCATGTATTCGTGGTAATGTAAACTCAATATTCCATGAATAGGTATATTTAAAAAAATATTTAATTATATTTCAGAGCTTAAATACGTACATTTTTTTTTCTATGGTCAGTTTCAGTATAACGGCCATTTGCTTAATTTAATTTGCTATTTCGGACTCGGTAAAAATAGGAAAATTATTTTTTCGCTGAACTATGCATTTTAAAATACATCCGTAGTTTCGTCGTTTGAGGTAATAGAAAGATTAAAAGAGTTATGAAGGAAAGCAAGATTTCGATTAAAACTGCTGAAAATTTCTATTGCACGAAAGAAGTTATCTCACATGGCTGAATTACGAAACAACTGGATGGACAAATACGATGTCCTTACTATAATGATAAATGTGAAACGACCCTACGTTTGTCTAACAGACGGCGAAGGTTCTCGACCGTTTTAATTAAAATTTTTGTTTCTTCTCACCCCGTTTTTACTTCCTTCAACAAGGAAGTATTGTAATCGCGAAAAATTCCGGTTTTCAGATTTCAACGGAAATATTAATTTTGACCATCCCTGAATCCATTTTGACTAGTTTCGGAGTGGCATCTGTACGTATGTATCTCGCATAACTCAAAAACTATTAGCCGTAGAATATTGAAATTTTGGATATCGGACTTTGTAACATCTAGTTATGCACCTCCCCTTTTGATTTCAAGCGACTGGACCAAAATGTCCAAAAAAGCCCAAAATCCAAAACATTTAAAATTTTTGACTTTTTCTTAACTGCAGTAATAAGCCCTCATTGAGAACTTTTCAACGATATAAGTTATACTTATTTTCATTGATTCCAGAGTCATAGTCCAATAAAATTTTAATTAATGAAATATTTGGATCTTACAAGAGGAAGTCACATCGGTTCGAATGCGACATCATTTTCTTTTTTTTTAATCTAAATTTATTGACTTGTTAATAATTATTAACCTCTGATTGGGAAAAAGTTTTACAATAAATAATTCAATAATAAAAAAAAAGTGTAATAAAAAATATATGAAATTTAATAGGCGTACCAGGAAGTCATGTGATTTCCACATCAGATTTTTAATTTAAGTTATGTTCGTACCGAAATAGCGATTTAAATAACTTCAGTATAAAAAAAGTCCCAGTTTTAGTGAGATTCAAATTAAAAATTCTTCTTAAAATAGCTTCCATATTGAAATCAAACACTGGATAAACTAAAAAAAAAAAAAAAAAAATTCCACATAAAATTTTGTTTCATATGTAATTAAAACCTAACTTACTTTTATTAAACTAACGTTTTTTCCAAATTTATTAACAAAGTTAAGGAGTATAGAAATGAAACACTGTTGAAAAGGTGTGTGTACTTTAATAATTAATTTGTTTAGTTTTTAAAATTTATCTTCAAGTAGATTAAAACATTCTAGAATAACACAAGACATATGGTATAAAACCTTTTTTGCGCATAATGGTTCATAATTTTTTATTTAAAGCTACTTTTTTCGTGATGTAAAATATAGTCCTACCCATGCTCTTTTGTTGATCACATCGCCTCAGTATCGCTTTTCTCCTTAGTCAAACATCTCGACCTTGGTAAACTCTTTTAGACTTCTACTTTCAAGTTTTTCTTCCATTATATACTACACTATATCATTTAATTATTTTTTATAGAAGCATACTATCTCTTTATAAATTAGAGAATTAGCTCTTTGAATTACCTAGTACGGGTTGAATTACTTCTTTGTTCAATTTAATTCAAATTTAAAATCTATTTCTTTAATTTTTCAGCAACAATTTATTTTATTTTATTTTTTTTATCCTGTTACACAAAGATTTGGATATTTAGTGTTGGGTTCCTTGTTCTGTTTGTTCCTTGTAACTTTAGAAAGGCTACACCGATTTTCAGGAAAAATATATGAAACCTTCCTAATCGCGTAAGTGGCATTAAGTTACGATATTTGAAGAAAATGAAATAATGGTAACTCAACTAATAGTTTTTCCAGTAATTAACACAAAATAAAACAAAATTTGTTTTTTTTAAAATCATAATACTTGTAGTATAAATTAATTTCACATTCTAAACTTAGTGAAGTCATTCCGTAATTTATAGAAGTGTAATTTTGGTTTTAATTTTATTTACTCCTTAAAATGATGTTTATGAGAACGAAAATTTACGAATAATTTTGAAATATGTTCTAATGTTTACATTTTTTCCTGTTTCATTTAAGACATCTACTCTTCTATTTATTTATTTTTCCTTTTAAGATCTCATAGTTACGAGAACTATAAATCTAAATAACCGACTAAGATCTAGGATGCAATTAAGAAAAGTACTTTAGCAGTCAGTTAAAAAGAGTAGAACAGTCTACTATCTGCTCTTTTTAACAAACCAGATTTTCTCATTTATTCGTTTAATTATGAAATAAATAAACCACATCTTGTTTTGTTTTCTTTGCTTTTTTTTAACTTGCTTGTTTCCGAAAGGGAAACCTGTAACTGACAGTAGCCCTAGGCACTGTGAAAACTGGATTCAGTTCTAACAAATTATGGCCAATATCCTTCTTATAATGAATCAATAGTGTGTATATTATTACGTATTCAATAATTTGCTAGTATAAAGTCTGCCTTATCTTTATAAAATATTATTTATTCATATTAATAATGTAAAAATTGATGTCCTCGATTATGAAGTTGAAAATCTTATTTATTAATTTACAAAAAAATAGTAGTTTTAACTTGTGTAAAAAATTTTAATAAAATACTTCAGTCCTTTTTTTAGGGATTAATTTATAATAACAAACAGACAAGCATGCTTGGAAAAGAATTATTATCAGATAGATTATGTTGGTAGGTGTTATTTATTTTTGTGTGACCAATTTTAGTCATTTTTTATAGTTAGACCGTGTAGTTTTGTCATTTCTTTACTTTTTAGTTTATAAAGACTTTATGAGCAATGAGTATAAATTGTCAGTTCTTTATATTGCCGAGAGGATACAAAGTAGAATTTTACAAATCATCTCTACTAGAGTGATTAATATTTTTTTTAAATATTTCTGAAATAAAATCATTAAAAACAATAATGTTTAAAAATGAGTAATTATTTATAAATAATAATACAAAATTACTTTCCAAAAAAACTGAAATCAAGTATATGATTTATTTTTTATATACTCGTAGTTTATATTTTTGAATAATTTTTTGTTTTATTATCTCTTGGTCGTACCAAATTTTTATTTACTATATATTAATTTTAAAGATATTATTTTTCTAAAAATCTGTTCTTGTTCATCTACTGCTCATTTAATTATTAAATTATATGACTTCATGTTTATTGTATTTTAGTTTTCATACAAACGTTTCCATAGTTGTTTTAATCCCCTAATTCCAATCGTACAATAAATATATATCGTTACTTCAAAAATAATTACTTACGAAAATGTTATTAAAATTTTGTTTTAAAATATAGAAATATTTTTAAATATTTTCTGCTACTCTTTTAATTCATGATATAAACTGAAGTTTACGTAAATTATAGAATTATTCTATTAATTAAAATTAATAAAAACGGATAAAGCATTTAATAATATAGAACGGAATACGTTGTTTAAAGGTTTAAGAAAAATTGGATTGAACTATCGTGAAAGAATATTTATATATAATAAAAATAAGAATTAGACATACAAAAGTAAGTTATAACGAATAAGTTTCAATAGTTGTTGAAAGTGGCCTTCATTATGCGATTCACACAATTGAATACGACGTTGCATGCTCTTAAACACATGTTGAGGAATCGAAGCGATACAGCGTTCAATATCGCTCTGCAATTTGGGAATGGTGTGAGGATGAGTTTTGTAAGCAGCATCCTTTAGGTATCCCCATAAGAAAATGTCAGGAGGAGATAAATCGGGGAACCGAGAGGGCCACAACCCTTCGAAATCAATTGCCCGTGAAAACACTGATCCAAGAAAGTTATAGTGTTTTTGGCTGTATGAACCCTGCGAAACCACATCTACTCTAGCCGGTCTGCAGGTATAGCGTTTACAAATTGTTGTACCATCTGTATTTAGCGCTTCTGTATTTCTTTAGCGCCATCTGTATTTAGTTCACTGTGCCGTGAAAGAATGTAATAAAGATTCGCTTAGGTGACATTGCACACCTAACACCCACTTTTTGTCCGTGCAGAGGAGACCTCGCGCAGCTGATGTGAATTTTCCGTACACCAAGTGCGTGCAACTGTGTGCGTTCATGTATCCATCAAGGTGGAACCGTGCTTCATCAGACCAAAACCAATCTTCGAGTTCTTTTCCTTTTGGCGTTACAGATGACTTGAACCGCTGTTAGGATGCTAAACGTTTTCCACTGCAGGTAACAACTCGTGAAGAACACGAATTCTGTACGGTTGCATCTTTAAACACTTGCCCAATGCCGTGTGGATACTACCAACGGAGAGACCAGACTGGCTGGATAGGCGTCGCACTGACTTCTTAAGACAAAGAGCTTGTACGTCGATTAACTTTAACGGTGTTAGCACTTTCGGTTGACCACTTTTGGCTACAGCTGCCACAGTCCCTGTCTCTTGGAATTTGTCGTACAGCCGCTTGATGGCGGACTTGTTTGGTGCAAACACACTATTCTTTTTTGTGAAGGCATTCTGGGTCTGGGAATAACTGACACATCTGACGTATTGGAAGACAATGAATATTCTCTACTGCATTGTATAACCCATTTTTCTTTAATTTTTCTTAATTAAACCGGCAATAAAAGAAGGAAACATTCTTCAATAAGGTAGCGTCACTTTTTGAACACTCTGAATAAACATAGAGGACGAAGAAAGGTAGACTTTCTAAGCGGAAGAGTAGTACTAGACAGTATTTAGTAGATTATATTATAATATATCCCGTTTGTTTTTTTAATGGTATTTAGAAACAGAAAAAGTAATATGTGAAATAGATTGTTAAGGAGAGAAAATAAAGATTTACTGATATTTTTGTGAAAACAAAAAAAAAATTACATATTTAAAAAAATGTTTTAGGGTTACATAGTAAGGTAAAAAGATGGAAAAATCTGAAATACTGTAACGGATATATAATGTCTTAGATTATTCCTTTTATCTATAATTCTTTATTTAGACGTTTTTTGTATTAATTTAGCCTCCTGTATGACATGGAATCTATTGAAATAATCTTAAATTATGCAGATAAATGTAGAATTGCTTTTATTTTTTGCATTGTGACCATAAATGTCTTCATTCTTTATTAATTTAGAAATTTTACTCAAACCCGTTTCATATATGGTACAAACTCGGGATTTCCATAAACATAGCAAAAATAAATCGTATTTTTAAGCGGTAAATAATATTTATTGAGAGAAATTCAATTTGAAAATAAGTAAGAATAAAACATAAATGGAATTGGAAATAAATTTTAAGATAAAAGAACATAAAACAAATAAATTGGGTTATTCAACCAGTAAGATCACAAACGATGGTTTAAGTAAACAAGATATCAAAGCGTTAACAAAGTAAAGCTTACCAAAAGTAAAGTAAAGCTAAGTTAGCATTAACAAGTATTGTTTTAATTCAGAAAGGAACTCTGATGGTCTTAATCACAGATCTTCAAGAATGACGTTTTTAATAAATATTTATGTATGAATCGTTGAGCTTTAAGGTAACAAAACTTTACAGTAAAATAGGAAAAAAATCTTTAAAAATAATGTTACAAGCGTTTGAAATTAGAAACTTTGTTGTTTGATAACGTTAAAAGTGAAAAAAAAAAAAAAAATATTACGATACATAGAAAGTAGACGATCGTAGCGGCAGTATACTTTAAAAAGAGCTAAGTATACTGGTCATATGTTAAAATATCCGGGCTTAATTAATTCTTAATTGTGGGTGGAGTGATTGATTAACAGAATAAACCTGAAAGAAATGGCAAGAATTAGCATAAAAATAATCGATAATTAATGGCGATAAATATTATTGGCAAATACAAATTTATTTCAGTAGTAATATTTTATAAATAGTTCTATACCGTGTTTTTTTGATTAATTTATTTTTTTCTTAACTGCGAGTAGATAAAATTCAAGGGAGTTGCGTAATCCGTATTGAAATGTTCTGCACTCTTGGCTTGAATTTGCCATAATGGTTTTTTTTTTACAAAAATAAACTTACATAAATTATCCTATACATTTTGAATTCGTTTATTTTTATTTTTAAAAACAAACTAGACTGTCATTACTCATTAAATTTCGTAATAAACTTTTTGAAGAGTTATTTTTACTTTTTCAAATTAAAAAAAAAAAATAATAATGGTAATAATACAGTTAAGAAATTACCGTTTGAAAAATATTTATTTAATTAATCCAACATAAAATTTTAACCAACGAAATAGAAAATCTATTTTCAGTTTTGTTTTTTTTTTCACTTATGTTTGATATTTTTTTATGTTTCATTTTTGAAGCATCGTTTATAGATTATACACATTAACAAGCGTGCGCACGAAAATACACTTACAAATCATTCGATTTAGTAGTTAGCATTTATTCATAGATTTATTTAATAGATTAAATTTACGTTTAATAATTAAAATAATGATGTTTTATATTTCAAATTTTATTGACGTACAGAAATTTTCATATTTTAAACCGCTTTGTACAGTCTTCATTTTCAGAAAACAATTGTTAATTCGTTGTGGATATTATTCATCTTTATCAATGCATACAATGAAGCTATAAGTTAGCGGTCGTTAAAATGTTATTACTTATCCAATATAGCTATTTCATTCGTCAAGACTAACCGTTTAAAATCTTTAACAGTTTAATATATTGCATGAATTAATTAAGAATCGATGTAATGTTGATTAATAATTAATTAAGCAACGTGCTGTTGAATACAATTTCGCATTGCTCTTATAATTTAAAAATAAAAATTTTATATTAAATTTTTTGAATAGTATATAAAAAGAAAATTGGGAACTCTTTTAGAAACAAACACCAAATTTAAATAACATCAATGTTTTCCATTTATGCAAGTTATCCTTTAAATTTAACTAGACACGAATACTTATACATTTATATAAATGAACGAACAGAATTTTTCTCTTTTTTGTTTCATTTCTCGAAGTTTCATGATCATCCTCTTGTTTCAAAAAAGGTGGAAAGGTTTTTATTTTAAGCACTTTTTATGTAGGATTTAGTACCCATGTATTATAATATAATTATCAGGAAAATAAATTTGTAACGTTTAGAAAACTTAGTAAAAGAAATATGTTAAAAAACCTGTCTTTACTACGGCTATACTATAACGTTTAAATTACGCGGCTGAAACATGTATTATAATGAGAGTTATTATGAAACAAGAGGTTCAACCAATCAAAAGCCTCTTCTTTTCAACCACTCACCAATTAAAATTAGGGTATTGTATCAGCTGGTTTTTTAATTCAGTCGATTTAGTAGTTAGCATTTATTCATAGTGTTTTGTCATTAGGGCAGGCCTGTTACGGCTGTTCCTCCTCTCCATTTTGTTCTTTCCTTTGCTAACCTCTTTGTTTCCGCATATTTTCCCTTTTCCATCCATCATTTGAAATCACCAAGTCAATTCACCAAGCCTTCTATCGCATCCATTAATAAACACTTTCTAGTCATACAATGTCCTAACCGGTTCCTTTTCCTATATTCAATCACATTTAGCATTTCCTTGTTCTCTCCGATTCTCTTTAATACTTCATTTGTTACACGGTCTTGCCATCTGACATTAATCATTCTGCGCCACTTCCATATCTCAAAAGCTTCAATTCGTTTTCTGTTTGCTTTTCTCATCGTCCACGTTTTAACTCCACAGAGCATTACACTCCAAATAAAACATTTCATCAATCTCTTCCTTATCGCTAAGTTTAACTTTCCACACAGAAGGGAAGAGTCTTCCCTTCTTATTAAATGCCTGCGTGCGTACTTCTTCATATTCTTGTTTTAATTTCTATGTACAAGTCAGATCATCAGTTATAAATTCAAGTTGTAAATTGAAAACATATTACATATATAAACATATGTAATAATACATTAAACATATGTAAACACATTACATATTGAAAGCATATTACATATTTAAAGCCAAAATTAGATTTTTGCGAGCACCATCAGATGTGAGCTGGTTTCGCAATAATTAAAATTCAAAATATTTTGTTTAAAGCCAAAATCAGATTTTTGGGATTATCACTAGGTACGAGCTATTTTCGCTATAGTACTTAAAATTCGCAATAATCCAAAATGTGATCTGCTATGAAGGAATTGTTAAAAAAATCAGTTTTGAAGTTTAATCATTTTGGGTCAATTTGAAACTTTTGTTCTGTGTGAGAACGGCTCCAAAACTAGACAAATTATGAATAACAGAATTAAAGTGGGTTGCTGACAAGTAACAGTGTTAAGCAAGTTGATTATGCTCTTTGTGTTTCAGTGATTCAACGATTAGCAATAATGTAATTAGTAATAAAATTTATTTGGATTCTTAACGGTGTTCGAACTATGTAAAAAAAATCTCACCTTTTAGGTAGATTACATAAGAAAGCTACCTATTGTAATGGGTACCATGATTCGACTTCCGGAAAATATCGACATATTTTTGCGTTTCACATCCCCAGACCCCAAAACCACCGTCAGCTCAAACGTTTATATATATATATTATATATATATATATATAGTTCACATTCTAGTGGACACGATAAATGCCGTAATTTTGAGCCAATCACTTTAAATTTTTTCTTTAAAAGTAACTCGTCCCAAAATCTCGGCCGAGTTCGCTAACGGCCAAAGTCGGACCATTGGGTGGAAATTGGGAAGCTTTTTCAAAAAAACAAAATATCGCTATATCTTTCTTATTAAGTAAAATATCGAATTCATTTAAAGTTCTTACTATTTTTTGGATAAGGGTCTAAAGCTTATCTAAGAAAAGTTTTTTGATATCACCAACCATTGGCCCAGGAGTGAAAAAAACTGGGGTTTTGAAGACAAAAAGTCATACCTCGTAATAAGCACAGTATAAATTCGGTTTAAAGTAGGTATTTGTCCTCTAAACATTAGAAGAAGATGAGGCTTGCCGTATGCTAAACATGTGAAACCATTGTCACATGCAACCATTGTCGTATTGAGTAAATTTGAAGTTTTTCTTAAGTTTAAGGAGGAATTCTTTTTTAACCTCTAAGCACCGGCGAAATCTACCTCTGCCTTCCGGCGTGCTGAAAGAATTTTTTTAATTGAAATAGTATTTTACTTATTCTACTCAATTTTGTCTCTGCATTTACATAAAAATTGTGCTTTATTTACTATTAAGGTATTATTGAACTGTTAATGGTGGAATGGAGATGATGGATATCTTCAACGCATGTATTTGAATTAGAGGTTTGGCAAACATTTTCTACATTCATTATCAATCAATAATACATTATTGTACATTATCGACTTAACAATAATCTAGCTCCACTACAGACGACGAAAATGATTAAAATTAAGGTCTTCGGGGAGTAATTTCGCTATCCAGTTTACTTATTGTAAATTAATTTGATTCTTTATCAATAATGTATTTCAAATATTTCACACACACGCACTTTTAAATAAATTACCAACGTTACATAAATTATAAAAATCTGAACTAACAGTTGGTTGTCAAAATTCTGGCGTGTATTTCATTTTTGTACGAAAAAAATGGAAATCAAAATAAATTTTTGAAATAGTTAAGAAAATGTCATATGTGTCATTTGAACTGTTTTTTCTGAATTATTAGTTCATTATTATTATAAATATCATTATAGTTAAGTTAAAGACAATCATTTTATGCACGAGTTGAAATTCAAACCTCTCTTACAAATGTTTTTAGTTATTTATGTTTTTTTCTAAACTTTACGTAATTATTTTTGTGTTTTAAAACATGTAAAAACTCTTTTTACAATTTTACATACAAGAATTTTTAAAAATAAACTAGACGTACACTTTTTGGCAAAGTTACTTATAGAAAAATGTTAAAATGCAAGATATTACAAAAGCAATAATTGTCATGTTTATTTCTGTTGTATTTTATTTTTTTAGTCATGACAGTTAGTAATCGAGTTTACTTTATAGAATAGCCTAGAACAAAATGTTGAATAAGAAAGAAAAACCTTGACCGTGGTTTGTTATTAGTGGCCTCATGAGCGCATACGTACAGTCCAATTATGCTGTCACTCGTTCTGTAACAATGTTTTCGTAATGCAATGTTTTCTTACCTTTCCATTTTGTTCATTCTTATTTCGGTCTGTAAGATACTATATGTAGTTTAATATTTTTCTCGGTATTATTTTTAACCGTTTGAATTTTAACTTAGCGTGTTTCCATAAATTGTATTAATTAATTATAATTCTGTTTTACAACGTATCTCAATTCTTACTTCATCTATAAAGTAATCGTATTTTTAATTACGGTAGTTTTACTGTTTATTTTCATAATCTTTAAGCACGAATACTGTTAAAATAATGTGTATTCGATTACCTAGTGAGAAAGTTTCCCTCGGTTTATTAATGCTTCTGTTTCTACTTCATTGAATTATAACTTATTCATCGTTTAATTCTCATTAATTATATCCATGGCCGTACGAAGGCTGGTTATATAATTTAAAGGGATAAAATCTAGGGAATACCGAAGTATTAATTTACTTGCTAGTGAAACTGCGCCATTGCTATCTTATTAACTCTTCGTAGAAATAAACTTAGACGTTCTCTTCACTTCGTAACTGGTATGTCTCTTTATAAACCAGTATCATTTATATATTTCTGTCTCCCTTCCGTACATTTCCTTTTACCCTGAAATTCAAAATTTTGATATTTTTTGAAAAATTTAAATTATTTATTTTTATTGCTGAAACGGTTTAAATAAATTTTAAATTTGAGAAAACTGCCATATTTTATTGCAACTGTAATTGAAAGCGTAATGAAAAAATTTAATTATTAAAAAAAAAATTATGTAAATTTATTTTACTACGTACTGTCTTAACATCACGGACAAGATAGATTGATAGAATTACAATACAATTTTGTTTTAAATAAAAATACTTTACAAAAATTTACGTAATGAAATTTTTAAAGCTGACAACAAAGTTCTAATACTTTCCTGAAGTTGGTTATTTATTCTTATAAAACGGAAAAATAATGATACGTGAAAATAAACGAAAAGAGTTTTAAAAAATTTCAAAAAACTATATCTTTATACTTCGATCTGCTCCTCTACCCCAAGACTGCCCAAAGCATTATTTTTTTGGGAGTCATTTGCTCTACTACTACGCCTAGAAAGATATAAAAAGATTCGGTTAAAAAATATGCAATAAATAAAATATTTTTTGGGGAATTTTGGAGTATATTTTTTTAAAAATGGTGTGATAAGCATGCCCGCATAAACTGAGCTTAATATAAAGTGGGGTTATATTTGCAAGTTTGAGAAAATTGACCTCAAAAAAACTAGCTGTCAATATTTCCAGCCCCTGGAGATATTGACTCCAAAATTTCACCAACAAATTCCCCCATATACACAAGTCTCTGTATAAAATCTCTTCAAAATTGGTTTATCCAGTCAAAATTGATTAACCTCTAAACACTACCAACACGTGTACATACGTTCTTATGAATATTATCTCCTCCCCCACCAATTATTTTTGTTTTTTGAAGTCCCTGGGTCATGAAACGTCGAGAAATTCAAAAATCCCATACGAAATGTTTTGACTGATTACCATACTTTCCCTCTTGCAGCATAGGTCTATGATTCTATAATGCCAGGAAAGTAAAAATTTATTTAATTCAAAATTTAACTAATATATATATATATATTTATTTATTTCCACAGCTACTACAAACTAATTCCCAATAATTGTTACTGATGATGATGATAATAATGAATATTTTTTATCCTGAGAAAAATGATTGATCGTGATTCGAACTTGGAACCTCCGGATGAAAGGCTTTTATTGGTATTTCCTTTTTTGATTTCAGTTTTATTCTTTTATTTAAGGTTATCGTTGTTTTTTCTTTATTGTCTTTCAGCTATAATGAAAAAAAATTATCTTTTTAAAAAATAAATTGGAAATTAAAAAAAATATTAACTCAATTGTTTTTTATTTTCTTTGTTTGAAGTCGGCATCAAATTAGAAAGTAAACAACTTGTTGTTATTAACCTTATATTCTTTCTTTCCAAATGTGTACGTTGCAGTCTGTTCTACTAGTGAACAATAAGCAATTCAGTGGTCCTATGACCATTTGCCAGCCTCCGTGGTGCGAGTAGTAGCGTCTCGGCCTTTCATCCGGAGGTCCCGGATTCGAATCCCGGTCAGGCATGGCATTTTCGCACACTCTAAAAAATCATCCATCACATCTTCTGAAGTAATAACTAACGGTGGTCCCGAAGGTTAAACAGGAAAAAAATGGTCCTATGAGATGAGGATGATATGTATGACATGTAAATAAAGAGTAGGTCTTGTACAGACCTAGTGAGGTTCAGGTTAACTGAACCTCACCACCAAAGTACACCCGTATCCACTGTCTATTATAAAAGAAACTAACTTTTACTAGGATTTGAGCCTCAGAACCTTCGACTTCGAAAGTCAGCTGTTAAACAACTGATTTGCGACGTTAAGTTAACCACACTTGACCAGTTTTATGGGGTAAGGTTATTTTACTGCTGAAATATAGGAATTAGAGATTTCTAGAAAAATTAGTTAATATTCCAGTACGTTTTTTGAAGTCGGTTTTTTCTGACAAAGTTTGTTACTTCAATTTTATTAGTTTTATTATAAAGGTGGATATGATTACAAAATACTTTATTAGTTTTCTCGAAAGAAAGCGGAAAAGCCTTTACCTAGATAAAACCAAAAAAATAATATTCAGTTAAGTAAATATATTAATTTCGAACATGAACTAAGGTTGAAGGAAGACAGAAATACTTTTTACTTCAGTTTTTTTTCATTTAGTCCATTTAAGTTTTGTATGGAAATACTTTTAATATTATCATGATTTAAGGCAGAATTGCTTTCATTGAATGTAATGATGTTCACTCATTCACTTCAGCTTACCTCTATATACACTTAACCCCTGTGATGATAGATTGTATTAGTTTCGGATTTAACGGACGTCCACTTCTATGGACTTAGCATGCTTACGTAGATGCAGTACAGAAAACAACGGCAGTACACTGAGCTGAAGAAACTATATTCAGCTCTTAAAAATGGCAGTAGTAAACCATTTCGCTTGTAATGTTGCTTAGTAAGTCCAGATGGTTTTTATTCTTGAGAATGTTTATGCCGTTATCAGAAGTGACTTATGAGACATACATTCGTTACGGAAATGTCGCCTAATAAATAAAATAGCTCCGAATAAAGAATTTTTTTTTTAATCTTCAGTTTATAAACAAGTTAAAAATTTTCTTTATTTTTAGCGAACTCTTGCTCTTTTTCCTGTTTAGCCTCCGGTAACTACCGTTTAGATAATTCTTCAGAGGATGAATGAGTATGTGATATGTATGAGTGTAGTCTTGTACATTCTCAGTTCGACCATTCCTGAGATGTGTGGTTAATTGAAACCCAACCACCAAAGAACACCGGTATCCACGATCTACTATTCAAATCCGAACATGTTTGAATCTATCCTGTGTTTGTATGATATAAACAAGTTAAACAATATACTTAGAAAAAAAGCTTACATAAAATTTGTTATAATTTCCTGGCATTGGTTATTTCTTCTTATATAGCGGAAAAATAATATACATGAAAAAATTGTGAAAGTTCCAAAAAAAATATATTTTTTTTACTTTTTTTGCTCCCCACCCCCAACATCACCTCTTGATTTTTCTATGTTTACTATTTTAAAAGAAAGAAACTAAAAAAAATTCCATAATCATTTAATAATTTTTGGTCGTTAATTAATAAATAAAGCCTCCACTTTTACTGGGTTGTGTAGAGCATTGTTCATAATCATTACATTATAATTATCTAATTTTTCTAAAATTATAGTAAACCATGCTTTAAAATTTTCATTTCTGTACAGCAATCATTAAGTTGAATTAGATTCAAATAGCTGCAACAGCATCTTTTACGAAACCGTTTTTGCTTCCTATGTGGATGACAATGAGTCACAGTTTTTATCCAGGTAGATTTTTTAATCCTATGGAAGGGCCTTTTTTAAAAGCGTGTTTGCTAAAGGTAACGGATCTATCAACTCAAGGATTTCTTACGAAATTCATGGTTTCAGTTGATAAATCCTTTGCCATGGATTTCCAAACCATAAATTTATACATAAATATAAATAAATACAATAAATATTTATGGTTTATATTTATAAATATTTATCCATGGTTTGCGTTGGTTTTGGACGCATATCATCATGAATTACCTGTTTCATACCACCCAAACCATGGTATCAATCCAAGGACCATGCTAGGAAAACCATGGTATCAACCCAGAAATACTCGGTTGATAAATCCCCGTTCTTTCCTAAACCATGGTTTGGGAAACCACGAAATCCATGGTTTTGAAAAAGAACTGTTCTTCCTTCCTCTATAAACTGTTTAATGCCTTAAATAATTTCTTCGACCGGTAATTTCTTCTTCAGGTAAATGTTTCTTCTTTATTTAATAGAATTTTTTTGGTTTATTTTTTTTTAATTTGAAATAAATCTTCTTTAATGTTTTAAACAAAGTTTTTCGCTTCAAGTCCTAATCGGTCGTCAGTAATTACGCCTGTAATATTTTCTCAAGAGTTAGTAATTTGTTCTTTTTTTTGAGTTCCCGAACTTTTCATCTTATTTTTGTCTACAATTTTTTTCTTTATTCTGTTTTCAAACATTTATTTTGTTTGTTTTCTTACTTATCGACTAAGTTTGTATATTAGATTAGTCATCGATAACCACCGATATTGAATGATAGTGATTCTTTTTCTTACCACTAATGATTCTTAATATATTGTCTTATCTTATTACGTTTAGATAAAGTTTCAGAAACAATGATTCATCTTCTTTCTAATAAATTTTCTACCACCCTTGACTGAATTCTTTTCAAAGTCACATTATTTCCACATTTATCTTAACTCTGTAGAATAATGTTTTCCTATTACTGTTTTTAAATCTTTTCCCTCTTTTATAATTAATAATTTTTTTTTCACTCGTTTGTTGATTTTCAAACTATCTTAATATTAATTTTATTATATCCGTTCTTTATCAAAGTGTTTTAACAGGTTATATTTTATTTATACAATATGGTGCTGTTATATAAATGAATACAGGTAGAGTTATTCTGGGATGTTCGTTGAGAAAATACTTCTTTGATAAACAGAACTCAAATTCTGCTGAGTTGAAATCTAGTTGAAAAAAACTCGATTGTTTTTAACTGAATTTAATTTTCGTATTATAACATTATATCCTGAGAAATGTGACTTGATTCCATTAACGGAAATGTCTGCGAAATATTAGTTTGATAGAAGTTTCATAAACTTATGAGGCATTGAAATCTTGATATTTGTTTTGTTAACTGGACTCTAGTGATTTGTTATTATTGTGTAATCTTAATTAAATGTTTCTATACTCTTTTTGCCAATATCAACTCAGGACATTTATTACGATTTTTTCTTTACATGTATACCTTAAAAATAGATTTTCCGGTGAAAATATGTTTTAAGCTCATTAAGATTATACAAATGTCGTCCTGACGACAATCAACTGGTGGCTGATTATTAGTAGTGTATTTATTTATTAATGTTTCACTCTCTCTTTTTACCTTAATAGATTTCGCCGGCCACCGTGGCGTGAGTGGTGGTGTCTCGGCCTTTCATTTCCGGGTTCAAATTCCGGGACGGTGGTCCCGGAGGTAAAGAAAAAAAGAAAAGATTTCACCCGTAATTGTATGTAGATTTCACCCGTACAATTAATGTAGTGTACATCGATTGCATTACATCGTAATGCAATGTACATCGATTCTATGTTAACATTATTAAAGTACATTTAACGAAAAAAATACGCTCAAGTATGGTTACCTCCTTTTTGTATTATTTTCCTATTAAATCACGCTAAGGATGAATAATAACATGATAGTTTCTTAATAACTACGTTAAATATAAAATGATTTTGACCTTAAACCTGACAGTTAGGGTCAAAATAAAACAGATGAAATTAAATTTAGCGTGACTAGTTCCAGTTCTTGACACCGGAAACTTTTCTTAAAGAAAAAGAAAGTAACATATAAAGGTGTATTATTTTATTTGTTTTAGTGTTAGAACCTCGTTCATGCTAGAACAATATTTAAAAACAATGACGAAATGTTGACCTGAAAGAAAAAAACATGCCCCAGACTCTGCCCGAGAATCGAACTCGAAGCCATATTATGTGCTTCTTTGAGTAAACTTGCATTATTGTGTTGTTTTATTAAACAATCTTATTTATCGAATCGAGTTTTTTTTTTATAAAGCCACACTTATTTTGCATTAAAACTACTGTCCAAGTCACATTATATATTTAAGCGTGAAATAACTAATAATTCATTGCATTATAATGATTTTTTTTTTAAGTAGAACGGGATAATGTCTGTTATTATTTAAACCAACCTTTTTTTCCTTTCTTTTAAAATAGCTATTAAAATTTTTCAGTCTTTTATATTATGCAGAATGACATCCTGAAACCTTCCATTTACCATGAAAATCTTAACAAATAATGCAATTATTATTAGTTTAATTTATTAAATGTTTAATAATTAAAATTGTTCGCTTTCTTATTTATTCATCGTTACTCTTTGTTATTACATAATGCGCTACAATAAATAAATAGATGTAATTGCGGTTCGTATTTATCAATGTTATTAAAACACAACTCATTTATCAGTAATGTCATTAGATTTTTTTGTCATATTCTAGGAATTATTTACATGATGTCGGTTACATATTATAGTATTAGTTTTTATCTAATATGTATGTTTAATTGTATTCATAGAAAATTACAGTTTCATCTTTTTATCTTACTTTGTGACATATACCAATGTGATTTTAAAGTTATTATAAGAACTGCATCTTTTCATTTTCATTATGAAAATAATGCGTAATAGTTATAAAAATTAAAAAATACGTTAAAAAAATATTTTTTTAACATTTAAAATTTTTTTTCTTTTTTTCTTTACTGTTTGTTGGTCTAATATGGTTTCATATTTGAGGAACGATTTAACCTATGATATTGAAACTGTAGCTTAAAAATGTATAATGTGTAAGATGAGCGGAGAATATATTGAGGTAATCTGTATACACACACACATATACATATATATATATATATATATATATGTATATGTGTGTGTGTGTATACAGATTATATATATATGTTATAAATTTGTTACGGAAAAAATTAACTTGTACTTGGATTTTAACTTACTAAAAATAAAATCATTTAAAATTTATAACATTAAGTAATTTTTAAAAAGATAATTCTTTATAAAATTTTCACGAATAAGATATGCATTTTTGTAGTTTTTCTTTACTAAAATATTTTTCTATAAATTTTTCCCTGCTGTGTTGAAATAATATATGTATAAAAAAATATAAAATAATTTCACTACAAAATGAGTTATATTAATTTGTTGCTTTATGGTACCTGCCCCATTCTTATAACTTTGATGCATATAAAGCACCTGAGATATAAGAGGTACCAGTCACTTTGTTTTCATTAAAATAATGCTCATTACGTAGTCAGTCCTTGTAGCGAAGTTTGGAGGTCAGGCAGTGCACTGGTGCCGGAACGCCTTTCCAGTACAGCTTTTTGGGAGAAATAAAGATTTGTCCTTTCACGTAAAATTTGTTTTAACATTACCGATAAAATATATAACCTAAATTAAAAAAATCTGATGTGGACACCACATGACTTCCTTGTACGCCTATTAAATTACATATAATTTTTTTTTTTAAATGAAAACTACATAAAATTTTATTTCATTAATAACTTCTGATATTTTTTTTATTTCATTTTTATTGTTATTGAATTATTATTCATCGTAATTTTTTTTACTATCAGAGATAATAATTATTAATAAATCAGTATATTTAAATTAAAAAAAAAAAGAAGAGATTAAGTCTGATTCGAATCGATGTGCCTTCCCCTAGTAAGATCCAAATATTTCATTAATTAAAATCTTATTTGGTTATAACTATGGAACCATTGGAAATAAGTAGCACTTATGATATATCGTTGAAAAGCTCTCAATGATGGCTTATTACTGCAGGTAAGAAAAAGTCCAAAATTCAATTTTTTACAATTTTGGTCTTTTTTGGACACTTTTGATTCAATCGATCGCAATCAAAAGGGGAGGTGCACAACTAGGTGTTGCAACAGTCCTAAATCCAATATTTCAACATCCTACGGCTAATCGTTTTTGAGTTATGCGAGAGACGTCACGTCGAAACTAGTCAAAATGGATATTTCCGTTTAAATCTGAAAACCGAAATTTTTCGCGATTACAATACTAAGGGAACAAAAATCAAAATCACGCGCACGAAAATAGTTTTTCCTTTTGAATATCTGTAGACAAACGGTAGTTATATAAGTCGCTAAAAATCTAATTCATGAAAAAAAAAAGAAGAAAAACATTTGACATTAAAAAGATTAGTTTTGCTTTTTAACAAGGTAAACTTTAAAATAAATGTTTTTTTTAGGTGGGAGGGACGAAAAATGCTTTCGCGTTATTATCGCCCGGTTCAAAAAATTAACAAAAAAGCTCCTTCTCGGATACTGGAATATTGATAAAAAAAGATTAAAACTAAAATAATAAAAGAGACGTAACCGTTAGGAAATATATGTAACACGAATAACAAAATATCAAAATTTATGGTTTGTTATCGTTAAATTTTATGAAGTATATTGATTCTTTTTAGAAGTAACAATACTCGGTCTAGTACATTCTTATCGTTTCCTCGGATGCGACAAATGTCCCTCGGTAATTTAGATTTGCGACGTAAGACCGCATAACATATTCAGTCCACATGGATATAGCGCACAGTCAAGCAGCGGCAGTCGCATCATACAATGGTGGGTTTTTTGCTGACGTCAGTTATCCGTGAGTAACTCTGGTATGTCCTAATCGCAATCGGCACAGGACCACTTTCTCTTTCTGCATGAAGACTCCCACGGTAACACAGTATTTTTGATTTTGTCGGAGTATATTATCCACAGTAGCAGTTCACTCACTTTCTTCGAAGAGTATTTTTAATTGAATTAATAAAATCAGTAGTAGTGACTCGAGTGGGGACAAACGGTTGGCTACATGCAACTTTAGCAGCGGAATCAGCACGTTCGTTACCCAGAATTCCCAGATGGCATGGGATCCAGCAGAAATTCTTGTGACGATTCAACTCAGCGATTGTGTCATGAATTTCGGTGACTATAGGATACCTAGAATACAAAGCTTGGAGTTCGCTACACGAATCGCCACAGTTAAGGATACGATGTTGTTTTGACTTAATAATATTCAAAGCCATATTGGTGGCATACAGTTCAGCATTGTAGGCACTTGTGATACAGATAGATCAAACACATAGGTTCTGCCATTTACAACAATAGCGCATCCAAAGGTATCATTCTGCTTCGACCCATCTGTAGATACCACTGCGTCAAAATCATTAAACGTAAACTGAAAGACGGTAGAAGTTTTTTATTTCTTATTATATATAGTGAGGTCATAATTAATGTTTATGGGGTCGACTCCACGGAGGATAGGAACAGGGATAGGTTGGGGAAACAGTAGGTGTGTCAAAATTTAAAAGGTACTTTAAACTACGTGGATGGTTCTCATATCGTTGGAATTGCGAGGACTGCTTTAAGAACGGAGTGATTTGGTTGTCCTTTAAGACGGGCAGAGTAAGATGCTAGCAGCTGGTTCCGTCTACCCCAAAGTGAAGGCTCACCGCAATCATCAAGTATGCTTGCGACAGGGCTTGATTTAAACGCACCAGAAGATAATTATCAAGCATTTTATAGAGATAGGTTAAACGCTTAAATTTAACCTATTATTAAAGTAATTAATAGCCCAAGTATTATTAATATTTCAGGTGCTCCTTTATGTGTTCTGAAATACTTTAAAGACAGTTTATTTTACAGCAGTAGCAGTATAGAATTTATCTTAATTTTTACAACTATTTTTTAAATTTAATAAATCATTTGAAATCACATTTTAATTATTTTATTCTTGATTGTAAAATAACAAAATAAGTAAAATTTTAAAAGTAACGAGGATTTCTTCTGGAAAGAAGAAAATTAAACTTTAAACTATATTCAAATGGAAAAACTTTAACTAACTGTATAGATTTTTTTTATGTAAAAATTAAGAAATTAAATTACGATATAATAAAAAAAGCTGGAAAAATATTGGGTGACTTTCCCGGTTATTAGTAATAAAAATTAAAAGAGTTACAGCTAAAAAACCAAAAAGATAATATATATAAATTTTTTAGAGGTGGGGAATAGATTTTAAGAATCTTTTTCTATAAATATAAAACGCCTTCAATAAAGGCTAAAATAAGAAGTAGAAAATTTTCAAATTATCTTTTCGGCATTGTAGGTTGGGGATCTTCAATTAAAAAATTGTAGACATTTCTTGAAGCTCAGTATATAAAGTATAAAGTTTCAAAAAAATTTTCTTTTTAATATTTAAACCCAAGAGCAAAAGAACAAAAACCGTATATTCCAATTTCAAGAAGTGAATATTGATTTTTTGATAAAAGGTTTGTGGATTATTTATATATCAATTAAGGTAACAAATTTGCTTTAATAAAGTTTCCTTTAAAATGCCTCTGAAGAAAATCGAAATTGGTTTATTCGCGATATGACCCACCCCCTTAACAAATTTGAAAAAAAATATTATCAGTGTATAGAAATATTTGAGCCGCATTTTAAGAAAATCGGTTCGGTCAATATTGAGATATAAGGCGAAAATCAATGCAACATACGTAATTTTTTTTTTTTAGTCTAGATGAACTGCTTGGACCCTAAAAGGTTAAGATTCGTACAAAAACCCGATATCACATTTTGGACATGATCACTATATTATTAATATTCTAACTATCTAACTATTTAATATTCTAACTATATTCGCTAAAAAATAAAATTTAGCTAGTTTTAAGTTACAGATTTTCTGGGGTTTAATTCAATAAAACTGGCGAGGATAAAGAAATATTTTATAAAGAGATATAATTCAGCATATCCTTAATATCATTAGAAAAGAAAATTATATTCATTCCAGAAATCAAATAAAAAAATGTGTTCGCGTACCGGTACAAATTACGATTTCTAATTGTTGATAATTAAATGCGAATAATGATTATTAAAAATTATATAAAAGAAATACAATATTGTTTAAATTAAGAAGCGATTGCAGAAAAATAAAATTTATAAAGTAGTGCAATTTTCTTTAGTGGAAGAAATAAGTATTTCTGGTAGAACAATGTGAAATAAGCCGAAAAACGTTTTAGAAAAATAAGTAATTAAGAGTCAATGAAGCAGATAGTCAGCTACATAGGATATAGATATCATGTTAATAATAAAAGAAAAGTAGAAAGAGATAAATATCAAAACAATTAAATGACGATAAAAAAATAATAAATTGTTATTATAATTAAATGAAAAATTAATTATACACTCAGCCTAAATAAAGAACACTGAATGTTATTTACTCGAGAAAGTATTAGTTAAAAAAAAGAAAGAAAATATTTGCTGACTTAATTTCTAGATTAAGTACATTATTATTTTATGTATTATTTTTATTTAAATTATCAAAAGTATGAAAAATTTAGCAGAAATTAATAGAAATAATACTAAGATCTTTTTTATAATGATTTTTTTATAACGTAATCAGTGACGTAGTTTCAAAGAGAGATCAGTATAATTTATTTGGTCCAAACGAAAGCGGGTCATTTGTTGTAAACTCAGACGGATAACCCCCACAGACGACTTGTTATTTTATTTAATCTTTTTATTTTAATTTTTTTCATTTATTAAATAGATTGTCATCATTAACTCTGTTTATCGTTATTTTCACTTGGTACCTTTCACAAGTTTCATTATTATTATGAGTGCATTATTGCAAACCACAATAACCGCTAGATTACGGTGAATTTTCAAACGGTTTTTATCTGTGATTTATTTAATAAAAGCAAATGGAACAAGTATGTGATGATTACTTTTTAAAAATGACTCGTTAAATATTATTTTTACTTAGTTTCCTATTTGCATTACTTTTTACTGTATGTTTTTTATTGCAAAAATAATAATTTAAAAAATGTTTAGCTTTTACTGTACAACAAATTTCATAAAAAAAAGTTTTATTGTCTAATTTCATATTAGACCAACTTTCAAGCAGACAAAATTACGATTAAAAGAAAATTTCAATATCTACGAAATTTGAGTGTTAGAATTTTCTTATTATACAGAATTTAAATCTTTTTTATATTGTTCCGTAGGATTAAAATTAAAATTTATGTAACTCACGACAAGATAAAAAATATGCGTTATTATGTGCTAGCTTCTAGATCTTTTTACAAAACATAACACATAAGTTTTCGACCGTATGTAATAAAAATCTAAGATTAAAAAAAAAACAAAATCCCTTTCGTCAAGCCGGAAGGCGGAGGTAGATATCACCGGTGCTAAGTAGAGGATAAAAAAGATCTCAGTTAAGAAAAACTTCAAATTTACTCAATACCAAAATGGTTGCATGTGAAAAATGTTTCATATGTTTAGTATACGACAAGCCAATCTTCTTACAATTCCAGCAAAATTTTGCTCATCCCTTGCCAGGGGTTGGTCATATCAGAAATTGTTTAAGGCAAACATTTTAGGTAATGTTTAGAGGACCACTTTAAACCGATTCGATAGTGTGACTATTAAGGGCGGTATGATTTTTTTGTCTCCGAAACCCAATTTTTTCCACCCCGTTGGCCAATGGTTGGTAATATCAAAAAACCCTTACTTGGATAAGTTTTAGTTGCAATATATATATATATATATATATAAATGTATGTATAAACGTTTGAACTGACGATGGTTTTGGGTCTGAGGGATGTGAAATGCGAAATTATGTCGAATCATGGTACCCATAGGTAGCTTTCTTATGAAATCTACCTAAAATTCATAACGATGTTTAAGAGTTCCTTAAGTTTTTCGTTTTCTACGAAAATACTATATCTTTCAATGAGACAAAGCTGTATAATATCCGTAAATCAAATTTATAACAAAAACCAAATTTTAGTTCATAGTTTTTCTTTCCGTTTTCAACATAATTGAAACCTTTTTTTTTACAAATATCTTTGTGCATATGACATAAAAAATGACACTTTTTCTAATGTTTTCTGAATCTTTTTATAATAAAAATTACTTATTCGAAACCAATCTCATTTATTAAAAATCCTCTAATTTTTCCTCATACAAAATGAAGGAAATATTGTTACCGCGAAAAATTTCGGCTTTCAGATTTCAACGGAAATATCCATTCCTGAATCTATTTTGACTAGTTTCGGGGTGACGTTTGTACGTACGTACGTATGTATCTCGCATAACCTAAAAACGATTAGCCGTAGAATGTTGAAATTTTGGATTTAGGACTGGTGTAACATCTAGTTTTGCACCTCACTTTTTGATTGCAATCGACTGAACCAGAAGTTTCCAAAAAGCCCAAAATTCATGTGTTTTGGATTTTTGATTTTTTCTTAACTGCAATAATAAGCTCTCGTTGAGAGATTTTCAACGATATATCATAAGTGATACTTATTTTCATTGGTTCAAGAGTTATAGCCAAATATAAGTTTAATTAATAAAATATTTGAATTTTACAAGTGGAAGGAACATCGGTTCAGACTTCATCTCCTTTTTTTAAATTTAAATTTATTGATTTATTAATAATTAACCTCTGATTGTAAAACAATTAACAATAAATAATTCAATTATAACAATATAAAAAAAAATTTTTTTAAAATTCAGAAGTTATTAGTGAAATAACATTTTATGTACTTTTCATTTTAATTCAAACATTTTTTCAATCAGACGTTAATAATCATTAATCAATATATTTAAATTAAAAAAAAAATAACTTAAAAGAAATATGTGAGTATGAAGTCAGATTCGAACCTATGTGAGCATGGTTACGGATCCGACACGTTCTCACTAACATCGCGTATCTACTTGTGCGTCGTGAAACGAAATTAATATATAAACTTATATAAAATACTGATAAGGACACCGCAAAAAAAATGTGGTGCAATGTGGTGTCCACCACAATGCAATTGTGTAACTGTCCACTTTATTAAAGAATTGGAGGATCGTATCTCCCTCTCAAATGAAATAAGTTTAAGTGACGTGCAACAAAAAATGTGTATATGTAATTTAATAGGCGTACAAGGAAGTCATGTGGTGTCCACATCAGAATTTTTTTTTTGTTTGCTTTTGTGGAAATGTTTATAAGTTTCAAAATGTTGATGTCTATTAAAGGAGTATACAAAAAAAAGGTAAAAAGATTTTTCCACAAATTTTTGTATTTAGTGTCTCAATTGCTAAGTGTGTTTGTTTCTGTGAAAATTTACCTGAATCTGTAGAATTTGTAGGAGTTATAGGGCGGAATTAGATTCTGGAAATCCTGATGTTTACAAATGCATCACAGCTGATTTTTAAATATTAAACGACATTTCTTTACCTAATTGAGTAAATTTATCTACCATTCCTTAGGATAAAGAAGGAGGGTTGGCAGGACAATGGCAAACCACCCGTAAAACCTGCCAGGAAAATTCCAATAGCAAAACTTCAAAATGTTCTCCACATCATGGAAAACATTCCCCTATGGAATCGCCAAGAGTCGGACAGGGCTGAATGGCTAAATAAAAATAGTAATGTATATTATAATATTTAAACATATATTTGTATGATTTAAATTTTATATATATATATATATGATTAAATAAATTTAAAAAAGTAGGAGTAAAATTATACTTCATAATTCTATCTAAAAAATTGTTACCTGCACGCTCCGTAATTATCCTATATTAAAGAGCAATGTTTTTTTAGTAAAAGGAAATATTGTGATCGCGAAAAACTTTGATTTTCAGATTTCAACGAAAATATCCATTTTGACCATCCCTGAAATCTATCTTGACTAGTTTCGGCGTGACTTCTGTACGTATGTATCTCGCATAACTCAAAAACGATTTACCGTAGGACTTTAGTAACATCTAGTAGTGCACCTTCTCTTTTGATTGCAATCGACTTGACCAAAAGTTTCCGTAAAAGCCCAATATTTAAAAACATTGGATTTTGGACTTTTTCTTAACTTTAGTAATAAGCCCTCATTGAGAGCTTTTC
This sequence comes from Lycorma delicatula, assembly GCF_047948215.1. Classification (NCBI taxonomy): domain Eukaryota; kingdom Metazoa; phylum Arthropoda; class Insecta; order Hemiptera; family Fulgoridae; genus Lycorma; species Lycorma delicatula. Next base: position 42,285,704 of record NC_134461.1, read on the forward strand.
AACAATATACCATAAGTGGTAGTTATTTTCATTGGTTCCAGAGTTATAAATAAAATGTATAATTAATTAAAATAAAATAAAATGTTAAAACTAAGTAAAATTTTATTTAATTAAATATTTGGATCTTACAAGGGAAAGGCACATGGGTTCAAATCTAACTTATCTCCTTTTTTTAACTTTTTTTTTTAAATTTAAATATATTGATTTATTTATTAATTAAATTAATAATAATTTAATTTATTAATAAAATTATTTACAATAAATAACAAGTGGTTAACAATAAATAAATAAATATTTATATATATATATATTAAAAAATATCCAAGTTATTAATGAAACAAAATTTTATGTACTTTTCATTTTAAAAAAAAATGTGTTAATGAAATTTAATAGGCGTAAAGGAAGTCATGTGGTGACCACATCAGATCTTTTAATTTTTACTATATATTTTTTTTAAATGTATCGTTGGCAATTGGTAAAATTTTGTAATTTATAAAAACACCATAAACCCCCAAAGTATTGATATGTTAAAATATACTGTTATTATTTATAAAATACCATTGTTATTAGGTTGTTGTTATTCATAAAATATCATGTATCCATGAAATATTATTGGGCCAACGTGTTAGAGTGAAATGTGAATAACTGTTTACCTAGTTGTATCTGAAAGTAAGGGAAAGACATTGTATTGTTACAAAAATAGTTACTGCAAGAGGTTTGGCTAGAAGTAACTGGTTAGAGTAATTTTGGATTTATTAGTATTATTTCTTAAGTGAAAAGGGCTGGACTGTCACCTGACTTGGAATACAGAAAAGACAACAACCAATAGTGTATGAAAGCAGAACGATCAGTTGATTTCTATTATAGGAAGTAATAAAAACGAGACGTCATATTCCCGGGAAGGAAGAAATGACAAATTAAATATTTTTATGACGTGGAGGGAATTTTGAAAATATTTCACGATCATGTACATTCATATTTTAATATATAATTCAACTAAATATTATATTTGTCTTTTTCCCCCTATAATTATAATTTTTTATATTTTTATATACTAGAAAATTTATAACGTATGTGGTAATCTCTTTTTAAAATATTCTAAATTTTATGTACTGAATTTTGGATGTATGGTTACTGAAAATGAAAAATTAAAAAAAGGTACTAAATTCAACTATAAGTACTTTGATATATTCTTACTATATGAAATTAATTTCAATGAACATAATAATAATGGTACCTATAACAAAAATAATTTTATCTTTCATTTGACGTATTGTTTGTATTAATTAAGATATTTTCCTCTAACAGGCTTATTTTTTCAATGTCCGCCCTTATTTTAGAGTTGCAATTTATAGATTATTTAAAAATTATTTTCATTATACATTATTATACCTGCATAAAAACAGCATTTATTTTAGTAGCTTTATTATTTTTGGGGTTTACAATGAAACTTGTTTAAAAAAATTATTAAAATCTTTTTTCTTTTGAAATACATTTATGTAAATTTTTGTTTTATGATAAAATCTATGTTATATTATTGTGGATAAAATTGTTTTTAATGAATTTCTCAAATCGTTTTATGGTACATACAAAGATTTTGGGGAATAGACAGTTTGGCGTGGATATACTTCTTTTAAAAAACTTTTAGAACGGTAATTTTTTTTTGAAAATCAATTTTTTAATTAATATTTTTATCATTTTTGATACAATGATCAATTTCAGGCCAACAGCACTCGAGGTCGGCCGTCAGTCTGACTGGCTTGGAGTACTGTTTGTATGAAACTTAACAAAAATACAGTAGCGATAACATTTATTCACTCAACCAATAAGATGTTATGGATATCTTATTTAAGATTTTATGTTTTATTTTACAGTAATATGAGATAAAACTACTGAAGCCAATCGTCAGTCGTAGTTAATTAAAACACCTACCTTTCCCGTTTTACATTTCCATTTGTTATTTTATGAAACGCAATAAAACTGAATCGAATTCGTTGTTGCATTACTTTAAAAATCTAATAAAATTTTTAAATCTTCACATTTTGTTTGTTTTGCATTTTATGTTGTGTGGTTAAAGGGTTTTATTTTAGCAGTTATCCCTAAAAGCGCTTTATAGAATAAGTTTTGCAAACATTTTGGAAAATTAATCGTTTTTTTTTTACTACCTTGCAGAAAGTAAAGAAATTATTGTAATCAAAAAAATCCCGGTTTTCAGATTTCAACGGAAGTATTCATCCATTTCAACGGAAGTATCATGAACCCATTTTCACTAGTTTCGACGTGAGTCTGTACGTACGTATTTATCTCGCATAACTCAAAAACGATTAGCCATAGAATGATGAAATGTTTGATTTAGGACTGTTGTAACATCTAGTTGTGTACCTCTCCTTTTCATTGCAATCAACCTGGATCAAAAGTGTCCAAAAAAGCCCAAAATCCAAAACAATTGAATTTTGGAATAATAAGCCCTCATTGAGAGCTTTTACTACCAAGGATTTTTTCATAAGTGGTACTTATTTTCATTGGTTCCAGAGTTATAGCCAAATAAAATTTTAATTAATGAAATATTTGGATTTTACAAGGAAAAAGCAAATGGGTTCGAATTCGACTTCATTTCCTTTTTTTTAAATCTAAATATATAGATTTATAATAATTATTAAGCTCTGTAAAAGAAAAATTAACAATAAATAATAATTTAATAATAGCAATAAAAATAAAGAAATATGAAAAAAAACCGAAGTTATCAGTGAAATAAAATTTTATTTACTTTTCATTAAAAAAAAAGTGTGTATATGTAATTTAATAGGAGTAAAAAGAAGTCGTTTGGTGTCCACATCACATTTTTTTTAATGAAATTGTCTATAATGTTGACTCAAATGGAATCTATTCCAGTAAAATAATTTTTACAGCTTACGTTAATTATGATTACCGAAAAAAATAGTTGAACTACTAATTTTGAGTTTCAGGTTTATTTATTTGACTACCCGATTTCCTGTTTTATTAAAAAGAGTCCTATAATATGCACAACTGTACTTTTTAATGAAATGCAACGTTAGGTTTCCTCGTTTTTTTTTAATACTGTTTAAGTTACGTGAAGCCATAAATTGTAGTCACTATTAAATGATGCATTTGTTTAGTATAAAACAACTACATAATAATTAATTATCAAAAATTTATGTATTACTAATTCAAAAAAATCTTAAGGGTACAGTGATGTATAATCTTTCTTTTATTACTTATTTTTTTATTCTTAACTTAAAGTTTTGCACACGTATCAAACATTTTAATTCCTTTGCGTTTCTTCCTCTGGGACCACCGTTAAGTATTGCTTCAGAGGATGAGATGAATGACAAGTAGCGTGTAAAAAATGCCATGATTTTTCACACTGACCGGGATTCGAATCCGAGACCTCCGGATGAAAGTCCGAGACGCTACCACTCGCGCCACAGAGGCTTGCTTTTGTATTAAAAGTACGTGGCAGTATGTATTTAAAAATATGATTTAAAATTTGATAAGTTTATTATTTTTTTCACACAGATCAGGAAAAATCTTTATTTATGTAAACTATATTTTTTTAAATTAAAATATTGATAATCTTTCCCCAGTGAAAAATAAAAGATTAGATGCATGATAACATAATCATACATACTCGCCGCTCCTCTTCCCATTACGAGGTGCTAATACATTCACAAATACATTCACTTATATTGTATATTTATATTTTGAACAAAGGCTGTAAATTCTTATAGTTTCCTCAAAGAAATTCCTAAAAGTAAAATTACTTTGTAAATTTATCATTATTTTAATCTCTGTTCCCAATGCGTTGCGCTCTGTTCTGCTTGTGAACAATATGCAATCCCATGGTCCAATGAAATGAAGGTAATACGTATGATATGTAAATGAGGGGTAGTCTTTCACAGACTCAGGCCCACCATTCCTAAGATGGTGCTTAATTGAACCACAACCACCAAAGTACACTGGTGTCTGCAGTCTAGAATTGAAATCCGTATAAAAGTTACTACTTGCTAGGTTTTAATCTTTACAACCTTCAAAAATCAGGTATTAAACAGCTGATTTTCGTCGACGATTTAACCACTGACCTTGGGTTTATTTATTATTATTATCCAATAGAAATTACGAAATATTTTTTCTTTAGCTGTATTTTGTGATGATATGTTTACATTTATCGCTCTTTTAAATTAATTATATATCATTATCTTGTATAAAAACCCTTTTCAGTATATGTGATTACCTGTTTAATGATTTCTTATTCTTCAGTACTAATATTGTAAAACAATTCGGAGATTTCGTATTAAGTAAGTAATATTTCTAAATAAACTTTATATACTTAGTAACCGGCCGGGCCTAGTTTCGCTCACTCTTCCCGTCTATCCATGGGCTCGGTTCGGAAGGGAGTACAGTTTGCTCAGCATAGTACTTGAAACTTTGAGTGATCTGAATTATACGGGTCTCAATAGTCAAATTAATTGCTATTAACTTTTTAATAATTGTTTTTAATGGATCATGATGCTTCAGTATTGGATTATTAGATGCATTAATCATGCATTTCTGTAATAATTACTTTGAGTATCACAATGATTACAATTAATTATAATTTATACGTAATTATAATTGTGATATTCAAAGTATTTTCACCCAAAAATTCTTAAAAATTATTAATAAAACTTAGGTTAAAAATTATTAGGTTAATTAAATTTTATGTAAAAATGTAATATAAATTTTAATTAAAAAGGAAACTCCTGAAAATTTAAACAATATTCCTTTTTTATTTTTAGAATTTACCTTTTCGCTAAATTACGCTAAATTAAAGGTTAGTATGTTTTAGATATTTTTTAATTAATTTGATATCGAATTTAAAAATGAAAATTTAAAGCATTGGAAAAGCATTATTTCTTAGTATTATTATTAAGTTAAAGTATTATTGTTAAGTTAAGTATTATTTCTTAGTTTAGATGTTTATTTCTTAAATGGTATTTTCCGTTGTATACTTTTTGATAAGCTAAAAATAAGTGACAAAGAAAATGTAAAGATTTCTGTGATATGTTCTTAATTGAAATGGAATACGATAGGTTCTTTTATTGCGGTCAGTTTTTAGGGATGAAGCAACATTTTATTTCAGTTTCTCGTCACAGTGTTCGCATATAGGGACTTGAGAATCCGCATGAGATTATACAACAAGAGCGAGATTCACTAAAAGTTTCTTCGGCCATTTACAAAAATCTATGGCTCTTTATTTTTGAACTGAGCTTTCTTTTCTCGAGGTGCTGTAGGACTGGCTTTTTCCACGACAAAATACAGGCTTTGAAGAATGCATTTTTCAGCAATATTCCCGCCACATCGAGTTCGTCGGTTGTTAAATGAAACATTGCCTCAACGCTGGAAAGGGTGTACGGGAGCCCAAAACTTGATACTACAGTTACAGACCTCAAGATCCTCAAATATTACATCTTGTATCTTTTTAGTTGTAAATGGGGAGCATATAACAACATTTACATCTTGGTAAGTGGAATTTAAAAAATGTTTGAATAGTATGAAATTATCTTGTAAATGTAACATTTTCTTTATAAAATACATCTTCTATACGCGCGGGCAGGTACGCATACAGAAACGTGCTTTTAATTAAGATCTTAATGTTTTTGAAATCAGATGACTTAAAATCTTCGTAACAACAAAAATTCGAAGGTGTCATTTTTTACCGGTAACAAAACTGTACTTTCCTTTTTATTTTTCTGTTGTGTAGCTTGGATAAATAAACTAAAGAATTCATTTTATGCGTACTATATATTTTTTATAAATACTGTTAAGAGAAAATATTCTCAGACAGTTGAAGTAAAAAATGTATTTATTTGTTTTTTATATTTAAATTATCGCGTAAAAGGCTTCAAGCACAATTTTATAGTTGTTAACTTAAAAAATTAAAATAAGTTTTATAATTTTTTTTTTGTTTTATCTTGATTTAATTACACAATAAAAAAAAAAACAATAATATCATTGAAGGATTTCTTAGAAAAAATTGTTCATTTATTTTCATTAGTATCAATTTACGTTAATAATAGGTCGGAATTACACCTAACGTAGCGTGCTTGTGGATACAGACAAGCGGGAAGTTCTTATGCTCGAGGCCGAAATTTTATATTACTGTATCCCTTTCTTTCTTACTATCTTTACATATCTTCTTGCATATATGTTTTAAGTGTGTGTGTGTGTGTGTGTGTGTGTGTGTGTGTGTATTTTATTCTTTACATTTACATATAAGTATGCGTATTTTCATGGAAGAAGGATCGTTAATTTTTTCAGCGGTCACGGTTCACGCCTTTTGTACATTCCGTTAGATTATTCTTGTACAATGGCTGTAATAAATTGAAGAAGAGGAGGTATTGTATTATTTCTTAAGCAGAAATGCGTAAGCAAAATAAATTATATAGGTTAATTAATTTAATATAATTATATATTTTCATAGAATAAGATATCAAAAAGCTTTTGTTACTCCCGCTTATCAGGTGTATTCTTTACATACGACTATAGGCTTTAGGCTGCCGTAAATGAAACCGTAGTAAAGTCTTAAAAAAGGTCTATTTGTTTAAAATAAAAAAAGGAAATCTTTATACTTTTTACCTCAAAAACGTCTAATGCAGCTTACTCACTGAGTATGTATTCTCAGCAAAATATTTTTTTGCTAGGAAGAAATTTTAATAAAAGATTCTTTTATATAAAACAAAAAATATTTTATCAGAAATTAGAGCAGATTGAATTAATCGAAGATATTTGCTTTTCAGTTTTGGTTTTTTGAAAAAAGCTGAACTGTTTTAACATAACGGGACTAACACATTTTAGAAAATGTAGATAATTGTTTTCCAAAAGATTTTTAAAGGTATCCTTTTTTTAAAGGTTTCAGTATTTCTGGTGAAAGATACATCAAATTTAGATGAGAGTTAAGATGGTTTTAATTCTTTTTTGATCGATGTGACAAATTATTATCACTAACACCCAAAGTTTTTCTCGTATCATTGAAAGGTGCACCTTCATTTAATTAACACTTTCATTTACACTTATTTTAGAGTCACCAAACAAGAAATAGAACTCAAAATTGACGGCCCTCTTCCAAATAATATCAAGGATTGACTGGTTTTACATAACTCGGCATCCTCAGCAAACATCTACACTTAAGAAGCCAATAATGCGGAAGGCTAAAGAAAAAGATAATTTTTTTTTTGAGAAATAGTTAATCTACGGAAATAGCACAATATGAGATCAAACTACCTCGCCCATTGTTCCAGACAGAAAGGGCCGTTTCGTCCAGAACCCTTACCTAAGGAATAGGTAATTTTACGAAACAGTATATAACTGTTGTACTATTTTGCGTTGACCAGGTATTCTCCAATAGAAATGTTTTCTCCCCAAAAGTTAAAGAACCACTCAAGATAAATATAGTTTCCAACGGAGCAATCTTCCAAATCTCCAGAAATGAATGGCGACCTTTCTTTTGGAATCGAAGAATAGAAAAAAAAACAGGTTTCCATTTTGTATGATTGAGTTCAACTAAGAGTTACTTGAAAGTGAGACTATTAATGATATCCAAGATGTTTTTGCTTTTGTTTTACTGAAACGGTTGAGTAATTTTTATGAAATAGTACCAGACACGTTTGTGGATTGACCAACACGGTTGATTTGTGGTTTTTTTTATTCTAAGAACTTAGAGTACAGCTGTATTAGTATTGAATATTCAGAATAATTTTTGAATGTTCAATACCTTTTTGGAAAATTTTGAAAGCGAGAATATATTCTTTGTATTGTACTGTAACCGCTCAAAAATAATCACTTTTTAGTTATTTTATTCTAATAAAAAAATAAAATTTTAAACATAAAATAACAGTTTATAAAAGAAAATTAGCACATAAACATGTGCTAATGGAAGTACCATGACAGTATTACAGAATGATCATTCTACTCATATATAAAAGTTAAATTAATAAACCTAATTAATTTCATTGTTCCATGGGGAGGGATTGCTTATTGTTCTCTAGTTGAACAGATTGTAACGTACACATTAGGAAAAAAATTAATAAAGCAATTAAAAGATTTTATTACGCTCAATAATTCGAATTACGAATAATAGATTGTTTTATTCTACTTGTTTAAAATCGATTTAAATTTCATTGAATTAATTTGTTCCTTTTTTTATACACGACTCCCCAAAAAGGAGTGTAATGTATTTAGCGGTATGTTTTTTCCACCGTAGCAGCTGAACGGCTGAACCGATTTAGATTATTACCCCGCGTTGGAATCCTTATGTTACCGGGAATGTCATAGGCTGTATAAATATATGTATTTATATATCCAACCCTACTAAAGGGCATTTGTATGAGTAGGCACTCATGCAATATCCCTTTAGTAGGGTAGGGGACACACAGGCAGACGCCTGTGTCCGTTCCCCTTAGCTTAGCACCGGTATGTACCGATCACTAGCGGAAAATCCCGATTCGTTAGTATCAATTTCTAGAGTTAAATTTCTTTCGTTATATCAATTTTCATCATTCAAAAGAAATATTTTTACACACGATGTAATCAATTTTGGACACCTAATAATCCCCATTCCACGACGCCGTCCGCCTTGGCAACCCCCCCGGAGGGCTTATCTGCGGAGGGGGTGCCTACGCACCCCCTGCCTATTTACAGGCACCCAGGGTGCCTACGCGCCTCTGCACCTGGTATAATTAAATTTTAAAAAATCTGTAAAATCAATTATACTATATACAAAATTGTCACCCGCACGATCTTAAAGAGCAATATTTTCTTTTGGCAGTCGTATTTTTTAATTTTTAATATTTATGTCTTGTTAATATTTTATGATTTATCTGTATACTACAGTTATTGCTTAATCATATTTTAGGCATTTAAAATAATTTTTGTGTCAACAGAATATTTTAAACTGATATTTGTAAATACTACAATCTAAAAAAAGTCTATTTAATTATAGAAATATTTCTGTAATTAGATTATCCATCCAAATAGTCTATTTAGGTTCGATAATCATATACGCCCATTAACATAATGGCAGGAAATAAATTACATTCAGAATTATCTATGAACCTCAATTATTACCACCCTTTCAGTAATTATTGTAAAAAAAAAAAAATTAAATAGTGTAAACGATTTAAAGATAAATGAATATGTTTCAGTACTGATTCATTCAATTCCAATTAAGCATTTTTCAATCACACATTTTTATCACTTTTTTCGAATTAAACTAATGGATTCGCGTTATCCATTGTGCCGAAAGATAAATGGTTTTAGTGTGAATGGTTATTCTTGGACTTATTGTGCAATATTTGTTGTGTTTTCCAGATAAGTTAAATTTATCTTAAGCATTGTTAAAGACAACCATTAGTAAATTGACTATTGCATATTCTTTAACTTATTGAAGGACAGTTTTGAATTATTAATATATATTTCCTGTTGATTTTAAATAAATTATAATTTCTTAGATTTTCTGATATACTAAATTTAATTTTTTTTCCTGTTTTATTCGTACATGATTGTCGATTCTTTTCTTATATTTTTGAATTGTAATTATTTATGATCTTACATATCTGTGATCATAAATTTATATTACTATTGTATTCTATTAGTATAATAGTAATAATAATTATATACTTTATTAATAATAATTATATTATTATTAGTATTTATGAATCATAATTACTTATCAATCATCTTTTATTTTTGATCATAATGATCAGTCAAAAATTTATTGTTATTTGTTTTCAATTAAACATTTTTCATTTGTATTTTAAGAATTGCTCTGGTTAATTGTTTATAATAAGTTCATTGTTAAATTTCCAATCCTTTTACGTTTAATATAAAAAAGAAAACAACGTAAAACTTAAGAATTATAACTATATACAAGAATAATTCAGATCTATATCTGTTACAACATGTCGTGCTGTAGTCATTTTTCTTTAAAAGTTTTGTTAACTGAAATTAAACCTTTTTTCCCCCCACCTTACTAAATAATTTGGTTTCAGTTAAATTTATTAAGAATAAGACTAGCTTTGGTTAAGGTTAACTTGAGCAAAAATGATGAACTTCGTCAGGTAAATAACGATAAGGTTCTGTCAGATTTATAACTTATTTATAAACCAACCCAACCTTGGCCTAAACCTAATTAAACTGAAATAAATTTCATTTATACCAAGTTATTTACACCGTAAGTAATGTATATTGCACATTAACAAGACATACACCTTAAGCTTAATCTAACTTAATTTAGTCTTAAGTAAATATAATCTCAGTATTTACTTACTTTCACTGAAACCAAGTTATATCGTCTGAAAGTAATGTATATTACCCTTAAACAGTGCTGAATTACCAAATTTTTGTGAGGGTACTGTGTACCTTACGAGGGACATAACTCGGGTGAAAGACGTTCCCGATGGTTAATTTTTTACGAATAACTGAGGTCCTAAATAAGATATATTTCAAATTTCATCAAAATCAGAGGTGAGTCCCCTAAATGTATATAATTACCTTTCTTGTCGGCACCTTTCTTCATTATTTTTTGTTGTAATACCGTTTTATTTATGAAAGTTGTGATATAAGTTATTTATCATTCATTAATCAAGTCGATCGTTAAAGATAATGATACTACCATTATTATAGATAATTAAAGATAATGGTTGTTATACACAAATGAGCATTGTGTATAATAACTCTTACCTAAAAAATGTTTTCTGATAAAGAAGAGAGAAATTAGTCTAGCACAGTGGTCGGCAACCTGCGGCTCGCGAGCCACATTTGGCTCTTTGGATGTGAAGCTGCGGCTCTTTAGTTCCTTACGCAAATACTATTTATTTTATCAAAAAAAAAAATTTTAAATCGTTCTGAATCGATTAACGAGGATTAGGCACCGATTCTATCGCATTGCCACTTGTACTCGCTTTTCACCGCACCCCTCCCCCGTGACACGCTTCGTCGCTGTCGTCAGTCCTCCGTCAGAAGCTTTCGAATGACGCCGTCGTTGGATGTTTCTATGTAGGTTTTAATTCGCTTTCGACGCAAGACAATTTGAAGTCTTCACCAGTGCTTTGGCTGTGACGTATAGTTTGTTGTTTCAAGTAAAGGAGTTAGAAGCGAATTATCTTCTCAAAGTTATATATGTACATATATATAATAATAATAAAAAAACCGAAGTAAAGATAGGTAACATAATGAGTATTATATTTTTAAAATACATATTATACATATTTTTTTCCAAATAAGATACCTAACTACTTTTTTGAAGTCAATAAGAATTGCCAAAAAAGAAACAAAGTACTACTGTTGGATATTACCGCGGAAGTGTTTTTATTAAAATATATATTTAATAAATGACTTATTTTGCTACTTATCTATTTTATAGCTTTTATTATTTAAAAAATAGAGTTAAAATAATAATTATAAGTGTTAAGTACTTATAAATTGTTATTTAATAAACCTATTTCCAAAAAAATTTGTGGCTCTTTAAAAACTTTGAAATTTTGTAAATTGTAATTGTTGAGTCTTCTGACTCAAAAGGTTGCCGACCCCTGCTCTAGCATTCTGAATATCAGCACTGAAAGGATTAAAGTTCTGATAGATTTTATCTGTATAAGCAATCATAGAATATTATTTATCTGTAATTTATTTTCTTCGTTTATATTTAGAGAATATGAAAATTTATTATCCGACATTGTTTTTTGTTTTAGTCATTAAACAACGAATTTAGGTTTAATTAGAAAAATTTAACAATAACTTATTCCCTTTTTTTGCTGAAATCGAGTGTACAACTTATACTTCACTATTTTTTTCTTCTTCCATTTTAAGTAGAATTAAATCGGTATTTGTTACTAAGATAACGTAAATAATCAAAATATACACCTCTTTCTGTTTTCCAGAGCCATGATTTTTTTCGTTAATTTTATTTATTTACACTCATGTTAAAAAAAGTGAGTGCTACTTCTTAAAAAAATTAATATTTATTTTATTTTTTCCGTTTTTTTGTTCCACTCGTTCTGACCAGCCTTTTTTCTTCTAATGCTTTTCTTTTTTTAAGCTTTCTTATAAAACTAATTACCCTTGCGGTTGAACTAGCCTGGTAAGAGACTGTCCTCTCAAGGTTACTTGCCCGATTTGATTTTTAATGTATTTTATACGAAGTTTATTATAACATGTAGCTTGATATTTATAGTAAATAATTTAATATCATATCAAAATTAATTAATCACCAGTAAATAATGTTATACCTGACTAATACTTCTTAATGACAATTTTCTTACGTAAAACTCTTCGGCGGACTTTCTAATTTCCTTCCATTTGACAATTTGATTGTTTCCTCAAGCCTCTTTTTTTATGGAACTACTTTTATTACTTTCATTAGAGGTATCTGCTATTCAACGGTCCACTATTCTTCAAGATGATCATAAGACCATCCACGTGTAATTTTAACTCGCATCAATCACATTGTTTCTAGTCACGACTTTCTGTGACATCAGATTGTATCTGGTGAGTATAAGCAGAACTATCACGTTGGATGAAGTACAGTCCAACTTTGTATCTAGATATTTTATTCTGTTTTTATGGGTTTTATTATTTGAAAAATATTTCTTTACGTATCTCATTTACCGAGGGTGACCTTTATGATTGAATAATTTCAAAATCTTTATTGTGCTTTAGAATATTTAGGCCGATTAATAACTGAAGTAATATAAGGAAGTGCATATTATTTAACAATATATGAATAATGCCTAAATTTATTTATTTTTCAAAATTAACTGAGTTAAATCACAAAAATTATTGACTTTAAGTAATGTATTTTTAATTGTATTGAATCATCTAAAATTTTAATTAAAAAATAGTGGTTAATATGATTTTAAAAGAGTATTCATGTAAGGTATGATTTTATATTCCATATGGAATGCTAAATTTTGGAATATGGAAACAATTTTCACAAAATTATTGAAAAAAATTTTTGCGCAGTAAATGCGTCAGAAGAGCTGATTTCCAGGTTTTCGTTAAGAAAGAAAAGACGCACTGCTGTAATGATTTTTGAGAATAATATTACTGTCTGTGTTTTAGCTAGCTTTTGGTATGTTTTTTGTATTTCATGTTATGTTAGTATCGTGTGTTCTTTATAATGCTGCGAGTTACTGTGTATTGTTCCAATAAATACATTATATATTGTCGCGTGTTCGCTGTTCGTTCAGGATATAGAGAGATATTGACAATTGAAAATGTTTATATAATTACAGTTTATTAGTTTAAGAACATAAGTAAAACAAGACAAATCAATAATAATGATGACATTCAATAGTAGTAATAATAAACGACAGTAATTAACAACTCATAATAATTATCAAAATCATAATGACAACAGCAAACAACAATAATAATCAGGATAATAACAATATTGACAATGGCAAACACTAATAATAAGAAATGGCAATAACAAACAAATAATGATCATAGTAGTTACAACCACAATAATAATAACAGACTGTAATTACAAACAGAATTTAAAGTAATGGTCAGGATTTATTCACAGGTAGCTAAACATTGAAAAGCAGAATTCAGTCCCATTGACCAAAGACATTAGCTTATCCGCTAGTCGTATTAGCTTTTAACCACTAATCTTGTATTAACAACAATAGTACAATAGATAAGACAAGTATAACATTCCTTCACTGCAAATACCTTTGCTGTTCACAAATAAAACTACTCTAACAATTTATGATTGAAATTTAGTACATTATCTCTTCCACTTATAGTCTTTCTCTTTTTTGTTTAGCTTCTGGAACCACCGTAAGATATTACTTCAGAGGATGATATGTATGAATATAAATGAAATATGTAGTCTTGAACAGTTTCAGGTCCGCCGTTCCTGAGGTGTGTGGTTAATTGAAACCCAACCACCAAAGGACACCGGTACCACGTTCTGGTATTCAAATCTTATAAAAGTAACTGCTTTATTTGAAACTTAGAACTCGCGGCTTGGAAATCAGCTGCTTTGCGATGACGAGTTAATCACTAGACCAGCCCAGTGGGCTTACAACTTATAGTCTAACAGTAACTCACCTTCTTTTAACTCAGTCTTCGTAAGATGAATTATATTTGTGATACATTAAGCGCCTGAGAAATATGGAGTACCAAATCGTTTCTCTGATAACAATGATGTACACTGTACATTCAATCTGAATAGATTGAATGTTTTACTTTTTAGGCGTAAGCAACAGGTGTAACCTGTGTTTTACGTAAATTTCATAAGAAAGCTACCTATTGTAATGAGTGCCATGATTCGACTTCCGGAAAATTTCGATATCTTCGCGTTTGACATCCTCCAGACCATAAAAACACCGTTAGCTCAAAAGTTTATATGTATATATTTCACTTTCTTGTGGATACGATAACTGCCGTAATTTTGCGCCAATCCCTTTCAAATTTTTACCTAAAAACAACTCGACCCAAAATCTCGGTCGACTTTGTTAACGGTCAAAATCGGACCATGGGGCTGGAAATGGGACGGCTTTTTCGATAAAATAAAATATTGCTATAATTTTCTTATTAAGTAGAATATCGAATTCGTTTAAAGTTTCTACTATTCTTTGGATAAGAGTCTAAAAACTTACCCCAGTAAAGTTTTTTGATATAACCAACCATTGGCCCAGCGGGTGGAAAAAATGAGTTTTTGAAGACAAACAAAACCATACCAACCTTAATAATCACAGTATCGTATTGGTTTAAAGTGGTCGTTAGTCCCCTAAATATTACCTAAATAAAACGTTTTCAATCAATTTTTGATATAACCAACCGTTACGGCAAGGGATGACCAGAATGTTACTGGAATTGTAAAGTGGTGCTAGTCGTATGGTAAACATGTGAAACATTTTTCACACGCAACCGTTGTCATATTGAGTAAATTTGAAGTTTTTCTTAACTTTAAGGTGAAATTTTTTTTAATTCCCTCCTTAACGAACGGTGAAATCTTTTTTCAACTGTTTTTTTAATTTAATTATATTGATTTATTAATAATTATTAACCTCTGATTGTAAAAACACGTTTTACAATGAATAATATTCAATAACAAATTAAAAAAAATCAGAAATTATTAGTGAGATAACGAAATGTACTTTTCATTAAAAAAAAATGGAAATGAAGTCAGATTCGAGCCGATGTACCTTCCCTTTCCAAGAGCAAAATATTTTATTAATTAATATTTTATTTGGTTATAACTCTGGAACCAATGAAAATAAGTACCATTACATATATCGTTGAAAAGCTCTGAAATGTTGAAAATCCAATTGTTTTTGATTTTGGTCTCTTTTTGGATACTTTTGGTTAAGTGAATTGCATTAAAAAGGGGTAGTGCACAATTAGATGTTACAACAGTCCTAAATGCAAAATTTCAACATTCTACACCTAATCGTTTTTTAATTATGCGAGATACATACGTACGTACAGACGTCACGCAGAAAATAGTCAAAATGGATTCAGGGATGGTAAATGGAAATTTCTGTTGAAATCTGAAAACCGAAATTTTTCGCGGTCACAATACTTCCCTTATATCGTACAAGGATGTAAAAATCGAGATTTTTATATAACAGTCAATTATTTTAATTGGTTCCAAATTATTTTTATTGGTAACTGGTCCCTGGTTATTGAATTCACTGCTATAACAATTCGATTTCGCAGATCTTGGAGAGTAGCAGGCTTAATTGCTATACTCACCGAGTTGGTCTAGTGGTTAACTGGTTATCACAACTCAGCTGATTTCGAAGTTGAGAGTTCTAAGGTTGAAGTCCTAGCAAAGGCAAAAATAACTTTTTTACGGATTTCAATACTAGATGGTGGATACCAATGTTCTTTGGTGGTTGGTATTCAATTAACTTAACATCTCAGGAATGGTCGACCTGAGACTGCACAAGACTGCACTTTATTTACATTCATACATATCATCCTCATTCATTCTCTGAAGTAATAATACCTTACGGTAGTTCCGGAGGCTAAACAGGAAAAAACGATAACCCTGAAGCAAAGGTTAAAATATTATTTTATGTAAAATATTATCTATTTCTCAAACCGAATGAATTGTCCAATTTTAAGAAGTTGTAAATGGGTAAAACCCCCCAAATAACAAAATAGTTTATTTCATTATATTTTTGGACAATCTAATGTTTTAGGTAGATTTCACATGATTGTTGATTTGACTTCCGGAAAATTTCGACTTATATATATTCCACTTTCTTGTGGATACGATAACTGCATAATTTTGCGCCAATCACTTTCAAATTATTTCTTAAAGTAACTCGTCAGAAAATCTTGGTCGAGTTCGTTAACGGCCAAAATCGGATCATGGGAATGGAAAATATCGCTATAACTTTCTTATTAAATTAAATATCGAATTTGTTAAAAGTTGCTACTATTTTTTAGATTAGGGCCTAAAACGTATGTAACTAAAGCGTTTTGATATCACCATCCATTGGCCCAGGGGATGGAAAAAAGGGGTTTCGAAGACAAAAAAATGCATACCTCCCTTAATAGGCACAATATCGAATCGGTTTAAAGTGATCGTTAGTCCTCTAAACATTACCTAAAACCTTTTGTCTGTAACAATTTTTTATAAGACTGACCCTTACGGCAAGGGATGATCAAAGTTTTGCTGGAATTGAAAGAAGATTGGCTTGTCGTATGCTAAACATGTGAAACTTTTTTTCACATGCAACCATAGTCGTATTGAGTAAATTTGATGTTTTTCTTAATTTTAAGGTAGAAATATTTTTTATCTCCTACTTAGCACCGGTGAAATCTACGTCCGCCTTCCGGCATACCGAAAGGGATTTTTTTTTGTAGGCTTGGCTCATTGATGTTATTATATTTACCTTTGTGAAGAAAGCATCGGGAACTACTTTATTCATATAATCTTTTTACTCTAAGCCTCAGAATTAGATACTTATTATTCTTGAAATGTCTATGCCATATTTTTTATTTATACGCTGTTATTATTTCTTGTCGAACTACTGCAGCGGATTCGATAGTAATTATTTTTTTTAAATATTGTAGTGTATCAAACATAAATTTCTGCCGGTTTTTCGTAGTGAATTCCTAAAGTATTTTTGATTGTGTTGTATGAAAAGTCTCTGAGATACAAGATTTAGCAATCAGTGTCGCTTTTTCTGATATTGATGATTATTCACGGTAGAAAATATATATTTTTCATATAATAATAAATAGTAATGCGTAGTTTTTCTTCTGCATGTAAATCTTTGTTAATGGTAAGGTTGAAGGTACATAATTGGAAAAAATTGTAATGACAAGCTTGGTTTTAGCATTACTCAATGCTATATAGTAGTTATTTTCAACTTTAAATTGTAAACTGATTAAAAAATAATTATAAAAATATTAACATCTGTAATAAGAAGTAACATTTATCTAAGTAAACTACTGCGTAAAAGGGTTGCAGGTTTATAAATTATTAATTATAAATTTATTTCTAATCATGCTTTTTTTTAATATCTTTATTTATAAAAAAATTAAAATTATTAGCGACTTATCAGTGTAATGTAACTGTACTAGTAAATTTGTAGTCTTGAACAAACTCAGGTCGACTACTCCTGAGACGTTTGGTTAATTGAAACTCAACCACCAAAGAACACCTGTATCCACGATCTAGTATTCAAATCCGAATAAAAGTAACTAACTAACTTTATTAGGATTTGAACCTGAGAACCGACTTCGAAATTATCTGATTTACGATGACGAGTTTACCACTAGACCAACCCTGGTTGGTCTAGTGGTAAATAGTAAATAGTGGTAAATCAAAGCATGATTTAATCCTAGTGGATTAAATCATGCTTTGATTAAATTAAAATTAAAAAAAGGGAAAAATCGTTTTCTGTTTATAATGTAACGTAGAAGAGTATTCTAACGCGTAAAAGATTAAAAAATGAACTAATAAACTAATAATCTGATCTTCAACTAATAATCTCATAATTATTGATTTTTATTCGCTGTAATTTATATGATATACAGAAGTCCATTAGCTAATTAATTTCCTTCGCATGGATATTTTTAGAGGTTTTATATTAATGCATCGTAATTGCTTTTCGCTATAATTTATCCTGCATTAAATTAACTTAAAATATAGATATCATTTTTTTTTTACTTTTGATGCAATTATAGAGTTTTCTTTTATATTAGACTGTTTTTGTTAAATATTATTATGATAATGAAGAAGAAAAATAATGGAGACTCGTATCAAAATATATATTATCATATTTTAACTTTGCATAATTATAAGTTTCTTTGTATATTTTTGATTTTTTTTTAATTAAGAAAATTAAGGTAATATGTTTATTTAAAATCAGATTCATATGAACATTCAACATAGATTAGAATCCTAGTAACCTTAATGAGACGTAAAGAAATATCATATTTTTCCTGTATATATACCCACGATATTCTCTACAACGGAACAGGAATTATATTTGTTATGATGAAATTATGTACCGAAGCGATAACTCTCATCAGAATTTCTTATATAGTTACAAATTGTTAATTTTGTATTTTAGTAGATATTAGAATGTACAACTTTCCCCTATATTTACTTAAGCCGTTAAATTTATTGGGTAGTCACCGCAGGAAAAATGAA
This sequence comes from Lycorma delicatula, assembly GCF_047948215.1. NCBI lineage: Eukaryota > Metazoa > Arthropoda > Insecta > Hemiptera > Fulgoridae > Lycorma > Lycorma delicatula. The sequence continues at coordinate 42,304,383 of NC_134461.1, forward strand.
GTGCCTGTGTCTATCTACAGAACAGATACCTTCTTTTTTTTCCTTTTTAGCCTCCGGGAATCACCGTCAGAGGATGAATGGGGATGATATGTATGAATGTAAGTGAAGTGTAGTCTTGCACAGCCTTAGGTCGACCATTTCTGAGATGGGTGGTTAATTGAAACCCAACCACCAAAGAACACCGGAACATCGGTATCCACGATCTAGTATTCAGATCCTTCCAAAAGTAACCTGCCTTTACTAGGATTTGAACGTTGGAACTCTCGACTTGAAGACGCGATCACCACAATGTTTTTACCTCCGGGACCACCGTTAGGTATTGCTTCAGAGGATGAGATGAATGATTTGTAACGTGTGTGTAAATGCAATGCCTGACCGAGATTCGAACCCGGGACCTCCAGTTGATAGGCCGAGACGCTACCACTCGCGCTACGGAGGCCGGCGTTGGTGACGACCTGACGACCCTTTTCCCCCCCCCCCTCTCAACTCCCCTGGGCCGGACCGACTTGTTGGTATTACGCCACCCAGGGGAGTGTCTTTTGACTCTAATGGGCCTCCCCACCTACCGGCTGTACGTTCGGCATGGCAGGTCGGCCCACCGGTTCAGCTCTTTTGAGAGTTCTTTATTTAGATTTGTCCATTTGACGACCTTCTTTGTTTCCTGTTTAGCCTCCGGTGACTACCGTTTAGATAATTCTTCAGAGGATGAATGAGGATGATATGTATGAGTGTAAATGAAGTGTAGTCTTGTACAGTCTCAGTTCGACCATTCCTGAGATGTGTGGTTAATTGAAACCCAACCACCAAAGAACACCGGTATCCACGATCTAGTATTCAAATCCGTGTAAAAATAACTGGCTTTTCTAGGACTTGAACCCATTTGACGACCTACGGAAAACTCATCCTCACGCGAGCGAAGTAACTGAAGATTTTTATAAAATTTTACCCTTAATTTGGTTTCAAGAATTGCAGCTGATTAATTTTACGGAAGGCATAGAATTAAGGACGAAATCTTTCGCCAGCCGATACTCGATAACGAAACTAAGACGTTTTATCGGGCAAGCCACATACGTAATTGGCATTGGTTTGACTTTCAGTTTGGTATTAATACTGTATTTTCATAATGCCTAGGTCGGCGAGATCACACATATAAGAAGAAGAACTTCCAAGGGCTACTAAAATTTGCGATCGGAGACAACGTGAATTTTTGCCAGAGCGTTTTCAAAGGCTTGAAGAGCAGCGTAAACGATCGGCTTAAACTGGAGTTCAACCTTCGAGAGGTGTGTTAGACCATAAATCAGCTTTTGATTATCACACTGAAAGGTGATAATACATAACAGGTATTATGGTTAAAATATGTAATTGTTTAAATGCCAAAAAATTTTAATGACGAAATTCCTGGACTTTGCTGAGAGCAAATCAGTTTTAAAACTTCAATATCCTCCTGATTTCATTAAACATTTAATTTTGGTAACGCATCTTTTATTTAAACATTTTATTTTATTTGGCAGATTGTAAATAGCTATTACTCTGAGAGCAACAGCACACACGTAATTACTAAAAAAAAATTATTTCCAATTTCTGAGGTTCTATACACATATATCGTAGATGTAGGGGGGGGGGGAGGGCGAAACCGCGACGGGGGAATTAATAAATAGCTTAAAAAAGTTGAAATTTTAAAAAGATTTGAATGGTTGGTATTTTTTATTTTTACTTCATTTTTTAAAACCTTTTTAATTCTATTTTTTTCATACAATAATAATTTGTTTTTATAAAAAAAAACGACCTAGAAAAGGCATTCGATAACGTAGACTAGAATAAAATGTTCAGCATTTTAAAAAAATTAGGGTTCAAATACAGAGATAGAAGAACAATTGCTAACATATACAGGAACCTAACAGCAACAGTAACAATTTAAGAACATAAGAAAGAAGCCGTAATAAGAAAGGGAGTCCGACAAGGATGTTCCCTATCTCCGTTACTTTTTAATCTTTACATGGAACTAGCAGTTAATGATGTTAAAGAACAATTTAGATTCAGAGTAACAGTACAAGGTGAAAAGATAAAGAAGCTACGATTTGCTGATGATATAGTAAATCTAGCTGAGAGTAAAAAGGATTTAGAAGAAACAATGAACGGCATAGATAAAGTCCTACGCAAGAACTAGCGCGTGAAAATAAACAAGAAGAAAACAAAAGTAATGAAATGTAGTAGAAATAACAAAGATGGACCACTGAATGTGAAAATAGGAGGAGAAAAGATTATGGAGGTAGAAGAATTTTGTTATTTGGGAAGTAGAATTACTAAAGATGGACGAAGCAGGAGCGATATAAAATACCGAATAGCACAAGCTCAACGAGCCTTCAGTAAGAAATATAATTTGTTTACATCAAAAATTAATTTAAATGTCAGGAAAAGATTTTTGAAAGTGTATGTTTGGAGTGTCGCTTTATATGGAAGTGAAACTTGGACGATCGGAGTATCTGAGAAGAAAAGATTAGAACCTTTTGAAATTAGGTGCTATAGGAGAATGTTAAAAATCAGATGGGTGGATAAAGTGACAAATGAAGAGGTATTGCGGCAAATAGATGAAGAAAGAAGCATTTGGAAAAATATAGTTAAAAGAAGAGACAGACTTATAGGCCACATACTAAGGCATCCTGGAATAGTCGCTTTAATATTGGAAGGACAGGTAGAAGGAAAAAATTGTGTAGGCAGGTCACGTTTGGAATATGTAAAACAAATTGTTAGGGATGTAGAATGTAGAGGGTATACTGAAATGAAACGACTAGCACTAGATAGGGAATCTTGGAGAGCTGCATCAAACCAGTCAAATGACCGAAGACAAAAAAAAAATAAAAAAAATACCAGACAAACCATGGATCATACTTTTAAGTATTTTTAAACCGTGTACTACCATATTAATCCATTGTTGGCATGATAAAAATTATGTGTGTGCGTGTGTGTGTATGTGTGTGCGCATATGTATATAATTAATTATTCAATGTTCTAAATAAAATACTCTTATTTCATGTCATTAATTAAGCAAGTAGAACAATTAATTTGAGTATTATTTAACGTCATATAAATAAATAAAAAATTCATAATTAACATGTCATAATGTATATTAATATAAAATAAATCAATTATTTCAATTAATAATACGAGTATATTAATGGTCTGGTTTAAAGATCCGATCTGTTTGGTTTGATGATGAAACACAGAATCGCATCATTATTGCTTATAGCCTGTCAATGTTCTGCATAATGTTATGTCGTATAATAACTTGAATGAATAATAATTTACTAGTGATTTATCTAACCATTCTTTGAATTATCAAACGTAAGAAATATGTTTATTATTAAATGTTTGTAATAATTTCATTTCTTGAATCATACACTAGTTTTGTAATAATATTATTCAAATATATATATTATTTTAAATATATATATATATTTTTTAATGTCGTGTATTATGTATATGCAGTTTTCAGGTAATAAACTTTTATGATATTTTGCGTGGATAAAAATTTATCTTGTGAAAGTTTTTTTAAATTTGTTTCGATTAAATTGAATTAAAATTCAATTAGGTACTTTTTCGAAATCCGACAGCCGCTTTTATTCAATTTTTTCTTCCAAATCAGTGGATATTTAGAGGTATTTGTCGAGAGATTATAAATATAATCTTACCAAACTTAACCTTCGCTCGCTAGTCAAGGTTAGTGAGCGTAGGATAAGTTTGGTTAGATTATATTAACCACCCCACCCACCAGGTTGGTCTAGTGGTGAACGGGTCTTCGCAAATCAGCTGATTTCGAAGTTGACAGTTCCAACCTTTAAATCCTAGTAAAGGCAGTTACTTTTATACGAATTTGAATACTAGATCGTAGATACCGGTGTTCTTTGGTGGTTGGGTGTCAGTTAATCATATATCTCAGAAATCGTCGACCTGCGACTGTACTAGACTACATTTCACTTACACTCATACATATCATCTTCATTTATCCTTTGAAGTAATTCCTTTCGGTGGTTCCGGAGGATAAAAGAACGAATTATATTTATAATTATAAGCATATTGCTTATTGGACCTCTCTCAGGTACATTTGGAAGACCATGTTTGAATAAATTCGACGAGTAGAAATAAAAAAACAGTTTAGCGTCTGTAGATTAAGTTTGGTTAGATTATATTTAATTTGTTTACATCAAAAATTATTTTAAACATCAGGAAGAGATTTTTGAAAGTATATATTTGGAGCGTAGCTTTATGTGGAAGTGAAACTTGGACGATCGGAGTACCTGAGAAGAAAAGATTAGAAGCTTTTGAAATGTGGTGCTACAGGAGAATGTTAAAAATCAGATGGGTGGATAAAGTGACAAATGAAGAGCTGTTACGGCAAATCGATGAAGAAAGAAGCATTTGGAAAAATGTAGTTAAAAGAAGAGACAGACTTATTGGCCACATATTAAGGTATCCTGGAATAGTCACTTTAGTATTGGAGGGATAGGTAGAAGGAACATTTGTGCAGGCAGGCAACGTTTGGAATATGTAAAACAAATTGTTAGGGATGTAGGATGTAGAGGGTATACTGAAATGAAACGACTAGCACTAGATAGGGAATCCTGAAGAGCTGCATCAAACCAGTCAAATGACTGAACACAAAAAAAAGATTATATTTATAATTTCTCTGCAAATATCTCCAAATACCCACTGATTTGGAAGAAAAAATTCAAATAGTGACTATCATATTTCGAAAAAGAATCTACAATTAATTTTTATGTAAATTTTTCAAAAACCTTTTCCGTATTTCATTAAATTTAGAATTTTAAAGGAAAAATTATAATTATGAAACTGATGCCTTCTATAGGTTACCTTTTATAGGTTCATCCATATAAAATGAAACTAATTTACTTAAAATTCATTTTTATAATTATTTATTAACGTATAAGAATATTCTTTAGCATTTACTGAATTACAATTTGACTGGCGCATTTTAAAATGAAAAAAAATACATGGAAAAATTCATTAATAATAAATGTAGAAAATAACTAAAACAAATAATGCGGCTGTTTTTATTATCTTATGTTATGTATTCAACCTTGTCGCGTAAAGAAAAAATATTTATGATATTTCAGTTGTTACTCCTGACAAGATTTTGTTATGTTATAGCCTAAACTGTATAATTTCTTTAATTCATAAAGTAACACCGTTACTTTATAAATATTCGTTGAATTTTTTCAACGTCAATTTTTCGTAGTCAATTTGCATATTCATTTAAACCTGTAATATTTTTTGACAGTTGGAAAATATTTTATATTTATAGTTTTTTTTAAAGATTTTTAATCAGTTAAAATTCCTGTTAGGCAATACCATCCTATGTTTTTTCCTTATGAGATTGGCGATGGAGAAGGGAAAATTATAACTGATTACCTGTCAGTAGCGTTTGAAAAAGAAGCAGTTTTTTAATGTAGTAAAAAAAAAGGAATAAAGATGTGTTTTGTTTACAAGCAGATGAATTAAAAGAAAAAAACTGAATACAAAACATTTGCGTATTTTATGGTTCTAAAAACTTTCACGTCTTGTACTTACTTCCTTTTTGTCTGTATTTGCCAGGCCGAAATTCGATTTCGAAGTAAAAAATATTGTTTGAATTAAAGATAAAACAATTGTTTTATAGATTAATTACATTTTAGTGTAAAAAATTAGACCATGTGTTGGTTTTCAATTACAATTAGGAGTGCCGTGTAAAAAGCACATCGAAAAACAACTATTTATGTTTGGCGTAAATTAACTTTCTTAAATCGGTAATAAATACAAAAAGGTTTAAAACAAATTTCTAAAATATTCATTTTTTGTTTGTACTATTGAAAATTTTGTTTCGTTTAATACCTAATCAAAATTTGTCATATTTTGATGTTTTTAATAAACTTATAAATTCTTTTGCTTATATTTAATTTTTATCAATTCATTCTGTTTTACTCGTAATCAATCTTCTAAAGTTGTTTTAAAACTTTTACCATTTTATTTACTCGTTTAACAAACATATTTTACAGCAAACATAAAATAGTATTTTTCAACCCCACTCTTTTCTCTTTTACCCCAGATTTTTCAAAAACTACTGTAAACAGTTCTGGGACCTATTTTTTTTCCTTAATTTTTCTGGTTAGGTATCATAACAAACCGCTAAATTTATTCCTCAGTTTTGGTCCCAAGAATTACAGCTGGCTTAATTTTACTGAAATCGCAGAAATCAGGGAAAACTCTTTTGCCTGCTGAACTAGTTAACGAAGTATTTGCGAACTTATGTTTATATAAACTTTCTTGTTTATTTTCCTTGTAGAACACATTCTTCGTGAATCACTCTGTTTAAAAATCATTCTTTTTTTTAATATAGATTTTTTTTATAAAGATAAATGTTAAATTAGCTAATAATTTTTATTGCCAGAAATGTCAGTACCGTCATATGGTTAAATCAACGAATACGTAAAAATTAACAGTTTTTAATCAAAATTATTTTTCATAAAAACCATTTCATTATTGCTATTAAATAACTGCTGTCAAATTTTTTTAAACGTTAGTGAAAACAAGTAAAATTCTTAAAATAAAAGTACGGTAGAGGTTACTACTGTACATAAATTAAACTACATAGTGAATTAAACTTCTTGAATTAGTTCGAAACCAATATATTACAATTATTTTTATCGATTTTGAGTGCTAATATGATCGGTACACCATTACATGGCTTAGGTACAATTAACGGATTAGTTTCAATACATTTCTGATACAAAAATTACCTTTTTCTTTTGTCTGAACAAAACTCTGAAAAAGTAAAACATTATGTTAATTGCTCCAACTAATATTAATTTATTGTCTTTTCTTTGTGAATACTTCCTGGTTGTTCTTCTTCTTTGATCCCTAGGAACCATTACGCTGCTGTGGATGCCGTAGGATTCCGCAGGAACTTTGCTTACAACGCTTTTCCATGCTTTACGGTCTATAGTGATGATCCTGTCCAGGCTTGAGCAATCATCACTGAAGGCGGGATGGCGACTGCACCGCCGAGGTCATGGATTTCCATGCAGCCGTGAGATTTAGCAGCATCTGGACGATGGTGGTAAGTGAAAGTAAATATCACGTGGGACTCTGCGATGGATCTGAGTGGAAGTAGGAGGTCTATCCGGCTCTCACTAGTAGACCAGACCGGAGTCGATAATGAAACCAAGTCAAAGGTATGAACTGAAGCTGAATTCATAAGGAAACTAGGAATAAATTTCGTTGTTGCGAACAAAACGTTTGATGGTATGTTATTATTCATTTGCCTCGAATTTATGAGACATTTACACTCGAATCGGGTCTCTATAAAATGTAGAACTAGGGGTGGGGAGTAGTGTATAAATAGGAGGGCGGCGTCACAAGTGCCTAGCCCTCCCGGGGGGAGCGTTAGTGTCGCGTCCGCCATGTTGGTTTTTCCCTTTTCTCCCTGTGGGAATTTCCCGTTTCCCTTTGCGGGAAGTTTGAAATTCCACAGGGTAGCCAACGTTGGTAATGTTAATTCAGTTTGAATATTATTTAATTCAAAGGTTGGTACCGCTGTTGTGTAGCGGTATGTTTGAATTAAATAAATAAATAATATTTAAAGTGAAAAAAAAACCAGGTCGGCTAGGGATTGAACCTAGACACGGCGGGACGCGACTGACTGACTGACGCCTTAGACCATTCGGCTGCAGCGGCTCCCCTGGTTGGAGAGCGAAATAAGTTGTATATAAGTCGACGACAACAGCGGCGGGCGGTGATTCAACCGCCATCTTGTGACGTCACACCTGGCGCGCAGTACGGTAGTCTATTTGTTTTTTTTTTAATCTTAGATGATGGATATTAGTAAGTCTGCAAACAAAAAAAAATATTAGTTTGAAAAATAATGATAATATTATTGTTGCATTTCCACACCACCCAAGAGGTAGCAACTACAGCGCGTTGAGATTTTTTTTATTAGAGTGAAATCTCTCCCCGATAGGCCTACAAAACACTCGTACAAAAAAAAAGCAAATGATTTAAAATATAAGCTAAAAATTAAGTTGGATACTATAAAAATTACTCCGAATAAAAATAAAGAGAGACTTGTATTCTGTGTATAAGAAAAAATGGATGCATTTCCACACCACCCAAGAGGTAGCAACCGCGACGCGTTGAGATTTTTTTTTAGAGTGATATCTCTCCCCAGTATGCCTACAAAACACTCATCTACAAAAAGTATCTTCATGATATGTCTTGTAAAGAAATACCATGAAGTAACAAGAAAAAAATGTTTCGCATACATAAGTTGTATAAATAAAAAAAATTTAAACACTCTCCTCACCATTTGCAACATAATCCGATAGTAGATAAATCTATTACCACATCATGTCGCGGGCCTTGGAACCACTGCATTCAATAAACGTAACTAAATATCGTTTTTTTTCTTGTTTTCTTTAAAAGAAAACATTTTTTAAAAAAACAATAGTTAGTTACAGTTTTTTTATTGAATGGGGGTTTAAAGTGGTTTTTTTTGTTTTGTGTTTTAGTGTAACTCTTTTTATGTTGTTTGTGTAATGTGTTGTAGTCCTTAAAAGGACTTTTTTTTAAAAATCGGTTAAATTAAAAAATTCTTCTTGATGAATGACCGTTGTTTTTCTCTTCGTTGTCATTTTCATTGCGTTTGTTAGTCTTGTATAAAATGAAATAAAGAGAAGCGACATGACGTCCACGCAGATATCGATTGGTTTTAACGTAATCGTGTTTTGAATTTTCATCCGTGTCGTACGCCACCAACAGCGGTTGGGTATCATCATCACATCGGCAGAACAATCTACCTCATCGCGCGTCTTGAAGAAAAGTCCACAGTCCGACGCCACATTAGCGGCTACTCGTCGTTTTTCGTACGCGACATAAATGTTTACAGCGAGTACGTTGTTTTTGCGATGCGACGTATTGAGATCTTTTAACACCGACGCTGACAATTTCATATTCGACGATTGATTTAACTTGAACGCCTTTACGTTTCCGTCGTCACCGTAGAATCCGGAGAATAGAACCTCTTTACTGTCAATAAGTCCAATCGCTTTGTCACCGCATTCAAATTCGCAATAATACTTTTGACCACACGCGAAAACATCTTTGAAAATTATCCTTACGGTTAAGTTATCACCGTCTTTGTCGAAATCGTGTTCAGATAAATCGACAACGTATGCAAAACTGTGTTTTAACTTAAAACACATAGGTGCCAGACGTTGGTTCCCGACACGTACGCGTATATCTTCTTCACTAACCGGAATCATGATGATGTTTACACTTCGTGCGCTTCTCAAAGAATAAACTAATTCGCGCGTTTACACTATATTTATAAGAACATCCCCACCACATGAGCCACACCCTATTCTCCCCTCCACCCACCCCCCACCCAACCACCACCCACCCCACGAACAACGTGGGAAAAACAACCATCAAAACAATGATCCTTATGCTGTTTAGGAACCGCTATTTATACTCACTAGATGACAAACATTCCCCCTCCTCAACCAACCGCATACGAACAAGTCTGAACCTGTTTATCATCATCCCGCATCCGGTGTTCCAAGAAACAACGCAATAAATAATTATGTTTTTTTTTACCACATCTGCAATAAATAACGTTTTTTTCCGTTAAACCGCAAACGAACAAGTATGAACCTGCTTATCAACAACTCGCATCCGGTCTTCCAAGAAACAACGCAATAATTAATTATTTCTTTTTATCAATTACCACATCGGCTATTCTAAGAACAGATGCAATAAATAACGTTTTTTTCCGTTAAACCGCAAACGAACAAGTCTGAACCTGCTTATCAACAACTCGCATCCAGTCTTCCAAGAAACAACGCAATAAGTAATTATGTTTTTTTTACCACATCTGCTATTCTGTGAACTGATGTAATAAATAACCGTTGAACAGGAAACGAACAAGTTTGAACAAGTTTTATTCATTTTGTTTATAATTTATTAATTTTTTTATTTATTATTGTTTTAAAGACAATTTTATTTATTAATTTTTTTGGTATTATTATTTGTATTTATTCATTTTTAGATCGATATTATTTTCCAATTATATTCATTTTTTATTCATTTTATATTAATTTTATTATTTGTACTTATTCATTTTTTCAATTATATTTATCATTTTTTATTCAATTTTATTTAATATTAATTTTTTTTTCTAATTGTTAGTTTTTTGTTAGATATTTGTATTTATTTATTTATTATTTTTCTTTGTTAAATATTATTTTATTATTTGTATTTTTTCAATTATATTTATTCATCTTTTATTTAATAATTTTTTCAATTTTATTTACTCGTTTTTTCATTATATTCATTTTTATTTATTAATTTTTATTTTATATTAAATATTTTTTTTTCTAATTGTTTAAATTTTTTCTCATACCATGTCATATTTAAAAAAAAGAATTCTTATGTATTTAGACTTACCTAGACAGCACTCTTGCAAATAACCCTCTTGTAAAGTAGTATTTCTTCTTACAATAGATGTTCACTCTTCCAGATAACGATTTTGCAAATACTATTTTTTTTACAATCGACGTTCGCTCTTCAAAATACCGCTTTCACAAGCAAATAATACTTTTTTTACACGCGATGTTGACTATTCAACAGTTAGTGAAAAAATGACTAAATGATGCGAATGCTTTATATATACACACGAAAGGAAACTGATTAAAAAAAATGTAACCGTTTTTTTAATTATCCATTTTAATCCGACTCGGTCGGTTGTTCACCAGTGTGAACTGGTTTGATGCAGTTGTATACATCACAGGTCGAGGATGTGGGTACTGGGTTTCAGACATTGTGATTGGTGGACAGCGCGGCAGGTGAAAAAAATATTCCACCTAAACTAAAATCATTTCGTCATTTATTCAGTTGAGCGTTGGATCGTGCACGGTTAAGATGTCTGTCTCCAGTGGACGCACGCACGCGCAGTCATCGCACTCTATGACAATATGGTGAGTACCTTAAAACACGTTTTATTTTACAAACACACACACACACTTACCGTATTACGCGCCAGGTGTGACGTCACAAGATGGCGGTTGAACCACCGCCCGCCGCTGTTGTCGTCGACTTATATACAACTTATTTCGCCCTCCGACCAAGGGAGCCGCTGCAGCCGAATGGTCTAAGGCGTCAGTCAGTCAGTCGCGTCCCGCCGTGTCTAGGTTCAATCCCTAGCCGACCTGGTTTTTTTTTCACTTTAAATATTATTTATTTATTTAATTCAAACATACCGCTACACAACAGCGGTACCAACCTTTGAATTAAATAATTAAATAATATTCAAACTGAATTAACATTATCAAAGTTGGCTACCCTGTGGAATTTCAAACTTCCCGCAAAGGGAAACGGGAAATTCCCACAGGGAGAAAAGGGAAAAACCAACATGGCGGACGCGACACTAACGCTCCCCGCGGGAGGGCTAGGCACTTGTGACGCCGCTCTCCTATTTATACACTACTGTGGGGTTCGTGGTTCCGCGAACTCGGTTAGCTAGTTCAGAGGGCAACGACGTAGGACATTCAAAATGTCCGGATGAGGCCTGCTTCGAAAGCAAAAATCTGAGTTTATAAAACACTGATTTAAATATTTACCGAAACATTTACATCAGTGGCATCCCATCGAGGCCTGGCTTATTACTATGAGATGTAAAAATTAGATTCCTGTTAAAACCTATCATGGCAAGGATCGTGGTGGAGGGGGGATGGCGACCGGAAGCGTCACAAGGGCGGGTGTCTTCCCCTACGGGGTTGGGATGATGATCCTGGCTGGTCGAGATCAATTCCCTGATTCCTCAAGTGATCTGCAACTTGTTTTATGCAGGTTTTCTTAGGCGCAGATGGTTAATTTAATTCAATATACAATTGCGTATTTAGGTATTTCTTTTGTTTTCGTTCTGAACATTACGGATCACGTTTGCATAGTTTTGACTTCTTTCTCTTTTCCTAAAAGGTTTTGATTGTTTTGCTGTGTTATTGTCACTTTTCTTCCTTCCATCTATTCAGGTTTATATCATTCTTTTTCTTTCTCTCTGGAAACAAAAATTTTCGAATCACTTTTCTAAATTTATCTCTATCTTTACACAGATCCTTAGAAATATTTTATGTTTTTAGATCTGTCTCGATTTCTTTAAATCGGTTGGTCTTTGTGGCTCTGTTTATGTAAAAATTAAATATTTGTTTTGTCAATGTTTGGTTTTCATTCTGTATAAATGTCCATAAAACTGTACAATCTTCTTTTCCGGATTAAGTTCCCCATTTTTTCTGCATATTTGTAAATTTTTTCCACTTTTCAATTTTTAAATTCCATCTTCATATTTTGGTCCATAAATTTTTCTTAAATTCTTTTTTCTGTTTTTGTTATTTTTTGTTCTGAAAAAACTGTATACAGTGCTTCTGGTAGGATTACAGTTTTATAGAGCCTCAATTTGGAGTTATACGACAGAGATTTTCTATTGTAAGTGTTCTTCTTGAGATCATAGGCAGTTTCGATTTATTATTTTTAGATTAAATTTTTTTTAATTTATCAGTACAAAAGATTTTTCAATAGAAAATTTTATGAGATAAAAAAAATTCCTTAATTACTGGGAAAAAATGTTGGAAATCGTACTGCTTTTAGTGTTAAGTAGTTTAAGAAACTTCCAGTAGATAGCGGTTAGTGTTCTTTTATTTCTGGTTACCGGGTAGAACTATTAAAAAGTTTCATTTAATAAAACTTTCACGAAATGAGTATTATTATATGTAAAATTATGGAATTAAATAATTATTTTTGTTTTATAGTTTATATATAATTTGAAATTAATTGATTCATGATATACACTAAATGAAAAACAAAATAAATCTTTGTGGCCTAAATTTAAAACGAATGCTGTAAAATGTAGTAAAAATATCGTTCAGAATGAAGAACCAATGAAAATTGGAAGGAATCTTTTTGAAGATAATATAGTTACTTATTGATTAACGACTAATTATTAATTGAGATCTAAAGGATAAATCTTTGAATTTTACAATTTTTTCCTTTGTAAACTACACTTAACAAAATTTACTGGAAATTACTATTCTTAAATGGCAAGTTATGAAATACATAAAAAAACCAAAATATTTACTTACAAAACTTTCATAAATCCTTTTCATAAATGTCCATTAATTTGAATTTTATCCATTATTATAAAGTTACAATTGACCTACAACCTGAATAGACCGTAATTTCGCGGTATACTTTTAAAAATTTAACATGATTACAATAAAATCTGTAAAAAATTTATTGTCATCTCAAATTCAAATGTTAGGAACCAAGAAGACTAAGAATTGTGTGAGATATCAAGTTCCAACCGATATCATTTGTTAACCGTGATATAAAGAATTAATCTATAGATCTTTGTTTCTGTATTTTATTATTTATGTTTAAAGATTACTTTAGTGTATACCACGAAAGATAGATTACGCTAAAAAAGCGTTATCAAGGTTTTTGCAAAAAATAAAATGTTTGCTAACGAATTTAAAACGAAATATAATTTTCCATTTTACGATATTTACCATGACTTTATTATTGCCTAGCAAATTTTAGAATGTAAAAAATTAGATGAATTTAATCAATTTTTTAATAATTTAATTTACGAATTTGTTTAATTTAAATTACGAATGAACTACATAAACAAATCGTGTGTTAATGTACATTTTAAAATGTATTATGAATAGTAAATATCTATAGAAAATTACAGATTGATAAAAGTGCAGCTTTGATGACTTCATAAAAAGTAAAATCCTGCCATGAGCTGAATGAGCCGAGTAAATTTCTGAATTCATATTTTCTTGAGTTGTGATTTTTTAACAAAGCTCTAACCCTAAAGTTTTTCTTTTTTATTCCCAAAACCCAAATATAATTTGAGATAAATCGTTCGTATAAAGAAGTATAAATCGTTCGAACGAATGAATCGTCGTGTCCTGTGCGCAGTTGCCCTGCGCACCCGTGTTCCGCTCTGCGCCAATAGCAGCTAAAATAAAAAATGTGAACACATACATAAAACCAGCAAACCCACCCACCATCCTTTTTTATGGGAAAGGAGTGCTTATTCTGTGTTATCCGTTATTACGAAAAATATTACACGGTTGTTACTGCGCAATTTTTTTTTTTAGTGTTGTCACTTGTTTCCCCCCTTTTTTATTTTACATATTTAATTTTTGTTTTATGTTTCTTTTACCTATTTTGTAATTTTATTGTAGGTTTAATTATATTTTTTTAAACGCATTTGGGGTACATGCTTCGGTATACTTGTTCTTTTTTGTTTATTTTTTGCATATTTATTGTATGTTGTATTTTTTTGGATTTTTCAGTCGCACTGCAGCAGTCTCTTTATGTTATAGTCTTTAAGATTTTTCGTTCCATACGTGCGGGTATCTTTCTAATCGGGTGCACTTCTTTCCTTAGCCTAGAAAAGAGTGTCTGAATTTCCTGGAATTAATAAAATACCTTGTTTTTAGAGAACTTTTAAAAATGTACCATGGTTTAAATCACTCATTGATGCTATTTTTAATTTTTGCTCGTATTCTTTTTAAGAGGAATATTCTTGTATTTTTTTATCTTTATGTGATACGTCAATTACCTAATAGGAGAATAGGGGGATTTATATAAAAATCAATGTAGAACATTAATTTAATTCAACAAACACAGATTTAAAAATAATATTTATGGAGTAGTTCAGTAACCGATTAAAAAACAACATACGTTGTTATAAAGAATTTTCTTTTCCTCTTTGTTTTGAACTCTGTTTACTGATGCAGAAATTAATTTTTATCAATAAATCTATTAAACGTAAAAGAATACTTTCTATCCTTGTCTTAGGTTACGTATACTGTTCCACACTCTTTTACTCTACCTTACTCATTTTCTCTCTCTCTCTCTCTAAATCTCAATGAACATGTAGGACACTTACGTGACATTACATGACACTTGAAAGAAATGTTACAATGTTACCTTTGATTGTTGCCATTCAATTAAATGATATAGTCTCGAAGTAGGCCAAAATTATTTTCTCACACGGTAAACAAGGTCATTTGTAATTCATGAAATTTTCCCGTACAATTTAAACTTGTTTTAATGCAGTTACGAGAAATTTTTTTAATAAATTTTTATAAACCGCTAAAGTTCATGACCTATCACAAATAACGATAATAACGATAAATAAAACATATGTATTACTTTAATGATTCTTTTACTGTGTAAAGTATGTGTTTATTATTTTTTTTTTTTTTAAGTTTTACCTTGGTCGAGTTCTATCAGTATTGATACACTAATAACATCATAATATTCTGTACTGCTTTATTTTAACTATTTTTAGTTTATCATTGTAGGTAATTAAAAATATATTGGTAATAATAATTTCATTCGGTTTAAATATTATGATAATTATCATTTACCGAAAACCCATAGCGTACAAAGAAGTATTGTAATCGCAAAAAATTTTGGTTTTCAGATTTCAACGGAAATATCCATTTTGACCACCCCTGAATCCATTTTGACTAATTTCGGCGTGACGTCTGTACGTACGTACCAGGCATCTCACATAACTCAAAAACGATTAGCCGCAGAATGTTGACATTTTGGATCTAGAACTTTTGTAACGTCTAGTTGTGCATCTTCTCTTTTGATGGCAATCGACTGGATTAAAAGTGTCTAAAAAAGCCCAGAATTCAAAGAAATTTGGATTTTGGACTTTTTCTTGACTGCAGTAATAATCATTCATTGAGAACTTTTCAACGATATAAGTTATACTTATTTTTATTGATTCCAGAGTCATAGCCGAATAAAATTTTAATTAATGAAATATTTGGATTTTACAAGGGAAGGCATATCGGTTCGAATCCGACTTCATTTCCTTTTTTTAATTTAAATATTCTGATTTATTAATAGTTATTAACCTCTGATGTGAAAAATATGTTTACAAAATAAATAATAATTCAATAACAAAAATAAATATGAAAAAATGTAATAAAAATCTAAATATGTTAAAAGTATATGTAATTTAATAGGTGTACAAGGAAGTCACGTGTTGCCCACATCAGATATTTTATTTTTATGCAATAATTACTAATATTTTAAGCGCCTTTGACAGTTGGTTTAAAAAACGTTTAAATAGTTTAGAATAATAGTTTTAAAATCCAGTGTTGTTTAATTTATTTATCACCGCTACGGATAGGTAGCGTGATATTATTGTTAAATAGTACTTTGAATCTCAGCAGTTCATACGAGTACGTAATACTACCATCTGTTTACAACTGATGAGCTCTAAAAGCTAGATATTATCAATCTCTAGCAGTGTAGTCACATTTAACTGCATTGGGGATACGTGAAGCATTTTGATTTTTACGTATTTTAATAAAACATCGAGTCACTTCTTCTACTAGCTCACTTTATTCTTTATTTTACAGTAATTATTGCTTAAGAGAAATAATAAATCTATTCTCAAAATGTTAAAAAAAGATTTTTAATTCTTATTAACTCAAAAACAGACATTTATGTTTTTATTAGAAGAATACCTCCTCTATGAATCATGAGACCTTGCCGTTGGTGAGGGGGCTTGAGTGCTCAGGGATACAGAGTAGCTGGACCGAAGGTGCAACCATATCGGAGAGGTATCTGTTGAGAGCCAGACTAAGGAATGATTCCTGAAAGAGGGCAGCAGCTCTTTCAGTAGTTGTTAGGGGCGTAAGTCACAATGACTTAAACGGCCATATCAACATCACTCAGTCCTCTGAGTACTGCGCAGCTGAAAGCAATGGAAAACTACAGCTGTTTTTTTTCCAAGAAAATGTGGCTCTGCATTTTCAAAAGTAATAATGGAGGCGCCTTCCTTGGTAAAATATTCCGGAGGTAAAATAGTCCCCCGTTCGGATCTCCGGGTGGGGACTACTAAGGAAGGGGTCACCAGAAAAGTAAAAAATAACATTCTACGAGTCGGAGCGTGGAATGTTAGAAGCTTAAAAAAGGTTGGTAGGCTAGAGAATTTAAAAAGGGAAATGGATAGGGTAAACGTGGATATAGTAGGAATTAGTGAGGTTCGGTGGGAAGAGGAAGGCGACTTTTGGTCGGGTGACTTTAGAGTAATTAACTCAGCGTCAAATAATGGGCAGGCAGGAGTAGGTTTCGTGATGAACAAGAAAATAGGGAGGAGAGTGGAGTATTTCAAGACGCATAGCGATAGAGTCATTGTAATAAGGATAAATTCAAAACCTAAACCGACAACGATTGTTAACGTCTATATGCCTACAAGCGCCCATGATGATGATGAGGTAGAATGTGTATACGAAGAGATTGATGAAGCAATTAAACACGTAAAAGGAGATGAAAATTTAATAATAGTTGGAGATTGGAATGCAAGCATTGGAAAAGGCAAGGAAGGAAATATAGTGGGTGAATACGGGCTGGGCAAAAGGAATGAAAGAGGGGACCGACTTATAGAGTTTTGCGCGAAGTATAATTTAGTAATTGCCAACACCCAATTTAAAAATCATAATAGAAGAATATACACTTGGAAAAAGCCAGGCGATACTGCAAGGTATCAGATAGATTATATCATGGTTAAGCAAAGATTTAGAAATCAACTCGTGGACTGCAAAACTTACCCTGGAGCAGACATTGATAGCGACCATAATTTGGTGATAATGAAATGTAGATTGGGGTTTAAAAACCTGAAGAAAAGGTGTCAGATGAATCGGTGGAATTTAGAGAAGCTTGAGGAAGAGGAGGTAAAGAAGATTTTTGAGGAGGACATCGCAAGAGGTCTGAGTAAAAAAGATAAGATAGAAAATGTAGAAGAAGAATGGGAGAATATTAAAAAGGAAATTCTTAAATCAGCAGAAGCAAACTTAGGCGGAATAAAGAGAACTGGTAGAAAACCTTGGGTTTCAGACGATATATTGCAGCTGATGGATGAACGTAGAAAATATAAGAATGCTAGTGATGAAGAAAGTAAAAGGAACTATCGGCAATTAAGAAATGCTATAAACAGGAAGTGTAAACTGGCGAAAGAAGAGTGGATTAAAGAAAAGTGTTCAGAAGTGGAAAGAGAAATGAACATTGGTAAAATAGACGGAGCATACAGGAAAGTTAAGGAAAATTTTGGGGTACATAAATTAAAATGTAATAATGTGTTAAACAAAGATGGTACACCTATATATAATACGAAAGGTAAAGTCGATAGATGGGTGGAATATATTGAAGAGTTATACGGAGGAAATGAATTAGAAAATGGTTTTATAGAGGAAGAAGAGGAAGTTGAGGAGGATGAAATGGGAGAAACAATACTGAGATCTGAATTTAAGAGAGCATTAAAAGATTTAAATGGCAGAAAGGCTCCTGGAATAGACGGAATACCTGTAGAATTACTGCGCAGTGCAGGGGAGGAGGCGATTGATAGATTATACAAACTGGTATGTAATATTTATGAAAAAGGGGAATTTCCGTCAGACTTCAAAAAAAGTGTTATAGTAATGATACCAAAGAAATCAGGGGCAGATAAATGTGAAGAATACAGAACAATTAGTTTAACTAGTCATGCATCAAAAATCTTAACTAGAATTCTATACAGAAGAATTGAGAGGAGAGTGGAGGAAGTGTTAGGAGAAGACCAATTTGGTTTCAGGAAAAGTATAGGGACAAGGGAAGCAATCTTATGCCTCAGATTAATAGTAGAAGGAAGATTAAAGAAAAACAAACCAACATACTTGGCGTTTATAGACCTAGAAAAGGCATTCGATAACGTAGACTGGAATAAAATGTTCAGCATTTTAAAAAAATTAGGGTTCAAATACAGAGATAGAAGAACAATTGCTAACATGTACAGGAACCAAACAGCAACAGTAGCAATTGAAGAACATAAGAAAGAAGCCATAATAAGAAAGGGAGTCCGACAAGGATGTTCTCTATCTCCGTTACTTTTTAATCTTTACATGGAACTAGCAGTTAATGATGTTAAAGAACAATTTAGATTCGGAGTAACAGTACAAGGTGAAAAGATAAAGATGCTACGATTTGCTGATGATATAGTAATTCTAGCCGAGAACAAAAAGGATTTAGAAGAAACAATGAACGGCATAGATGAAGTCCTACGCAAGAACTATCGCATGAAAATAAACAAGAACAAAACAAAAGTAATGAAATGTAGGAGAAATAACAAAGATGGACCACTGAATGTGAAAATAGGAGGAGAAAAGATTATGGAGGTAGAAGAATTTTGTTATTTGGGAAGTAGAATTACTAAAGATGGACGAAGCAGGAGCAATATAAAATGCCGAATAGCACAAGCTAAACGAGCCTTCAGTAAGAAATATAAGTTGTTTACATCAAAAATTAATTTAAATGTCAGGAAAAGATTTTTGAAAGTGTATGTTTGGAGTGTCGCTTTATATGGAAGTGAAACTTGGACAATCGGAGTATCTGAGAAGAAAAGGTTAGAAGCTTTTGAAATGTGGTGCTATAGGAGAATGTTAAAAATCAGATGGGTGGATAAAGTGACAAATGAGGAGGTATTGCGGCAAATAGATGAAGAAAGAAGCATTTGGAAAAATATAGTTAAAAGAAGAGACAGACTTATAGGCCACATACTAAGGCATCCTGGAATAGTCGCTTTAATTTTGGAAGGACAGGTAGAAGGGAAAAATTGTGTAGGCAGGCCACGTTTGGAATATGTAAAACAAATTGTTAGGGATGTAGGATGTAGAGGGTATACTGAAATGAAACGACTAGCACTAGTTAGGGAATCTTGGAGAGCTGCATCAAACCAGTCAAATGACTGAAGACAAAAAAAAAAAAAAAAAATAGAAGAATAATGTACAAATGTAAACAAATAGAACTTATTATTTTAATTAGTAAATTTCGTTATGACAAAAAAAAATTTAACCAATGTTCATTTTCAGGATATCTGAACTCCGAGGATAGATTAAAAAAACAAAAAGATAAGTTATTTTGTTGTTAAATTTTACTAATGATGTTTCATTAACGTTATTTTATTTAATGAATCGCATTTATTTATTTTAAAGAACTATTTCTGGTTTATTTAATACGATATGCGAGCTATTATTTATTTAGAACAAAACTAAAGTAAAGACTTCTTTTCAGACATGAAAATAGTTAACTTCGCAGCATATAAAAAATTTCAGCAACTATTTATGTAAAACTAAGCGATACTATATTTATAAAAAAATATAATTTAATATTAATAATATAATTTAATTTTAATATTTATAATTAAATATCTTTCATTTTCTAGAGTTTGTACATTTTAATTTCATTGTGTTTCATGAAGATATAATCACTATTGTTTGAAATGTGTAAAATAGTATTGCAATGTTCTTATTACTTCATGTGGCAGTATTAAATCTATCATTTCTTTTTTTCATATTTCACCAATGTATTTTGCATTATTTACAGAATTAATATGTCACATATGACATATGTTCTAAGGGTAAAATTAAACAAAATTAACAATCTATTTCTGAACGTTAATCATTTGAATACTTGGTTACTTTATGTCTACCAAAATTGATTAACAATAAAAATTATAAGCTACCGGACGTAGACACATGGGACATTGTGGGAGTAATTTTTTTTTGTCTGTGGAGGAGCAACCTTTTATAGGCACCACATGGTCTCATACCCCATAATAGTGTGGGACTCTCCCTTGCAGGCCTACCCACTACAATTGGAAGGCCCTTTACAACATGGGATTCCTGCCCCACCTTACGGTTTATGACACACAGCACACCGAGTGTCTTGTCTATATCCGCACCTCCATTGCTGGCTCCACGCCTCGAACTTCTCGGGATCCTGCGGTTTTTTTTTTTGAGTAGGTATTGACAACGTCGAGTGTAAACGATTTTACTCTATTTACTTTAAGAGCAATCCTGTTGTAAACAAACCGCGGGGCATTGTAATATACTGTCTCGAAAGTTACGCTTACAAATTATATGATTTATGTTTGATTTATGACCTAATTAATGTTTGATGTTTTCGTATGGCGTCGACTGAATCGAGTTATTTGCGAATTAATTACATGGCAGCTGTATTTAAAGTTATATCACTGTTGACAAAAGCACGATATACGATAAAGTATGATAAATACTGATGAGGACTGTCAAAGTGAGTCATCCGGTACGTTGTTGCATTAAAGCAACCGTAGAGTGAAATTTTTTATGTTATATTCTCCTCCTAAAGGAGAGTTGTTGAGCTCTCCTAACAGTTAGGAGAGCTCTTACGCTGAATGCAGTATATATAGTATAAACGGTAAAACCGGCCGGTTAGTAAATATCGCCTCTAGTACTCATAAACCCAGCGGATGGGCCATATAAAACCGGTCTCAGCCGTCTGACACAATATCTTATTACACATACTGTGTCAGAAGATGGTACGTTTGTCGCACATGCGTATTAGTTGAAGGTCATTGACTCATTCATAAGCCTTCAGCCTTCCCCTTCCGTTCAGTGAATCTGCAATGTTTTTGCGTGACGGTGCATTCAATCGCGAAATGTGTTTTCATTGTGGAGGAATATATTCTCACAACTGCAATAAATTTGGTTCGGGAAAGGTTTCAAGGGACATATACTAGAAGTAACGCTCCTACAAAATCAACAATTCAAAATTTAGTGAAAAAGTGGCGAATAACCAACCGGCCCTGTTACCAATGCGAAGAGAGTGAAACAACCTGCTGTTCGAACTGCGGAAGTTGTCGCTGATATAGCGAATCGTATCGGAAGGAGTCCTAACAAGTCAACACGACGATTAGCCCAACAAACAGGAGTTTCTCGAACACGTGTCTGCGTATACTATACAGTTTACAAATGAAAACCTATCGCCGCTCTCCTTGGCGCAAGTGGTAGCGCCTCGGCCTTTCATCCGGAGGTCCCGGGTTCGAATCACGATCAGGCGTGGCATTTTACACACGCAACAAAAATTGTCATTCATCTCATCCTCTGACTTAATACCTAACGGTGGTCCTGGAGGTTAAAAAAAAGTGAAAACCTATCGTATGAGTTTTTTGCATGAATTAAAACATCTTGATAAGGGTAAACGAGTAAATTATTCTTGGTGGCTCTTAACAGAATATTAGCGAAGGATTCTTACATCTTTTTCTCTTCATTTCAACTGGTGAAGGGTGGTTCCATTTATCAGGCTACGTTAATTCTCAGAATATGTGGTACTGAGCTACACAAAACTCAAATGAAACCCATCAGAAACCACTCCATGATTTAAAAATTCCTGCTTGGTGTGCAATTTCTGGACCAATATTCGGATCATCGGACCATTGAGGAGATAGTTAATACCGACGTCTATTTCCGACTGTACGAAAAATTTACGCATAATTTGATTCCAGAAGAACTTTCGTATGGATACATCCAACAAGATAGAGCGACTTGCCACACTCCTGATCGGTCTCTCTTTCGAATCCACTGAAATTTCAAGAAGGATAGAACAATCAGTAAGGATTTGTAGCCACTCCGATGTCCAGACTTATCGCCGTGCAATTTTTACCTCTGACCCTGTCTGAAAGGGATAGTCTACAACAACAACCCACAGATGTTGGAAGTGTTGAAAGACAACATACGACCAGAAATTGCCATGATTTCATTTGGAGGATTGTAGAAAGTTTTCTGAGCACGAATCGCCGCGCTGAACTTGGTATAGCGGTTGGTGGTGAGCATTTTGAATAGAGACTTTAAAATTACATTGCAACATTGCAAACATTTCTTTTATCAAAAGTACTGTAATCGAGGATCAATAAATGTAGGTAATTTAATATTACTTTTTTCTTTTCATTTTTAAATTTTTATTTCTTGCGGCCGGTGGTTTTATTTGGACCACTCTTTATTATAATTTAGAAGTTCTCATATCATATGATGATATCCGTATGTGTGAAATCCATTCGGACAGTAATGTTATGGTCGATTAACAAAATATATAATATGATTGCTCTTATCAAGGACTATAATACTAGCTGCAGAAGCGTGCCATAGGCACTCCCTCCGGACGGGTTGCCCTGGCGGGCGGCGCCTCGGAATCGGATTATTGGGTGTCCAAAATTGATTACCTCTTGTGTAAAACTATTTTTTCTGAATGATAAAGATTGATATAAGAAAAGTTAAATTAGGAATTTAACTCTAGAAATTGATAGTAATGAATCGGTATTTTCCGCTAGTGATCGTTACATTCCGGTGCCTTTTTTTGGTTATAGTTCATTATTTTATGATGAAAAACAATCGCATAAATAAAAAAAATATATTATTAATATATGTTTCGCATATATATCGATACATATATGCGATATATCGATAAATAATATAACAAGTATATACCTGATCACCACGAGACATGTACTAATGAATCGGTATTTTCCGCTAGTGATCAGTAGAAAAATGTACCGATCACTTGCGTGTACGATTTTGTAGTGATCGGTGTTAAGCTAAGGGGGAAACACACACATAGAGAGAGAGAGAGAGAGAGAGAGACCCACAATCAAATACTCTTTAGTAGGGTAGGGTATCTAAATGTACGGTATACCTAAATGGGGTAGTAAGTAAAATAACCTTAGCAGTCTTTTTTAACTATGTTTATATTCAACAATTTAATGTATGTGTATATATTTCTACGGGAGTTGCATTTTAATACACATGTATGTTATGGATTGTGATGAAAATTATTATCGTTTTAGATTATAAATATTTTGTTTACAGAATATTGATTTTAAACTTTATATTACTGGAATTTTATTGTAAATAAAGTTTGAATTATCATTTACTTTTTACATAAAAGCTACATACATATATATTGTTATTTAAGAGAAAGATTATTTAATTTACGTCATTTTTAAATGTTACCAAAGACCGTTTGATTTTATTCATTATATTTGTTGTTATGGTTTATAAATTTACGTAATGAGGTTAAACTTATCATTAGCTAAATTAAAAACCGGTTTTAAATAGATGTATTCTATTTATAAATATTTATAATAATATTATATTTTGATATAATGTTATTACATCGTAAGAAATTATTCTTAATGAGAATTTATAGGTAAATAAACTCTAGTTATTTTCTTTTTTATGACTTTTATTAAAACATGAATGATGCATTTGGATTTTTTTATTAATTTAAAATATGAACTGAAAATAGTATTCTACGATTTACTTTTGCTTTCAGTGTTTTTTGTTTTCTCTTTTTTTTGTTCATTCATTTAATAAAATTGAATGAGAAATATTTTTTTTTTTTTTTTTTTTTTTTTTAATTTGTTCTTGTTGTTATGAAAAATAAGTAATAATAATTTCGAAATTATATGAGTATATGATTTTTTTTTTAATTTAACGTATGTAAAAAAAAATTATACGGCTTATACATAGATATTGTTCTTGTTCGATTTACGACCTGGATTTTCAGCAGTAAATTTCATCTTATCATAAATATAAATTTCATCATATGCATAAATGGAAATGTTACCCACCTCCGTGGCTGATTAACAGAGTCTCAGTTTTTAATTCTGAAGGTGTCTGTTTCGGATACCGATCGGTATGGTAATTTTTTATACGCTACAATATTTCCATTCCATATTCTCTGCGGCTTATGTGTCGAATTGATTATTAAAATAGTCTATATTACCCTAAATAGTGGATTCTGGAATTCATGATGTGAAAATGTGACCAGTAAAAGGACCAATTTCGTACCAACTGTATACAAATTAGATGATAAATTTAGGACTAATCTAAAATTTATTATTAATCTAAAAGTTTTAAGCGTAGTGAGTTGGTTTTGTACTTTATTATTTATAAAGTTATAAAACTTTTTTATCTCAATTTCGAAAAATTATACTTTACCTAAATAAAATAAATCTTATTCTTTATTGATAGGTACTCAAATGAACTTAAGAAAATGGAAACATTAATAAATTACTTGTTAAAAATTGCATTTTTTGTACATTTTTCCGTTACCGATTAAAGGATAGCTAGTTACATAGCTATCCTTAACATAGCTATGCCATTAACGCATAGTTAATGGCAGAAGGTGGTACATTAATTTGTTCTAAAGTAATTAGGTTCTATACACTAATAATCCCATTTTTCTAACTGTCGATACTTATTTAAAGCATCTGAGGATACTAAATAGTATCGTCAGATGTCAACACATGCAGTCTCTGTGCTAACTGAAAATGTTATTATTAGGCTGAATATCTACGTTTTGGTTGACTCTCGATATGTTACAGTATATTCCGTCCAGAGAAGAAGGCAATGGGAAACTACTTCAGTGTTCATTTTTCCTACTAAGCTTGATATGACATAGTTGTTATTGAGAATGGCCGAGTCCTGTTTGATTATGACTAGCGAGCTTACCACCCTGTGATTGTAACACCTAATAAACAAAAACCTTTAAGATAAGAGTTTTGAAAGTAAAAGTAAATTATTATGCTGTCAAAATCTTTTAAGGTTGATGATCAGTTGTTTTTTCCTTTTATTTAAATTATTTTTTTGTGTGAAAATTAACTTAAATTTATTAAACATTCTCGGATTTTTCTAAGTTTCGGGTTATTTTTTTAAATTGTTTCGTAAAGAATGTTATTAAAAATATATTATTTAAAAAATTATAAGCAAGAAATGGGGAAAATGTGCCAAAATTTGATGTAGCTGTTTTAAATAATCTCTCGATAAATTAGTACTAATTAAGAAAAATGAATTTAACGTCAACTCTCACAAATAATTAATAAATAAAATTATAAATGAATAAATATATAAATATACTAATTCTAGCCTAATTTTAATAAATATATCATTTTCAAACAACATTTCTAAGTGCTAATCATTGCTTGAAATAAATTATCTGTATTTCCCATGAAGAGTAGGATGTGTTTTTCAGCTAATTTTGTCATGGTTTTTGTGTAATTTTCTCGAGGTGATCTTTCTAAATATGTTGAAGGATGCATTTTTATGTACAGCCGTCTTTAAGTAATTATTTTTTGTTTCCATGGAATATTATTCTATTAATGTTTAAAACGGCGGTCGCGAATTGCGCATAAAGTTCCTGGTTTATATGAACCATTACACGAACAGCGGACTTGCGTTTACTTGAAATAAACAAATATTAATGTAGGCAATGTTGTAATAATACGAAAACACTAATTAAAAATGAACGCAAGTTTGTTTAATACTAAATTATATGAATACGATACGTTAAAATCATAGTTTTATTTTAAAAAATTAAAATTTGTCGTACCTTCAAAATGATTGTTTATTAAAATACCCAAACATTTCGGATATTGCAGTCTTCGTAATTATATTATTTTATTTTTCTAATGTGTACGTTGCAATCTGTTCAACTAATGAACAATAAGGAACCCCCTCTCCACGGCAATGACGTGTAGTCTTGTATAGACTAAGGCCGACATCCCTGAGACGTGTGGTTAATTGAACCCCAACCACCAAAGTACATCGGAATCCACTATCTAGTATTCAGATCCGTATAAAAGCGACTAATTTTTACTAGAATTTGAATCTCAGAACCTTCGACTTTGCAAATCAGCTGTTAAACAACTGATCTACGATGACAAGTTTGGGCTGGCCTTCCTGCTTCATGATATTTACTTGTTTTGTTTTTTTTTTTAAGAAGTTATTTTACGTTTGGTTATAGGAGCGTTAATTGTAACAGGTTTGTTTACATATTTCAATTTGATGTAAGTATATGTTTGAAATCCTACAAGAATATTAACAAAATTATGTAAACATTGGTGGGCTTTGTAAAACCTTCCGTTAAATCGCGAGTAAAACTATTCGCAGTAATTCATTGTTCTTTCTAAACTAGATATGAAACCGCCCATATCGTTGGTGGAAACACTGCATTTTCCGATATGCTTTTAAAATCGCTTAGCCTTCATTTATAGTTGTTTTTAAAAACTACTCACACTATTAAATTAGATTATTTACACCCTGTATTTTATTTTATAATATTCTCCTTATAATCAGATTAAAAAGAATGATCTAACACTCATTTATCTTTGAATTCACCTGTAAGTAACAGCTTAATAATATTACTTTGTTTTCATTTTTTTTTAATCTCCGGATCCACCGTTAGGCATTCTTCAGAGGATGAGATGAATGACTTGTAGCGTGTGTGAATCGTCAGGCATGCCATGCCTGACCGGGATTCGAACCCGGGACCTCCAGTTTGGAGGTTCCGGGTTTTGTTTTGTTTTCATTTGCCTCTATGAGAAGTGTATTTTCCTGGTTAACAATAATAATTTTATATTGTTTGTTAAAGGTTTATTATTTGATTGATATAGTTGTTATTAATTTATTTGTTGATGAACATTAAAGGTTCCCGATCAATAACGTCTTATTATGTAGGCAGTTATCTCCATTTCTATCATCTCATTTACTTATTTTAGTTTTAACTTATCTAAACTTTTCTTACATGAAACGAGTTTTATTTCTGTGTTATTAAATAAAAAAATTAACGCTTATCATAAGGTTTTGTTAGCGAATATAGTGTTTATTGACGTAAGTTAGCACAAATAAAAATTTTCACAAATGTTTAAATAGTACTGATTACTAAACACGCTAAACATTACTACAGTTTTATACGGATTTTAAAACTAGATCGTGGATACCGGTATTCTTGGTGGTTGGGTTTCAATTAACCACACATCTCAGGAATGGTCGAACTGAAACTGTACAAGACTACACTTCATTTACACTCGTACATATCATCCTCTGAAGTAATACCTGAACGGTAATTCCTGGAGGCTAAACGGGAAAAAGAAAGAAAAGTAAATATTATTATTGTTATTATGTTTTGCTTAAATAAACATGTTTATTAATAACATACTTTGCACGATATATTATGCAATTTTTTTCATCTGTTTGGTTCACGAGTTGCAAAATTCTTTCGATCATTCCCACGCTGACTTTTAATAATTATGAAGAATTAAAAAATATGGTATTAAATATCGCTGTGATCACCTGTTACATGATAACCTCATCAAAACATTATTATTTATTTTATTTTATTTTATTTTTTTATTATTACCATCAATTATTGGTTTGTTTTTCTTTATGTAGAAATATTTTCATAATTATTAATTAATTACAGTTAAATTATATAAAACAAAAATATATCATTTCTTAACATAATACTAATGTAGATTAGAATTAGTTATCTCTTTCATAGGTTTTTTTTTTAAAATTTTATTAACTTTTAACCATAAAATATGTCATTTTTCGTTGTTATTAACGTTTAATCTGTTAATTACACTTAAATCGCAAAGATATAGTTGTAAAAAAAAAATTGACCTTTTGTTTTTTTTTACATTTTGATGAAATTTAACTAACAACAGCAATAATGGTTTGCCAACAATTATAGCATACTTTCTCTTTTCTTTTATCATCATTGAAGAAGATGGTAAATCGGATGGTTAATTAATGAAAAAAATTAATACAGTTATTGGGTAGGCTACGCACAATTTTGAGCTGGATTAAATTTCTTTGGAAAAGTAATGAATTTAAATTTATTTGTTTATTATTATTACCTGGAATATGCGTCTATGAATTTTATCGAGAAAAATGATAACGGATAAAACGATGGGAATAGAATATAATCCTTGCCGGGATTCGAACCCTTATAGGATCGATTTATTACATAAATTGATTTCGATTTCAGTAATTTTTTATTTTATTTTCCTAATGTGTACGTTGCAATCTATTAAACTAATGAACAATAAGCAACCCTCCTCCAGGTCCTAATAAAATGGGGGTGATATCTATGACATGGAAATGAGGTGTAATCTTGTACCGACTAATACCGACCATTCCTGAAACATTTCAATAATTACTATTAAAATTATTTATCTAGCGCTATTCTTCTTAAATTATGTTTTTAGATTAATTGGAATATAAAGTAAAGTAATTGCAACTTTTTAAAATAATTTTTTCATAATATTATACAGTTGAACCTCTATATAACGAAATAGAGAATCCCTGGAAAAGTTCGTTGAATAGAGAGGGAAAAAATTATTGCGAAATCTGTATATGAAGTGAACGATACAGGGAGTATGTGTTAAATTTTTTCTTAGAATTCTATTTGTCATGTCTACGTACTGTATATTAATGTCTCGTTTAGATAAATAAAATAAAAGTTTATACAGTAATTTTAATGTTTTGCGTTAGGTAATGGATTTCGGGAAATTCCACTACTTTAACGTATAGGCAGACAGTAATTGCAGAACACGTGTTTAAATCTTTTGTTAGAATTTTATTGTTAATGGGTTCTAAGAGAATCTTGGGAATTTTCCCCTAAACTGTTCCAATAAAAATAGCTTATCATTTTTTAATGTTATCAAAAATACTTTTTGTTTTATCCAGTCTAGTTAAGGTAACCTTAAACTCACAGAGCTGTCCAAAATACTAAATTTAATGTTATTATTTAAAAAAAAAGAATTTTGTAAAAATTAGTGTTACCATATACTGTATTATGTTATGCAGTGTTACCATTTCGTTACATAAAGTATGAATACGGTAAGTAGAGGTAAATTTATACGTAGTTTTGTTAAAGTGTCACGGTACAGTAAAAAAAACTTTGTAATATCGAGGTTCTTTATATACAGGTTAGATTGTATATAGAAATTTTCCAAAGATTAAAGGAAATGTTCTAGTTTTCACTCTTTTGGAAAAGTCATTACAAAAAAACAATTTATTATGTATTTATGAAAAATCTTGTATTACATTTTTTTTTGTTAAATAAATAAACATTAGTATAATCCATAAAAATGGACTAGACAAAATATATTTAGAAAAATATTTGTTTCAATTGTTTAGAAAAATTTTTTTTCATATTGGGGTTCTGTCATACTTTGGACGCAAATTAACTTTTAAGAAAATAATTCCTAAGTGGTGATAATACATTAAAAAAAGAACTTTTTAAAATTGTTTAAAAAAAAAGATACAGCCATAATTCTAAACAAGCAAACTTGTAATGTTCCAGAAAGGGGTGAACATTTTTGGTTAATTTTTTATTTAAAATCCTAAGAGTAAGGACTTCAAAAAATTAAATTTTTTGCAATTTAAATGCAATCGGAATCATGCGAGATGGATTTAAATTTAAATTAATTTAAAAAACGGTTTTTAACTTTTTTTAAAAATGTTACCACAGACCTCTGGAGTAGGATAGGCGATGTAGAAAATTAGATGCAGAGAACTCACATTGAAATTATAATTTCCATAAAGTTTCCTTTCCTGAAGCAAGAGCTAAAAATATTAAAATTATATAAGATCTTTTTTTGGGCAGTGGGGGGTGAATATTAAATATAACTTTTTGGTAATCTATCATCTTGATAAAAAAATTCAACATCTGTAAGAAATTCTTTTTGTTAAATGTCCTAGTAAAGATTTGAAATTTTATTTTGGCCAAAACATCCCTACCACTTTTTCCAAAAATCATTCCTTCCCCCAAAAGTAGTACCTGTCTACCAAGTTTGAAGAAAATCGATCAACGGGGTACAGAGTTATATGACCAGATACAGGCCAAAATACATACGCACAAACGTCCAACAAAAATTGATTTTTTTTTAACTGGGAACATTGGAATAAAATTTATTCACAGATTATTTACAATTTATTTAAATTTACTATTTTTTTTAATTGTCTACTAAAGCAAAAAACTTAAAAAAGATCAATTTTTTGGATTCTTTTTTGACTGTCTTATGTACTTACGCGTTATTGCTATAGCAGCATATATCGCTATAGCTGGGAAAGTAAAAATAATAATTTTATGTAACATGTCGTTGATATGTGTTTACCTAATCTACTTAATTTCGCTAATCGGCTTTATAACTGGTTTATATATGATTAAAAAAAATTATGATTTTGCAATGGAAACCTTTTGAAAAAAGACAATCCTGTTAAAACTACTTTACTTTGATATTAATGTTAAAATTTCACCACTCGTGAATTAGACCTACATATTTTTGTATTTAATAAGCTCGGTAAATGTGACATATTTGTGTGTGTGTTTGTGTGTGCATACGGTCGTTCTTGTTTTATTATTAATTGTTTATATTTCTGATTAATTGCCTTGAATAATTGATTATTTATTTAGTATTTGATATAAATAACAAATATTTGGTATTAAAATCGAAGAATTTACGTACTAACCAACCGGATTATTATTTTTATAAAAACTTTTTATAATTAATTATACTAGTTAATGTATAATTTAATCGTTTTTCTTATGTCAGGACGTATTTTATCTGGTGGGTTTTTTTTTCAAATAAACTATGCGTATTTGAATATTGAGAGAAAAAACTGGAGGCAATTTAATAACAATTTTACTTTAAGATATTATCTCTTCATTTACAATTAATTTATTTCACAGGCACTTTCAATTTTTTTTTTTTATTCTTTATTATTATTATACTTAGGTATATCACGAAGTTCTACTGGGATTTTAATAACCTATTCTACACGTGAAAATAATGGAAAAAGTTCATATAAACTCGTATCATAATATGCTTCGTTTGCGAATTAAGTTCAGTGAAAGATTTCCCTCGGATTTCAGCTAATAAAATGAGATCGTACTGGAACTTTTAGAATGATAATTAAGGAACAGATTTAGTGATATCTAATGATTTTGATCTGAAAATAAAATAAAATAGGTTTCAGAACTTTATCTGGACTAGTTTTTGGAAAATTTGGGGTGAAAGTCAATAAACTTGGGTAAAAAGCCCGTGTTTTTTATGTTCTGGACTAAATGATCTGAGATAAGTTGAATAAAACAAATGAAAGTTAGAAAAATTCGAATGCCCGTTAATGATTCTCAAGAAGTTTAATAACAGAGCCGACTTATGAGAGAATAATGTTCAAATCAAATCGATTTAAACATTATAGGTTTATAAAAACATTTGTAATCATGTCATTTAGTAATGAAGGTCAAGATTCTTGTTGAAATAAACAATTTCTTAATAGATTTCAATACAGGAATCCGTTTAATCTGTCGATTAAATATTTATAATAAAATGAGAGTTTAATAGCTTGCGTTAAAAAAAAAGACAAGAAGAGCTAAATTATATCATATTAATGGTTTTTTATTTTATATATATATATATATATATATATATATATATATATATATATAAATGAAATACCATGTAAAGTTCAGGGATAATATTACAGACCAGAAACATATTATGTTTCTTATACAGTTGAATCAATACACACACAAATGCTACGTATATTACTATACTTGTAGCCAGGTTGTAAAAATATTATATGTTATAAATTACATATAATAAATATTACAAACAGGTATATCACAAAGTTCCCGCGGGACTTTCATAACGTATTCTACTTGTGAAAATAATGGAAAAATTTCATATAAACATATGTCCTAAAATACTTCGTTTGCGAGTTACGGCTAGTGAAAGATTCAGCTATTCCGGTGAAACGAGGTCGTAACTGAAATTTTTAGGACGTTAATTAAGGAGCAAAATTAGTGCTTCCTTATGGTTTTTGATCTGAAAATCGAATATAATATGTCCCGGAACCGTATCTGAAGATGTTCAAATTGTAAACCAATTAACTGGAAATAAAAACCCTGTTTTTATTTCCTTGTACGAAGTAAAGGAACTATTGCTATCGCGAAAAATTTTGGTTTCTAGATTTCAACGGAAATATCCATTTTGACCATTCCTGAATCCATTTTGATTAGTTTCAGCGTGACGTCTGTACGTACGTACGTATCTTGCTTGCATAACTCAAAACGCCATAGGATGTTGAAAATTTGTTTTTACTACTGTTGTAACATCTAGTTCAGCACCTCCCCTTTTGATTGCAATCGACTGGACCAAAATAGATTTTTTCTTAACTACGGTAATAAGCCCTCATTGAGAGCTTTTCAACGATGTATCATAAGAAGTATTTATTTTCATTGGATCTAGAGTTATAGCCCAATAAAATTTTAATTAATGAAATATTTGAATCTTACAAGAAGAAGGCACATCGGTTCAAATCCGACTTTATTTCCTTTTTTTTATTTTTTAACTTTTTGTTTAATTTAAATATAGTGATTTATTAATAATTATAAACCTATGATTCTAAAAAAGCTTTTACAATAAATAATAATTCAATAATAAGAAAAAAATGTAATAAAAATATATGTAATTTAATAAGCGTACAAGAAAGTCATGTTTGGACCACATCAGGTATTTTGTTTTTATCTTTCAGGTGGAATTTTATATACATATTTCGTGAATCACTTTTTATATAAAAATAGCGAATAACTTTATATTTGAAAAAATAGTGAAATCTATAATTTACATTTAAACTGTCCTAAAAATACAATTAAATATACAGTAATTGCCTAAAATATTTCAAAAATTAATGGGAATTACCCTAGTAGGTAAAAGGTAAAGATTTTAATTTTTTTTTCACATGATTATTTACTTAATGTCTAGCTACCATAAAATTTAAACTGTGGTGGTTTTCATGTGTGTTTAACTATATTATTATTACTAAATATTATTTAATATCATATTTTTATTACTTGCCCGGATGTGTAG
Source organism: Lycorma delicatula (assembly GCF_047948215.1). Lineage (NCBI taxonomy): Eukaryota > Metazoa > Arthropoda > Insecta > Hemiptera > Fulgoridae > Lycorma > Lycorma delicatula. Next base: position 42,338,032 of record NC_134461.1, read on the forward strand.
TTATGCTGTATAGCTATATAAGGAGAGTATGCTAATCGGGTCAAATTTTACATTTCGAGGTTCTTACTGATCTTGATGCTTCGTGATCCACCTTTAACCGAAAAATAATAATTTTAGCGTTGAAAAATTCCGGATGGATGTTGTATACCTACGCACTGTATAAATGTTGGGCTATTTTTTCTTGATATCTCCAGACTGGACAAACTGATTTGGCTGAAATTTCATCCTGATGATTTCTGCATTACAGTCAGTTAAGAGGGCAGAGAGTTAAGAGTGCGGATCTATTTTGGTTCTGTATCGCAAATTAATATTCAAAAGGAGTAAAAATTACTTTTTTCTTTAATGCCATTTTTGGATTAAAAGTCGCATCTTTTGTACTATTTAGATGATTCCATTATATTAGTGTGCACGAGTAGCCACTAATGTGGCGTCGGACTGTGGACTTTTCTTCAAGACGCGCGATGAGGTAGATTGTTCCGCCGATGGTTGTGACGATGATACCCAACCGCTGATGGTTGCGTACGACACAGATGAAAATTCAAAATACGATTACGTTAAAACCAATCGATATCTGCGTGGCCGTCATGTCGCTTCTCTTTATTTTATTTTATACAAGACTAACAAACGCAATGAAAATGACAACGAAGAGGAAAACAACGGTCATTCATCAAGAAGAATTTTTTAATTTAACCGATTTTTAAAAAAAAAGTCCTTTTAAGGACTACAACACATTACACAAACAACATAAAAAAAGTTACACTAAAACACAAAACAAAAACACTTTAAACCCCCATTCAATAAAAAACTGTAACTAACTGTTGTTTTTTTTAAACTGTTTTCTTTTAAAGAAAACAAGAAATAAAACGATATTTAGTTACGTTTATTGAATGCAGTGGTTCCAAGGCCCGCGACATGATGTGGTAATAGATTTATCTACTATCGGATTGCAAATGGTGAGGAGAGTGTTTAAATATTTTTTTCTTGTTACTTCATGGTATTTTTTTACAAGACATATCATGAAGATACTTTTTGTAGATGAGTGTTTTGTAGGCCTACTGGGGAGAGATATCACTCTAAAAAAAATCTCAACGCGCCGCGGTTGCTACCTCTTGGGTGGTGTGGAAATGCATCCATTTTTTCTTATACACAGAATACAAGTCTCTCTTTATTTTTATTCGGAGTAATTTTTATAGTATCCAACTTAATTTTTAGCTTATATTTTAAATCATTTGCTTTTTTTTGTACGAGTGTTTGGTAGGCCTATCGGGGAGAGATTTCACTCTAATAAAAAAAAATCTCAACGCGCTGCAGTTGCTACCTCTTGGGTGGTGTGGAAATGCAACAATAATATTATCATTATTTTTTTCAAACTAATAATTTTTTTTTTGTTTGCAGACTTACTAATAGACTACCGTACTGCGCGCCAGGTGTGACGTCACAAGATGGCGGTTGAACCACCGCCCGCCGCTGTTGTCGTCGACTTATATACAACTTATTTCGCCCTCCGACCAGGGGAGCCGCTGCAGCCGAATGGTCTAAGGCGTCAGTCAGTCAGTCGCGTCCCGCCGTGTCTAGGTTCAATCCCTAGCCGACCTGGTTTTTTTTTCACATTAAATATTATTTATTTAATTCAAACATACCGCTACACAACAGCTGAACAACAGCGGTACCAACCTTTGAATTAAATAATTAAATAATATTCAAACTGAATTAACATTACCAACGTTGGCTACCCTGTGGAATTTCAAACTTCCCGCAAAGGGAAACGGGAAATTCCCACAGGGAGAAAAGGGAAAAACCAACATGGCGGACGTGACACTAACGCTCCCCGCGGGAGGGCTAGGCACTTCTGACGCCGCTCTCCTATTTATACACTACAGTGGGCAGGGGGGTGAATATTAAATATAACTTTTTGGTAATCTATCTCATTTTGATAAAAAACTTCAACATCTACTTATACGTATATGCGCATTTCATTCATCAACCATTTTGTTTCATTTTTTCATACTAAATTTACTGATTTTTATAAAAAATTTTACGAAAATATTTTTATATGTGTCATTAAAGTCATTTATTATTGGTTTCAATCGGTCAAGAGAGTGGAGAAACCCGGTCACCGGGGTTTCTTAAAATGTCACTCATCGAGCTACAATAATTTTTTGAAATAATTCTTTAATTACATAATTAAATACTTTAATTTTTCACATAATTTTGCTCTTAAGTAGTAGTCTGTCGAGGGGGAAGCTCTTGGAAGCTGGCTTTACTGGGATAGTTATGAAATTCTCCCGGTTTTTTTTTTTTGTTGCAAATATCAATTTATACTTATATATTTTTATACAGAATCAATTGTAGATTAAAAATACATGTTTAAAATTACTATACACACCCACACATACACACACACACACACACACACACACACACACACACACACACACACAGAGAGAGAGAGAGAGAGAGAGAGAGAGAGAGAGAGAGAGAGAGAGAGAGAGAGAGAGAGAGAGAGAGAGAGAGAGAGAGAGAGAGAGAGAGAGAGAGAGAGAGAGAGAGAGAGAGAGACTCTATTCGTTGTTTATAAAACAAAAAAAAACAATAGTGTCTGGAAACTTTTAAAAGTGTATATTTCTTACTGATATAATATTTATTACTTGGAAAGCCACTGGTCAAAGAACCTATAATTCGTGGGTGCAACAAGAACGTTGTATATTAAGCAGTTAATAGAGGCATTTGGGATTAGTCAACGAAAATGGAATTAGTTCTTCAGAGATAGCTGTACCGAAAACACGGGGAACTGGGATACAAGTAGACCGGTTCCTTACCGGTCACCTGTGTTTTAATGAATACCTGTGCGGATGCTGAGATCTTCCGCGGAATTTGATTATTGCGCGTAGGAGGATACCGCAGAACACACGATATTCATTTGAGATCGATTCCTGCAGCATAGGGAGTATGCCGAAGAGAAATCGGCGTGCTTACCCCAGAGAACATCATCGGTACTATGCTGCATCGTGGACACGCGGTATCCGCGATGTTAGTTAAGATCACCCGAACGAAGTTAGCTGAAGAAGTCCAAGAGTAAATAATTCTCCCATGAGTCACCGTTGAGCCTATGTACATATATTAAGCAGATCTGATTCCAAGGTCAAGGTTATAAAAAACCCACACAAACCGTAGGTCCTGGTAGGTTTGAGGCTTGTCAATGGGGATATGGATGGCGGCAAGACAAATCGGTTGCAGTGATTACCCCCTAAGGTGAGTGGCATTCAATTTGGTAGAGAAAGGGGTTTAGTAGATAGGTGCGCAAGGGAGAGACCCACAGTGTAATGAGGTTCTAGATCAAATGGTCTCTACGAAAGGTTTCCCCGACGACTACGACGAAAAAAGTACATCTTTTTAAAAAATTTATTTTCTTATAGTTCACACTTGTAAGGTTAAATAATAGTTCATAAATCTAAGGAATAAGTAGTTCTCTTTTTTTTGTAAGAAAAGGTCGGAAAGAGTTTAAAAAGTTAAACGGGAAATAAAATAAAATGACTGCGATTATTTAACTTTATTATTAAAAGAATTATTTAGTTTAAAACTCATTGGCAAAGATATACTTCGAATAATATTATTGTTCGTATTATAGTTAGCAATCTGCTAAAAACATTCGATACTTCGAATCCGCCCAATAAAGTCTTGTAACAGGAAGTGATTATATAATCACGATTAGTTTTTCTGAGCGTTCTTAAGAGAAGAAAATTGTAATGAAACTTAATCATCATACCGTGATAAATATATTGTTAAACGCTTTTAAATAAAGTTAATTTTTATGTTAAATTTACTGTAACTAGTCTGTCAGCCGACTAGTTAGTTTCCGACTAGCCAGGAGTTTCTGCCCTTTGGACCTCCTGTGTTCATTAAACTCATGCTTGTGAGAATAATAATGATAAATAAAAATTAAAGCTTGTTCAATTTATAAAAATTATCGGTGTACTGTAATTTCTTGCGAGCAACAGTTTGGTCAGTATAGGACCCGAAAGTTTGAGTGATCTGAAGAATGCGGATTTCAAAATAGTCGGCCTTTGTCTTAAAAACAGTAGATATATCTGTTTACCCGTCCTTCGTGCGGGTAAAAATGTATTTTGCTCGATTCTTAGCGTTATCTGACAAACATCGCTACCGTGACCGTACTTTTTCTCTTTTTTTTGTTGTAATTTTGTTTTTTACTTTCTTGTTCGAAGTAAAGGAAGTATTGTGATCACGAAAAATCTCAGATTTCAACGGAAATATCCATTTTGATCATCTCTGAATCCATTTAGACTAGTTTCGGCGTGACGTCTCTACGTATTTGTGTCTCGCATAACTCAAAAACTATTAGCCGTAGTAGGTTGAAATTATGGTTTTAGGACTGTTGGAACATCTAGTTGTGCACCTCCACTTTTTATTACAATCGACTGAACCAAAAGTGTCAAAAAAGCCCAAAATTACAATAACAATAAAAAAAGAAATATGAAAAAAATCAGAATTTATTAGTGAAATAAAATTCTATGTACTTTAAAAATGTGTATATGTAATTTAATAGGCATTATTACATATGTATTAGATATGGTAAAACATCTGATTATTTAATATTAATTGAAAATTATAATTTAGAATCGTTTTATTTTTGGATTTTCTAGTTTAATTTCTGTAGTAAAATTGAATTTTACTCCATTTTAACCTCTATTAAAATCGGAATTTCAAAAAATCCTTTCTTGGTGTGCACTTCACCGTAAGAAGAACGTGTATCCAGATTTTTATCGATTTGAAATCGATGAAATTAGATGAATACTATTCATCTAATAGTATTTGCTGGGATTTGATTATTAATCAATCAGGACATGTTTTTATAGGTACAGATATCGACATTATTACACGTAAAAACATTTAATTACTTTTCATTATTATTATTTTTATTATGTGTCATATTTGTTACATGATGCAGTCATATGTCATAAGTTTATCTGTAACAATCAGTTCACTTTTGGCGTTAAAGCGAAAAAAAAATCGTTTTTTGTTATTTAAATGAATATCAGCGTGTAAAGTATGTATTAATTTTACTATAATCGAAGCAGTTTTATCAGATATTCAAGGTCATTTAACCATCATTACTGAATAAAATCTTCGTTTGTTGATGACGCTTATAGTTTCATAATATGAGTTTCTTTGAATTATTCAGCCTCTGACCTAGATTTTTCCTCGAATTGTTTGTTTATTACATACCCTTCTTGAAACAAAAAAATTAATTTCTTGCTGCCATACCATTCGCTTTATTGTAGTAAAATACATTATTTAAAATAAATTGGTTAAATTATTAATGGATTCTAAACTTATGCTTATAGTTTCATAATATGAGTTTCTTTGAATTATTCAGCCTCTGACCTAGATTTTTCCTCGAATTGTTTGTTTATTACATACCCTTCTTGAAACAAAAAAATTAATTTCTTGCTGCCATACCATTCGCTTTATTGTAGTAAAATACATTATTTAAAATAAATTGGTTAAATTATTAATGGATTCTAAACTTAAAATAATTATCCATTTTAAGCTTTGGTTTTGATTGTTCGTATACTCAATATTAGAGACATGTTTAATACTGCTTATTCAAATGCCAAATTCGGTGTCGGAATGTAGCGTCTCGGCCTTTCATTCTGAGGTGTTGGGTTCAAATTCCTGTCAGGCATGGCATTTTTCGCACGCTACAAAATTCCATTGACATATCTCACGTACACACTTCAATTTTACCTGGTAATATCATCAAACAAAAAAAATAAAAAAATAAAAATAAAAGTTGATATGTATTAGTAGTTCCCCTAGAGTGCTCTATTTTATAATATTCATTGTTCCCGGTAGCAATGTTACTATTGTTCTCAATCAATTTGAGAATTGATTGGTTTTCACAGTATCATAGTTTTCCATGAAAACCATGAATAAATAGAAACATAATATTTTTATATGGAAGATTATGTTGTACCAGATTATGTTGTAGATAGAAAATTTTATCGATATACTAGATGTGATTGATACAGACCTGTTAGAAATAACTCCCCGATTTGAAAAGTAAATAAAATAGACAATATAACAAAAAAATTAAATAAAGTTAAATAAATTAAAATTAAATATATTCAGAAAGAAAAGTGTTTGCTATTTATTTTCACATACGTCTTAATAATTTTTAAAAATTATGTTGTTCATATGCCGAACTTTACTATCTATACAGGTATTTAACCTCTCCCTGAAATTCCGCTTTACTTTTTTTGTCATTTCCAATGGTGTTACAGCGATGTTTTTTATATACAGCAGCTTTTAAATGAGCCAAAGTTCTTGGCTTCTATTTCTAAAGATTTCAGCCTTTAGATGTGCCCAGAGAAAACAATCACACGCTGCAAGATCGGGTGACCGTGCAGGCCATGGGATGTCTCCTCGTTGTGAAATAAGACGTCCGGGAAATAGTACTCAGAGGAAATTCATTAATTGTCTTGCTGTGTGAGCAGTGATCCCATCTTGTTGAAACCATACATTTTCGGCTTGATTTCCCATTTCATTAAATGTTGTTGGCAAGGAGCCGCGTAACATTTTTACATAACGTTCGGAAGTTACTGTAACTAATTTGCTTTCTTCTTAAAAAAGTATGGCCCTATTATTCCTAATTCAGCAACCGCGAACCAAACTGTAACGCACTCAGAGTTCAGAGGGCGCTCATTAAGTTGTAGGGGATTATTTTCGGTCCGGTATCGAAAGTTTTGTTTGTTAACAAAACCCGAAAAACTAAAATGAGCTTCGTCACTTGACACCACAATCAAGTCCACTGGAATATTTTCAAATATCCTGCCAAGAAGCAATAGGCTAATCCATTCACTTCCTTTAGCTGCTGCACGACCATTATTTTGTAAGGACAAAACTGTAGGTTGGCGTGTAAAATTCTCCTTAGATTCCGATCAGAAATTTGTAACGCGGCAGCAAATTTAAGAGCTAAGCGGCGTGGAGGTTGTATAACTACTTGCCTCACTGCTTCAATATATTCGGGTGTTCGAACGCTTCGTGGCCTACCTGGTGGCTTATTCTTCAAAGCTGAACCGGTAGCTGTAAAACTGAACACTCATAAGAGAATTGTCTTCTTACGGGGTACCGCGGCGTGTAGACCTAGTTGAAAGTGTAAACGAAATATTCTATAGATAACAGAATTTCCATTTTTAAAATACGTTTCAATAACCAAAGCGCGATGCTTTGGTTATATACTTGCTATGCTTTGGTAATAACCAAAGGCGTGGATACTCCACGCCACGGGTTGTAACTGAAATGGCAAGACATCCGCTACAAGTGGCGTATAAGCCTCTGTAATATTAGCGTTCCACCAACAGCGGAGGGAATTCGGAGAGTTATTTCTGCCGGACCCTGTATTAATAGAAAGCATAACGAAGGAAAGGAACATTTATTTAAGGAGAGATGTTTTGATGTAGAATTTGTAATTATGGAAAACATAGATATAGCGTAAAGAATTATAGTAGAAATATTTGGATAATGTTATTAATATCAGAGATCCAGATGGAAGGCCAGTATTAAAAGGAGAGATGGGAGAGCTCATAGGAGTATGTACTGCTGTATAGAGGGGTGCAGTGAAAATTACACTATAATGTCTGAGAGCTCTATATAAGAAACTATTTATATTAGCGTAAAGTTTTTTTTTTTTCCAATTTATGAAGCTTCTCTACATTTTGATAAAAAGATTATACGATAACGTAAAAAGCAAACAATTTCCATGCCGTGACGGACTAGTAGCGTCTTGGCCTTTCATCCGGGGATCCCGGGTTTAAATCCTGATCAGGCATGGCATTATACATACGCTACAAAATTCTGTTTTTATAGTCCCGCGTACAAGCTTCAAAAACTATTGTTATAAATTTATGAACTAATTCATCATTCCAAAATAATGTTAAATATATCTTATTTTAAGCTCAATAGCTCACGTTTCCAAAATACTAATTCAAATAATTTAGGGTAAAATAGATTTATAATTGTACTAGATGAAGATTAATTTCGTTTAGAAAAGAATAGAAATAAGAAAAGCAATATTGGCTATCAATATTACCGTTCTTTTTAAAGGAGTCTGAAGAAAAATAAAGCCATTTTCATGACATTTATTAATACTGAAAAAGCAGCGTTTGATGAGAATTAAAAAAAAAAATTAAACAAAAATACGATTGAAATGTAGAGAAAGGCGATCCAGTCGTAATTGGTATAAAACACGGTTGTAAAGAGAAGAGTAGAAAATGAGGAAAGGCAAACTGGTACAGAAAAAGGAGTAAGACAAGTATGTACTCTTTCCTCTTGTTGTCTTTTGATTTCTTTTTATAGAATATAAAAAAAGAGTAAAAGAACATGTTAAAAGCGCAGTAATAGTCCAAGGACAAAATATTAATATTTACTGATCATAATGTAACATTTACAAGGTAGAGATGAATTTTAAGAATTGTAGTGAATGATATGATATGGATTCATTGCTTGGGAGAAGTTCAAAATAGAAACTAAATAGGAATATAATAAAGGTAGGGATTTGAAAGAAGTAGACAATTAAATATCAAGACCGAAGAAACCCAATATATCCGAAATCGTAGATTGCTGTTATTTAGGTGGTAAAATTATAAAGAATAAAGTAAAATTTAAAAAAATAATATTAAAAAAATTTGAAAATCAGACCCGCACAAACCGGTAAAGCATTTAGGCATAAAACAAGTTTGCTGATATCAAATGTAAATCTAAAAATTAGAAATATATTTTTAAAGATTCGTGTGGAGGTAACTTAATTGCCGTAAAACGTAGACTTAATAATTATTTATTTTAAAAAATGGAACCAACATGAAAATGCGCTAAAAAGCCAGAAATAATTTCGTCCAAATACTTAATTAATCTTTTAGACACTTTTTTAGAATCGGCGCATGCTTATATAAAATCAATTTCTAGATAAAATATAAATTTGTTCTATAAAAACAACTCTATATGTATACTACATAAAAACCCATCCGATATTACGTCACTGGAATTCATATTTATGTGTTTTGATTGCTTAGTTATTCGGCGGAGTTAATGTGCTCCTTTTTAGTGATTTAATCAGCTTTCTTTTCAACCTCCGGGACCACCGTTAGATATTGCTTCAGAGGATGAGATAAACGACTTGTAGCGTGTGTGAAAATGCCATGTCTGACCGGGATTCGAACCCGGGACCTCCGGATGAAATGCCGAGATGCTACCACTCGCGCCACGGAAGCCGGCGATATAATGCAGCTGCCTCCAGTCAAAGTCCACTGACGTTTTGTTCAACCTTCTTGGCGTAAAGCAGAAATAAATTTGTGGCATCAGTTTTAATTTTTTGAGCTAACAATAAACACGAGACGAAGAAATGACATGGAGTTCATTGATTTATTAAATAACTTGCGTTTTGGTGAAATCACAACTGGCCGATTGGAAATGCTTTGTGAAACAAGGAAGGTAGTTTCAACAGACGAATTTGCAGATGGAAATGCTGTAAGAATACTCCCAACTATTAAATTAGTTGAAAAATATAATCGTATATGACTGATATATCAAAAACATATATATAAAATTATATCAAAAACGACTTCTTATTATTAACGCTATTGATGAATTACGAGAAGCTGCAACATATGGGAAACTCCCTCCCCAGGGAATGTTATTCCGGTAGACGCCAATAACTGTGGTGGCTTGTTGCATAATATACAATTGGCAGAAGGTTCTAGGGTTATGTTAAGGCGTAATATTTCTGATATATGTCAACCTTCATACCGATTTTTTTTCTTAAAAAATTTTTCCAACATCATGGTACCACCACGAAAAGCAGCTGCGTCGATTGCAACAAAATTTATTTCAATCGGATTAATCGGAAAAACGTTATGCGCGAATAAACATTAAAAAAATAAACGGGTTGAATACCTAACTCCTATTTTGAGGTAGTTAAAAAATTAAGTGAAACTAACAGTAGACGTTTTAGACATTGAAAGAACTTTTGGGTTTTAAAGAAGTTAAAAATTAATGGATTGAATGAATAAAAATAAAGAAGTTTTAAGGTGAATTTGAGAGCATTTATTCGTGGAATCAAGTTTTTTTTTTTGTCTTCAGTCATTTGACTGGTTTGATGCAGCTCTCCAAGATTCCCTATCTAGTGCTGGTCGTTTCATTTCAGTGGAATCAAGTATTAAATATTATTATAATGCGGTTCAAGGTTTATGAATTTGGGCGAGCAATAGTCCAAGCGATATTAAAATTTAACTTTTAAAAAAGTACTTCTATTGCTAATTGACACGTTTATACAGTTAAATGTGTTCTGTTCAAAATACAGTTTAGTAATTTACCTGTACCTTAAACATAATTTTTTAACAATACGTCCCGAAATTAACATCATTTCGACCCTACTTAAACATTCTTTAAATCAGATTTTTATATTTTTCATAGAAATTTCGATAATTTCATGACAATTTTTTTCCAGTATTTTTTAGAATAAATCATTGAATACCGTTACTCTTCATCTCACAAAAAAAAAAATCGTTTGTTGTAAGTTCCGGTGAACTCACGGCCAAACGAATATCGCCATGTCTGAAGATCTTAATTTGAAAAAAATTATTTTACCGAGTTCATTGATCGCTTAACAATCCCTTATCTTGTTGAACACGTCACTGAATTGATTTTAAATTCCTCTGCTATTTGAGGAATCAAAAATGTTTAATTCATTCGGAAATACTTATCTGCTGTAACTGTAAAAATATTACCATCATTAATGCGTAATTTGAAATTTGAACGGAATATTCCAAAGAATGCTACTCTATACCGTACGGTGACTTTAATCCTCAGTAGTGTTTCTTGATACTTTTCATTAGGGTTGCTTGTTGCTTGATACCGGTAGTTTTATTCATTCACCGATCCTCATAAATGGAATTGTTATTTTATCACTCAATAGCATATTGTAGATAAGTCTTTAACATGCTTAAGATTCAAAAATTGATGCGATTAACTCGGTCAGCGTCATTTAGTGTCTATACTACTTAAATTATACATGGAAACATGTCCAAATCCTTATAAAGAATCCTTTTATCCATTTATGCCAGTGTAACCAACCATGCATTCGGTTTGGTTAACATTGATCACCAGTAAAATTATCTAACTTCAGTAAAATCTATCAAAGAGCTCTGAATAGTAATCATTCTATATTAAAGACACCCCCAACAGGCTGGATTAAAATATTTTCGTTGAAGGACAACATTTTCTTATCGACGTAACACCTGGTGAGAACTTAAACGTTAGACAATTTTAATTTTTACAATATGAAAAATATATTAAACAAATTAAAAATGTCTGAAAGTTGATTGGTCACCAATTATTTCATTTAATTAAATACTGCATAACGTTATTAGTCCTTTATATTTCCATACCTTGTTTTATTTTTTTTAGTTCAATTTATTATGGTTTTTTTTTTTTAGTTAATTTTTTTGTCATTAATGTTTTTTTTTTATCTTTATAATTGTTTTTATTAATTGAATTTTTAAAATCGGAAGATCGGTTGCGAAGATATAACATCTGCGAATAACCGTGATCTGTTAGATCGGGAGTGTACCTGATGCATGCAAAAATTAACCTTCATCCTGCTAACAAATACCCTCTCTCTCTTTTTCCTGTTTAGCCTCCGGTAACTACCGTTTAGATAATTCTTCAGAGAACGAATGAGGATGATATATATGTGTGAGTGTAAATGAAGTGTAGTCTTGTACATTCTCAGTTCGACCGTTCCTGAGATGTGTGGTTAATTGAAACCCAACCACCAAAGAACACCGGTATCTACGATCTAGTATTCAAATCCGTGTAAAAATAACTGGCTTTACTAGGACTTGAACGCTGTAACTCTCGACTTTCCAAATCAGCTGATTTGGGAAGACGCGTTAACCACTACACCAACCCGATGGGTTGCTAACAAATACCCTGTATAAAATTTGGAAAATCGGACGATTGTTTGCAGAGATACTATAAGAGTGCCCCGTTGCACTTCCCGAAACAGCGCCCCATGGAGCACGCCATGTGTTACCAGTTGGTGATGACTGGTCTAGCCGCTTCTTCTTTTTGGGCAGTCGTGTAAAAATATCACTCCCCCCCCCAAAAAAAAAAAAGTGTAGTTGACAAACATTGCTCTTTAATATAGGATAATTAAAGAGCGTGTAGGTATATACAGTTTTGTATATTGTATAATCTTACAAATTATAGTTTGTAAGATTTATACTAAAATTTATTATAGTAAAATTTAGTTTAATCTTACAAATTTATTATAGTATAATTTTGAAATTTATTTAAAAAAATTATTTATATGTATAATATATACATATTTATGTAGCCTATGACAATCCCGGTAACGTAAAGATTCCAACGCGGGGTTATACATCTAAATCGGTTCTTCCACTACGTTGAAGACTACTACTACGATGAACTACTACGATGAGCTACTACGATGGAACAAACACACATACATACATCCTAAATACGTTACACTTTTTTGGGCAGTCGTGTAAAAATAACCAAAGTTATTGAGAATGAACACGCGCATGCGCCCATACGCACAAAAGCACATCATAATCGAAATGAATAAATAACTGTAATAAATAAGTAATAAAAAAATTCAATGAAGTTTCAATAAAAAAAACTGTGACAAATACGCATAAGCTTGTTTAGTAGTAAATTAATGAAATAAGTAAGGGGAATCATTTAAAATTGTATTAATATAGGACAGTTATTATTCAAAGTCCACCGACTGCATTTAAATATTTTGTACGAATACAGTGTATACAAAATTGTCACCCGCACGCTCTTTAAGTATATTAGCAATTATATTAAAGTGCAATGTTGTAAGCAATTTTTTTTTAGCAGTCGGTTTTTTTTATATTTATCTTTTGTTTAACTTTTAATATTTATTTTTATAATATACGGTATAAGAGCAAAACATTTACGATATGATTACACGAATACTTTAGATTTTGATTAGATTATACTACTGTATTAGTAAACTCTTTAAGATAAACGATGATAATGTTATTTTCTGTTAAAATTAATGAGATTTTAATAGACGGGATTTCTGTAAGTTTTGCTTCTATAAAATTTTGTCCTTCGTTTAACATATGCTATCTAAATAAACTTAATATAATCTTTTATAAAATAAGTAGAAGAGAGAGCTGTTTATCAAATGATTATATTCTAGGTGGAGACCGCGGATTTTTTATCATCCAACCGACGCAGACCGGTTCAAAGAAAGACCGACATATTGACTGGATAGTTATCTATAAGATAAAAAAAAGACAGAGTACGTTTGAGTAACAGGGTGTGGTAGGAGTAAAAATAGACATGTCCGATTGCTCCATATGAAGGTATCAAATTGTTTATATAAAATTAAAATACGATTTCTGCTGTTAATTCTAGTTATTTTTCCTTTTTTGCAATTAATATATTAATAAAAGTTTATATTTTGCAAAATAATTGTGTAGTATAAAAAAATGATCGGAATAATGATTTAATTATCTCTCTGTACGTACTGATTTATTAAAAAAAAAATATATATATATATATATTTAAAATTATCTTTAATGGCATTTAATGTTTTTGAAAGCAATTTATTTTCTTTTTTCTTTAATATAACGTACCATTAAATATATATTTTTATACATATTCTTTTGAACTGTTGGTTTTATGCCAAAAAAAAGTTTATTCAGAGTAAATGCATAAAGAGTAAGTACTATGAAAGTGTATTGTATTTTACGAGCGGTTAGGATTTTATCGATAAATACTTCATAAGAAGCTATAATGGTTCTTCTGTGTCATTACAAAGGAAACAAAGAGTATCGAAATCGGTTCACAGACACCTACTCCAATAACATTAAAACTGCATTGACTATACAGGCCCCGAAATCAGTACCATGCCCGAGAGGGGATGCTGAGGATTCCATCGGAGCTAATACAGTTATATTTTAAAATCATATAAGTACCTAAAATCATTGAAAATTACCTACAGGCAATAAATTCTTATTTCCTCCGTACACCGAGCAAATATTAAAGCGTAGTATTCATTTAAAGTTCTAATCCTGAGGTATAACAAACGGAAATGAGTTTCTTCCGCCAAGTAAATTTACACGAAATTTTTAACGATGAGAAAGGCAGACAGAAAACAAATTTGAGGCTTTTGAGATGTGGGTTGGCGCAGAATGATAAATGTCAGACGGTAAGACCAAGTGACTAATAAAGTATTATGGAGAATCGGAGAGAACGGGAAAATGCTAAATCTAATTGAATATAGGAAAATGTTATGACTAGGACGTTGTGTAAGATGAAGGTGTTATTAGTGGATGCGGTAGAAGGCTTGGTTAACGGAAGGAAAGGATTTCAAATGATAGATGAGATTATGGAAAAGGAAAAATATGCTGAAAAAAGAGGTTAGCAAAGGAAAGAACGAGCCGGAGAGCAGCTACCGCGGTAGGACCTGTCCTATGACAGAACAGTGAATGAATTAGAGATGTCGAGGCAGTTTAATTCTAAGCGAGCTCTAACTTCACTCAATAGCTGGTTGATATTTCTATGCATAAGGTAAAGGGCGATGTCAACTATGGTAGTTCAAATTTGCTGATCTCAGCGACGGAATGGTAGCTTTTCAGCCTTTCTTCCGGCGTTTTCGGGTTGGAATTCCGGTCAGGCATAGCATGTTTCATACGCTTCAAAATTTCCATTTCATATTCCCACGGCGTAAGCTTTGAGCTTACGACGTTCATTTTTACTTCAAAAAATAAAAATTCAACGTAAACTTTTTCTTTATCTCAGAAGTAATGAATTTTAAATAGAAGACAGGCCGCACGTTATTTTATGAAAGATGCATGTACATCAAATAGATATCACGTAGTATCAAGTAGTAGTATATTTGTGCAGAACTGGTGGAAATAAAATAAATCTTCGTAAATCATCATATTATTTGTGATTATCAGGAAAATTCTGTTTACTTCATATTGACTGTAATAAAGATAAATTATCATTGATATATTATTTTCATTTTTTTATTTAACTCGCTAGTGTTTGATTAAAGGTTTTAATAGCATGTATAAGGATAGAGATTACCTTGATATTTAAATATAAATATCTCTAACTTAAGACGTAAAACAGGTCAAGTTTTTTTCCTTTTTTTATGTTATTTAACTTAACTTTTAAATTTATTGTTTTATTAAAATGTTATTATTAGTTGCATCGTAGAAAAACAATAATTAATCGTAGCTACACAATAATTTGATTTTTCCCTATAGTTTGCAATAATCATTCCTTCACGTCTATATAAATACATACAAATTAACAATTAATATACGTATTGCATTATATCAACCGCGTTAGGTTTTTGACGATGAGTTTGAAACAAAATTAACCAATGAGTAAAAACTGTAAAAAATGAATACTGAATATATATTTGAGTCTTTCCTATGTTAATCTATGGTAATTTCATATCATTATCAAAATTAAAAAAAAAATGATTACGTTTTAACCTTATTCAAATACATACACGTGTAAAAACGCAAAAGATCTAAAAATAGGGAATATTTTTGGAATTTTTCTTTAATAACTAATTGTTTTTTAATCCTAGTTAAATTTGGACTTTGGAAAATAATTTTTTATTTATTTGTCATCGTTATAAAATACTTTGTGAAAACTACTTCGTACCTTGTAGTAATAACAACTATTGTTAATTATTATACACTGTTTTTCTTATTCAGCTTATAAAAATGAACGTACCAGCTATTCTCTATTTAAAAATAACCATAGCTATTATTAGGAAAATGGCTTATGAATAGAAAATTATTTGTCGTAGAGTAACCTGCCTTTTTCCTGTTTAGCCGCCGGGAATTACCGTCAGGTATTGCTTCAGAGGATGATACGTATGAGTGTAAGTGAAATGTAGTCTTGTACAGTCTCTGATCGAACATTTCTGAGATGTGTGGCTAATTGAAACCCAACCACCAAAGAACACCGGTATCCACAATTAGTATTCAAATCCGTATAAAAGTAACTATCTGCCTTTACAAGGACTTGAACGCTGGAACTCTCGACTTCCAAATCAGCTGATTTGCGAAGACGCGTTCACCACTTGACCAACCCTTTGGGTTGTCGCAGAATAACCAAATTGAGTAATGGGAACGGAATATTTATTACACAATTTAAAAAGAATTTAAATTTTTAGAATTTTTTTTTGGTATATTATAGAGTAAAAATTAATAGTGAAATTAAAAAGATTTAGATGTTAGATTTTCTTTATGTTTCAATATAAAATTTATGTAATAAAATAAAGTAATATACATTTACTGATTTATAGTAAAACTACTTTAGACGTTTTACTGTTCATATGAAGCGAGTTATTAAAAGCTTTAAACTAATCGGCAAAGAATATCGTGATGTAAGCATATGAGTAGAAAAAAAAGAGTAACCGTCATAATTTAAACGGAGAAACAATAAAAAGTTTCTACGTTTTACATTACAATAAGTTTTTATAGGTGACCTTTCTTTTTGATGTGTATTAGATTAGATTAGCAATGAACGTTAAATTAAAATAATTGAATTTATAACACGTCAATTATTTTTTTTATTCGTTTTATTTATGTTAATAACAGTTGTTATGACACATTGCAGGATAACATGATATCACTCTTTTTAATTACTTGATACGTGTAACTATATTTTACTTATTGCCACAATAATGTATTATATCGAGTGTAATTACATAATCTATCACATTCTTTAAAATGAAGATCAGATGTTAAAAAAAAATCACGAAAGAATATTTTAGTCTATTCTCCTCTCTGGCTATTTTCCCAGAATAGCTATAAAGGTTAATATACAGATTGTCCCGCGAAGAGGTATACGATTTAGTATCTCCCATTCCTGCACCATACACCGTACATGTATTACATATGCACCATACATATTTTACAGACCTTTTAATGAAGGTTCTACAAATAT
This sequence comes from Lycorma delicatula, assembly GCF_047948215.1. Lineage (NCBI taxonomy): Eukaryota > Metazoa > Arthropoda > Insecta > Hemiptera > Fulgoridae > Lycorma > Lycorma delicatula. The sequence continues at coordinate 42,355,084 of NC_134461.1, forward strand.
TTTGTGAAAATTTCAACCTTCTAGCATTATAGAAACAAAATGATGGCTTTCAAATAAAAACATTAGTTTCAGATAAACCACATTTTTATTCATTACAAAATAGGTTGTAAAATTTATTAATAACAAATAATTAGAACTAGAATAATTAAACACAGTTCGATAATTGTTCACGATTATGACTAATTATTAACTTGCTTAGTCAATTTGAACAGATTTTTAACAGTACATCACATTACAGTATTTTGTTTCTATAAATCCTAGAAGGTTGTAATTTTCACAAAACATTTTAGAATCTTCATTAAAAGGTCTGTAAAGTTTCAACAGAATCAGTGAAGAAATGGGCGAGTGATACTAAATCAAAAGCGTATCCTAGGACATTCTGTATACAGAGATAAAAATTTTGGTTATCGGAATTTTTAAAAATGTCCATATTTCAAGATCTTTTAGCCTGTAAAAACAGAAAAAAGTTATAGACATTTTCGATGTACGTACCTGTATTGGCCATTATTATTTCTCTGGACTGCATTAACATAAATTTTACGAAAATTGCTAAAAATGTTTCTGTAGATAGGGCATTGATGATATAAAGTTTTAAACAAAATTAAAAAAGCAGAGGGGTCGTTTTGACATTTTTAATTTTTTTGTAATGGTCGTAGAAAATTAAGTTACATTATGATGAAAGTACTTAAGTTATTTAAAAATCAAAAGGAAAAAGTCTATCGAATTTAGGAATGGAGAATATTTAACATTACATCTAATCGGCTTTTACCTAATATTTCGAAAACCTGTCGACCAAATAAGCTGAATTTTGGCACACATATTTATTTATAATATAATTCAGCTTTAGGTTGATTTTCGATACCATCGGATAAGGGATCATCTCATGGTATCCATAAATAAATCTTTTTTTAGTAAACTAATTCTTTTAAACATTGTTGAAAAACATTATTTCAAACTGGGCCAACTTATTAAAGTTGGTAATTATTCCGATAAATAAAACTTTTAAGTCCCAAAAAAACAACGACGCTCGTACTTAAATTTCAAGTTTTTCTAAACTTTAATTTTTGAAACTGAAAATCCAATTGTAAGTAGTATTAATATAAACGACAGGAAAACTTTTAAGCCGGGTTTCAGTTCCTGGGACCCGGCTGATAATTTAAAAAAATATGATTGTTTTATAATATCTGATACTTTATCTGTTTTTCAAGTTATGGCTGTTGATTTGCATGGCATTACTCCCGCCACCACCCACCCCATTCGGTTGCCCTGAAGCATAAGACCGAATGTCCGTGCCACAAACGGCGGCTACTGAGACTCGAATCAGTTTAGCGACCAGTGTCCTAACTAGCTCCTAGAGCTAACCTAAATGCGTGAGCGAACTGAGCATGGTGCCACACACCACTTGCTTCGTGTCCCACAGCTCACTTGTCATATATTCTAAAATGGGTAGGTGCACCCTGTCAACTACTAAAATATATATGACATTCAATAAATGAAATTTATCTCTTCAAAACCAATTCATTTCCACGCCTAAGTCGCTGAAAGCCTGTCCACCAATATTAAAGCGCTTGGAGCTTTAATTGGCTGATGGCCAGCCATAACTCTCGGGTATCTTCCCACAACAGCGAGGTAGGAGTCTTTCCCTTAAGTAAACTACTGATGTCGGTTGAACAAAGCAACGGTATCAAGGAACACCCATGGTTCGACAGTGCGGCTCACGCCATATTGACTCGCCGCTTATGAGTGGCCCTTGACATCTAAGTTCCAGGGTGGCCTGAGTTCTGGTCCTCCCGAGAGCTGGGCAGTCGAACATCATATGTTCGCTCGACTGGACCTCCCCGCAGACGCACAGCTCATCAGCTGATAGGCGGAACCAAAACAAATATTGGTTTAAGTTCGCGTGGTTGGAGAGCACCCATTGCCCTTAAAAGCGAAGGAGAGGCATACCATCCCCCCAAGTCCTGTATAAATCTATACAAGGACCTTCCCTTAGTCGTGGCGTGCCATTCTTGCTGCCATGCATCCATCGCGAGGCTGTAGAGCCTCCTACGCAGGCAGGAGATGGGCAACTGAATGAAATTTAGAACCGGTGCATTGTGATCACCGTTCCGCTCCGGTACAGGCCCGGCTCGAAACCGTATCCCAAATACCTCAGCCTCCCTGCGTCTTCGCAATTTCCACCTGGTCACCCGAACTTTTACCACTAAATCGATTGGGAGAGCTTTTCCCAACACGGTGTTAGCCTCGTAGGAGGTTGTTTTAATAACATCAGTTATGGCTGTTAATAAAAATGTTACATAAGGTATCTTCCAAGGAGATCAAATGGGAGCCAAGTTTTTTAATAAGCATTTTGATCTTTTTCGCAATTGTACTCTAAATTTACATAATTAAGTCAATAATATTTAAAAACCCATGGCGTATTTGAAATAAGATCTGTCAAGGACAAAGCCAGAAACTTTATCCGTTATCCGGCGATTAAAAACTTAATCGCCGATATAAAAACTGTTGAATCGATTTTTGTACGATTTCTCCTAAACACATTCGAGAGTAAAATCCGTTTACGTAATTTTAAAAATAATATGCTATATTTTTTTTATAATAACTCTTAATTAATTACACGTAAGAATTGAACTTGCTCGGTTCGTACTGTGAAAACAAAAATAGTCATTAGCATTCTGTACTATAATGTTGATTAAAACTATTAAGTTAAGAATTAATTAAGTTAATTAATAGTTAAAACTATTAAATTATTTAAGTTAATAGTTAAAACTATTAAATTAAGAAGGAAATTAATGAAAACAGTAGATAAACTATGATTTAATGAAAAGAGAAAAGTTTAATAATTATTAGTAAATATGCATTGTTAAAGTTTAGTTTACATAATGTTTAATGTAAAAAAATTCATGATAAAATCAAAAGGACTATGAAGAAATATTTCAATAAATATAACACCGCAGTAAAATATTCTATGATTACGATGTTGTGATTGGAGGGGTTATGCAAATGGAGGTTTGTTACTATGACTACGATCAATGCGGTAGAGTAACTGATGCGGGTTAATCCACCTCCTATTTTAAAACCTACCGTTCGCCTCTGACAGTATTACACAGGTAAAATTGTATTATAATTTTAGACAAAACAATCTGAGCTATTCTCTTAAATATCTAGAAAGTATCCGTACACATTTAATGTTAATATAATATTTTGATAACGAATTAAAGGATAAATATCAAATAAATTTTTTCGTAACGAAGTGAATGAAGAGATTTTAAGGACTAATCACTGAGTAAAAAGAAGTCTGTTATAAATTCTTACTAAAACGAAAGTTAGGTTGACAGAATATATAATTACAAAACTATGTACTATAGTTTTGGTATTGAGATTAATACAAAGCTATTTGTGATTTATTTTTATCAAGGACCGAATTTTTGTTTTATATGAACTACGTTCTATGTTAATTTTTTTTTTTTCTCGTAGCATCTAACTTTTCTTGTAAATTCTCTATGTTTTCTTCGTTAAGCTGATTTAAGATACCATTAACGATTGGGATATTCTTGACTCGGTTAAATTCCTCAAAATAGCTACACCACAAAAATTGCATTTATTTTTTTCACCCGGATTTCATTATCACTTTTCTTATTATTTAATTTTTCAATCTATAACGAAGTTTTAGACTACAGTTACATATTTATAGATATATATTAATTTATTTTTATGGAATTTTATTTTTCGATTTTATTATTATTTTACGGTATGGTAAGAATCCAAACTTTATTAATTGCGAAATAAAAGGAAACAGTCGATCTTCGTAACGGAGTGGTAGCATCTCGGCCTTTCATTTGGAGGTCTCGGATTTTTTCATACGTTATAAAATGCCCATTTCATATTCCCATCCACAAGCTTCCAGCTTATATGGTGAATTAATCATAAAAAAAAAATTAGAAGGTAAAACCTAAAAAAAGAGACAGGTTGAAATATATAAAATAAAAAACCATACAGGTAGGATGTAAAATGTGATAAATATCTTACAATTAAATTATTATTACAGAAGAGAAATTACTGATAACGAAAAAAAATTTGTTTCAAATTTTTTTTTAATTTCAAGAGGGGGAAAAATTACAATGTCCTGGTAACGAAAACACATTATTTCCTCACGATGATTGTTGGATGTCAGATTTATTTAATTCTGTTTAATATACTAAAAATAAATTTACTGTCAGGGTATGTGTTATGAACACCCCTTCCCCCAAAAAAAGAAATAACAAGAAAAATAGAATCTCAATTTTACGTGTGTTAGCCAAGCATAGAAAACATTAGTGAAATAATAATAATTTTAAAATAACTTTTGTAGAACGTAACAATTTTTCTAGTTAATCGTCCGTTACATATTTCTGAAAATGATACAAATTACCGCAGTATTCTATTACAAATAAATATCGTTGAATTAATTTTACGTTCAAAATTATATGTAAACAATCATAGAGTTGTGGTTAAAAAGGTATTTAAATGATTCTTTTTTTAGTTCAAGGTTACTGGTCAAAGGTTAAATGACAAAACAAATGCAATCTATTATATAAACAAGGTGATCATTAGGAATTGTACTTATTTTTACTGGAATAAATTATAACCTCTATGAAAAATTTATACTTCCTTATTTTCCTTAGAATACAGCAATATCGGCCACAGTAAAATAATTTTTGACTATTCTCAAGCGTATCAAATGCCAGATATGGTTTAAGGGTAAAAATATTATTAGTTATTTCATGACACACATTATTATAGTAATATCTCAAATTATATTATGCAATCCAAATTTAATTTTGTAATATTACTTTATTTGTTTTCTCTATAAGCTAAGTATTATTATGTACTTTAACTTATCTCACTTTATGCATTTTATAAGCAATTTAAAGTTCATTTTATATTTATGAATAAAAATTATGACATCATTTTAACTGATTTATTTTAAATTGTTTTTTAAAATATTATTTTTATTGCGTCTTGTAATCATTTTATTCGACTGCGGCAAGCCACGTAAGTAGGTAATATGTTGCAGTACGTACGAATCTACGAATCGGTATTAGTTGTAGGGCATCCGCTTATAATATCTTAAAACAGGACTGATCGAGTACAAACACAACTATAATTTGCGTCACGAAAAAACAACTTAACTTTGAAGAGTTATATCTGACGAACAAATAGATTTAAAAAATGAAATTTTATACAATATTAAACTTTATTTTTTCTCTGTATATGGTTATGAACAATTTATTTAAGGGCACTTATGGAAACAAAAAATTACAATGTAATTGTAAACCGTACGGTAAGAGTCTCGCAGATATCATTTCTTCCCCTACTACTGTAAATTTCTGTAATACGAGTATAAATAAAACTGTTTTTAACAAAATTATAATGTTATCAAAAAAGGTAAGACTACATTTCTATTATCAAAATCTGTTATTAATTTGGAATTTTAAAAAAAATACATGTTAAATATATGTAATAGACAATAGATAATAAACAATGTTTAAGTGTTCCATATAATAAGCAAAAAGTAGAAAAATTTATTACAAAACTCTTACCGGCCCGATTTCATTTATTAAACAACGAATTTATAAGAATTGTATTATTTCTGTAAATTTGTATGTATTACATATAAATGAAATCGGGCCGGTAAGAGTTTTATAACAAATTTTTCTATATCTTTCTTATTATATGGAAACCTTAAACAATGTTTATTATCTATTATTGTGTATCTATTGTCTATTATATATATCTAACATATTTTTTTTCTTTAATTCCAAATTAATAACAGATTTTGATAATAGAAATGTAGTCTTAACATTTTTGATACCGGTATCATTTTGTTAAAAACAGTTATATTTATACTACAGACATTTTTTTTTTTGAAGAAATGATATCTGCGAGATTCTTACCGTACGGTTTACAATTTCATTGTAATTTTTTTGTTGATATTACTGCGTTTTGTTAGATTATTTTTTTTTTTTTTTATGAATTACTGATTGTTATCTAATGAATTTATTATTAAAATTTATTGCCTTTCTAGGAAAAACAAATTACATTTTTTTGAATTTTTCGGCCAATTTTTTTGTTGTTGATAGTCATATCATTTCACTTTATACCATATTTTTCCTTTTTTAATAAAACTTATAAAATGACCTTCGAAAATCGAAGATCCGTGATGTAATATTACACTTATTTAATTTGTAAGTGTAACCCTCGATTTTTATCGTATCCGTGTTCACATTTTTTTTATTATTATTAAACGAACTTTTTTTTTATTTCTCCATCAGTTAGTTCAAATAGTTATAATTGTAGAATAAAAATTTTACCAATCGAATTTATTTCTGTTTTACGAAACAAATCTTTGTTGCCACATTTGCAGCACTTTCTGACAGTTCGTGTTTTTTTGTGTTTTATTAGCAGTTGTAATCTCTTGTAAACTAATGCTTTTATTTTTTGTTTTAAAGAAGTGACGGGAGTTAAAAAAATTGTTTCACCTTCAGTACTTTAATTTACATAAGAGAATTTACTATTAAAACAAGCTGTAGTATATTTGCTTTTAAATTTTATTATTTCAGATACATTATCAAGATTTTGTACGCTACCTAGCGGCTCGATTTGTAAACCCTCCCTTTTGAGTAAAAGTGACATATTCGAGTCCCGCGGTTCATTAAATGGAAGGAAAAAAACGTCTAACAAAATTCCAGGTATTTTTTGAAAGTATTCTTTATTACAATTCTAATGAACTGAAAAATAATGTTTTCATGTTTGTTTTTTAATCTTTTTCCCCGTTTTCATTTCAGTTATAGGTTAGGTCATGTTTAGAATTGTAAACATAGTTCGTTGACTTCGCCGTGCCGTCCAGTTTTGCAGACTCTTACTGGCGAAGTTCTAACGAACTTCGTGATTACGAAAAATTAAACGTAAAAGTACCCCATTTTTCCTCTGTTTTCCGTGCGGAGCAGATTCAGAGTTTAAGGCAAAATAACTACTCATTTATAGGTTTTATTATCTGGATTATCGCCATATTTATGTTTTTATGACAACTGGAAGCTTATCTAGTCTGACAGAATCTAATAAGAAAGATGCAGTATTATTAAATTTATTTTTATAAAAATATTCTAATATAATTTATTATTATTTTTTTTTTTTTGGGTGTAACCGAAAGTCTTCGAGTTTATGTTAATATTAACAATATCTATATTTTATCGCGCGCGCACATTTGTATATGATTTAAAAATCCATATTTATTTTCATTGGTGAAATCACAGCATAAATGATGTTTTTCTTCCGCCTATATTCTTCGTTTGCTTTTCTTAATCATTGGTAGTAAGATTCTGTACCTTATTTAACGCTCGATATCCTCTTTTGATTTCACCTTCAGCTGATTTTCATTATATTGTTTATAGTTGCACTGATTTTAACATCTATTTTTTTTTTTAAGTTTGTAGTAGATTTTTTCTGTTGTTACATACAATTTAACATTTTCTTTCAATTCTTTAATTTACTATTTCTATCTTTTCTTGAATAAAGTTGTATTTTTTATTTCATCTTCCGCGTTTGTACTGAAAAACCATAGAACTCTCTCCAACAGATCGATTACGATAAATGATTAAATTTAAATATTATTCTGCAAAATAATCTCTATAATTTTTTTCTTAAAAAACGTATTATCTATTTAAAAAAACATATACCGTATTATAGTTTTTCTATAGATAATATTTTTGAAAGTTTTGTTGTTTATTGAAAATTTATTAGACTGTATGCGTAATTACTTCCTCTTTTTAAATATACAGACAGAGATTAAAGACAAATTGAATTACCATAAGGAAGATCATGCTGTCATGTCAGATTGTTGCAGTTGTGGTTACGCTAGGTAAAAAATACGGAAACCGACAGAAGTGTCTTTCACTAAGCAATTCCTTCGTTTGAAACTAATGTACAAATAAATCACAAAGAGATGCATCCCCATCTTCTAATATACCTAAGGAAGTTATAGTATACAGCCATAAATATGTAAGTAGTGGAACTTCTTTAATTTAAAAACTTAATCTAAAATGAGTTAAAAAAATTATATTTATTAAAATCTTCATTAAAGGATATTATTTACATAGATATTTGTATGAAATTTAAAACACTCTTATTTTTATTATTTTCTGTACTTATTAATTCTTAAAGTTGTTTAAAGATACCTGTAGTAATTGTCGTGCCGTTATCTGGGTTAAATATTTGGGTAAGCAGATGAAAAAAGATATTCTTCCTAGTACCCGTAATTTTATAATTCCTCCATGAAAATTAGTGGTAAAATCAGTCATTGTTTATTCTGTTTTAAATATTTTTTTTTTTTTATCATTCCTTCTATCATCTGCTTTACCACGTATTCAAGGAATTTTCATTGAAGTCTCATTTTATTCTTTATTATTTCTAGCAGTTTTCTGTGTTTAAGAAAACGTTTTAGCACAACATTTTTCCAATATTATTTCTCTTACAAGTCTTCTAACCATATTTATAAAAAAGGACTGGATACCCCATGAAAGATTTCTTTTTAAAACTCTTCTTCCTTATCGCTCATATCTTCGTTCTTTGTACGTAGACGTATAATCGAATTAGATTGAAAATAGTTTACATAGCGTACACTTTTAGTTTTCGTTAGGATTTTTAAGGAAATTTCCAGTAATTCATTAATGCAATTAAACGAATCGGTTAACAGAAAACTGATGGGAGTAGGGATAAAATAAGAACACCAATTTAATCATTATAAAATTAGTTCGACGATGATAACCTGCGCCAATTAGCGAAAGATATCCACATGCGTTGTATAATTAGTTAATGCTTTTGTACGAGTATATGTATAAATTAGTATGATAGTACATATTTTTCAAAGTTCATAGCACTGACAAATGTTGATATAATATCATTTATTTTTTAACGACTACTCGTTGAAATGGTAGACAGCATACTGTAAAACATGAACATTGACGTGGAGAAGTAAAATGAAATAATGAGTAATGTTGTACTGATAATATTTCTTATTGACAACTTATAAAACGATATGTATCTTACGTAACTTTTTCGTTATATAATTTATTTACTGTTTGAAGAAGGTATTGTAGTTACGTTTATTTTATTATGACCTGTTTTATATATTTAATAATAGTTAATATTCTATTAACAGATTATATTATATTATCTATTTGTATAAACTTACAAAATTCTATTTTTATCTTAAATTAAATGCGGAATATCTAATGCTGTTGCTAAATATATTAATAATGATTTCAATAAAATTAAAGAAGAAAATTCGATATGCAACACTTTAATTGATATTTTAAAATTAATTTATCCTACATAAAATTCTTATATAATAATTCAATTTTGACGGATTATCATCAGTAGACATTTTTTTCAAATCTGCATGTTAACGAAAATAGCTGAAAAAGTTTATTAATTAGACCTTGGGTTCTGGGGAGACGGTAAAAAATGGAATATTTCAGCAGTATTTGAAACATCTTAGGGAATATTTAGCTCCCTTTAATTAAAGGACATGAAATAAGTAAAATTTCAACGGTTTCATATTCAATAAATCGGTTACCGTAGATCACTGAAGGTAAAATAGCCTAATACGTTACAAAATTCAAAAGCTGTTGATTCATAGCTTTTACTTTTTAAAAAAAAATTGAAAATTAGTAATAGCTTTGTGAATTTTTTCTTTGTGCAAATTTTTTACCATATATTTTGAAGTTAGGAAAGAAATTTGGCGGGATATTTACAGAAAAAATAATGTTTTTCAGATTGACTTTAGGTTAGCTTTTTTTAGTTTAGCTTCAAGAGAGGAAGATATGTTTTCAATGATGAAACGAAAATATTTCTATGAACAATTATAACGAACATTATCGTAACTGTTGGGATTTTCATAAACTGGTGTTTTAATTATAAATACTTAACGAAAATTTATATTATTAATGTTTATTTTTTTTAAATTTCAGATGGGTGAAGGTTAACAGTTAGCTGCTAGTCCTTTATTCTGTAAGTTATTTATTTTTATAATTTATTACTGTATAAATTTTTTATTAACATTAATTTTATTTTTCATAGTATGCGTTTAGTCCTGTCAATCGTTAAAGTAATTGGTTTAAATAAATTTCATACGATTTTTTTTTTTTTTGCTTAATTAAATTTGGAATTAGAAGATCAGTTGTCATAGATATAACCTGTATAATCATGGGATATTGTCAGTTTATACAGCCAATTTTAAATTAAAAATTTTTTGTATCTTCTTCGTAAAGGTAAGTAGCCCGGACTATAAGCCAGATTGTTACAGCATTACTGTAACAGGTGATAACTCTTACCTTATTATAAAAAAAAGTCACAAAAGTAAAACTAAATATTAATTAAATAGTACGGTAAAAAAAATCTTTTTTATTATATTTTTCATAAAAAAGTATTTTTTAATGTGCTTGTTTTTAATTAGATATTCCAATATATTTTTTTGTTCGATCAAAGTCTGGTCGTACAAAGTACTGTTAAAAACATAAATTCTATAATATATTGAGACTTTTAGGAAAGTATTTCAGTCGAAAATTATTTCAGCGGACTCGAAAAATGTTACGTAAAATTCAGATTAATAAACTTTAAGATTGTCTTGGACAATCTTGGACCTGACGGAAATATTTCACTAAAATTTACCAAATATAAAAATATTATTAAAATACGGTTCTTCAAAATCTATACGAAACAGAAGTTTAATTTAACATTACACCTGATTAAACAATAAAAATACATTGTAATATTTTGTACGTAAAAATCTTTTCTACGAATGAAAGTAGTGTTTTGAAATATAGAGGAGTACATTAATATGTTGCTTTACGCTACGATCTGTCCCAGTCCTTTCTACGGTTTTGACGGATCTAAAAGACTGGAGAGGTACAAGTGTTTTCTCTCAATGTAATGGTGTTCACTATGCTGTCATTACTGGACAGAGTAAAGGTGTCACCAATTTTAGGACTGAAATACTACTTGCATTTGGTTGACTTTGTACACTAAAATACGTTCAGGTTGGTGGGGAATCCATCGGAAAACTATTTTCATTTTTCCATTTCACTTTAATTCATTTGTTCACAAAAAGGGCGATAACGCCCCTTTGTGGGCGCTGGAGACTTTCAGGGGGTGGTAGAAGGCCCACAGAAAATTGGGGGCGTTCAGACGGTCTAGGAAGGCGAAGGCTGATTAAGAAAAAAAAAAAAAGGCAAAAATTATGTTTTCTTGATATTTTAAACTAAAATTAAATACCTCTCTCTTTTTCCTGTTTAGCCTCCGGTAACTACCGTTTAGATAATATTTCAGAGGATGAATGAGGATGATATGTATGAGTGTGAATGAAGTGTACTCTTGTACATTCTCAGTTCGACCATACCTGAAATGTGTGGTTAATTGAAACCCAAACACCAAAGAACACCGGTATCCATGATCTAGTATTCAAATCCGTGTAAAAGTAACTGGCTTTACTAGAACTTGAACGCTGGTACTCTCGGCTTTCAAATCAGCTGATCTGGGAAGACGCGTTCACCCCTAGACCAACCCGCTGGGTTAAAATTAAATACCTACTACACTAGTACAAAAAATTAAAGGGACACCTACATTTTATGATAAAAAATGATTGCATTCAAACTACTTTAACTTTGCAACCAAGGGGCTTAGAGAGATGAATAAAAAAAAGATGAAATCTTGAATACTACACTTTTTGATAGTATACTTTAGATTTCAAAAATCATCAAATTAAAAAACAAGGTGAGAAAAAAGTTTTAAAAATTTTAAAGTTTTTCATCGTGTTTGATCGAGCGCACAAGAGAAACGAAATTTTTTCAATAAACTGCATTAAAATCGTTTAAAAGCTTAAGACTTTAGCTTTAATTTCTTTTTTCTTTGTATGTCTCTCTACGTGTTTTCTGAACTGAAATATTCCACTTTAAGAAGAAAAGGCCACTTTTGTCTTTAATACTGCAAATCTGCCGATCTAAGCAATGTATTAATACAAATAAATATGGAAATTAATTAAAAAATAAAATTGAAGAAGTTTTACCAAGAATTTCGGCTGCAAAAGCCAATCCTGCAATTGTACCTTGGATTATGGTCGATTTTTCAACGATTTCTGATAGCATTACCATCGTCGTATTTGTCTGAAGATGGATTTTAGTGCTGTAGCAACGTTGCTCACCAAAAAGAGAGATCTCATGCTCAGGCTGCATGTTACCGAACGCGATGACTTACGGCTGTTTTTAAGTAAATTCGAGCCTGATATTAAACTCATTAAAGCGCATCAGATTCATCCTTCACATTAATGTAAGTGTAATTTTTCAATTGAAAGCTTTGTTTTAATTATTGTATTGTTATATTGAATATGCTATTAATACTGTACCAAAATTTCTCAAAAACTACTACAGATACGGTTTTGGGACCTATTTTATTAGATTTTCAGGTCAAAAATCATAAGAAATTACTAATTCTGCTCTTCATTAATGTCCTAAAAATTTCAGAAACACCTCATTTCATCGGGGTAACTGAAATCCGAGAGAAATCTTTCATTAGCCGAAACTCACAAACAAAGCATTTTAGGACATATGTTTATATAAAACTTTCCATTATTTTCACGAGTAGAAGAGTTTTTGAAAGTCCCGGGAGAACTCCGTGGTAATTTTGTATAAACAATCAAAAAACATTTTTTCAAAAAAGTCAATCCTCACCTCTTAAAATTGAAATGTATATGTTTTTTTATATATAATTTTTAATCTTAAATCTTAATTTTAAATCATCAGTTTAATATCTTTGAAGAATTTATTGAAAATGTATACTTCACATCAGAGCTATCAATCTACAATTTGTTTTTTTAAATTATAGACCTGGACCCTTTTTTTTAATCTCCGGGACCACCGTTCAGGTATTGCTTCAGAGGATGAGATAGATGACAATTTTTGTAGCGTGTGAAAGATGCGATGCCTGACTGTAATTCGAACCCGGAACCTACTGATAAAAGGCCGAGACGCTAACACTCACCCTACGGAGGCCGGCTATAGACCTAGACCTAAAATGCAGAAAGGTTTTTTGAAAATCGTCTTTTTATTATTTTAGCATTTACTGAAGGGCGTATTAGATTTGGAGAAAATTTTACTACGCAAATTTATTAAGTTTAACCTACGTATTAAATATGAATATTTTTAGAAAAAAATTTCTCAATATTTATTCCCCACCTTTAAAAATTATATATTTTGTTTTTTGCTGTTTTTATTATTTTTTTTTTCTACCGGTTTCGGAGGTTAGCAGTGTTTTTACTTCATCTTTAGGCATCCATTAACCAACATTTAAAACGCTGTTAAATTTTTAATTTTTTAACCTTTTTTTTTAGTAATGAAGATCGTGTTAATGTTATATATGTATTTGTTTATTTTTAAAATAAAGAAAGCTTTCCATGTAAATAAATATCGTTTACGTGCTATTTACAATTTCTATTGTTTACAAATCATCTACTTGTATCTTTTTAGATTGCAAATACCCGTCAAAAACGTATTCAACAGTTTCTCTTAATTTTAATGCGGAAAAGAATCTTAAATAGAATTTATTTTTGTGTTTCAACTTTCGATTATGGTTAGAGTGTAGCACCAGTTGGAGCTTTCACGGTTTCCTCTTTTAGACCATTTGACTAGGCAGTAATTTAGTACATTCCGCTCTTTCCCTTTTTTTCCACTTATCTTATTTAACTATTTTATTTACATTAAATATTCTTTTATCTACAAAAAATTTTTGTCATAAAATCACGTTTTTCATTTACCAACCTGTTTCACCGTTTATCCTAGCTACCTTTCATTTACCTACACTTTACATTTGTTAGAATTTAATTCCCTCTTCGTTTTGAATTCCATTCAAAATTATGTTAGAAATTGTATGAGTCAGGAATTGTATATCTTTTTCCCACATTCTGCTGTTCACTGATAATATGGTAACCAATGCTTCGGTTAATACGGTTGCTTCGGCTTAATTGGTAAAAAAAAAAGTAGATCTTGCATAACTCGTTTTTCACATATCAACCTTTAGCTTCATCTTTAATTTTCTTTCTTTATCTTTCATCTTTAATTTTTCCATTTTCGTTGTATAAAACCAGATCAAAAAGGTTACCGTTATATAACAGCGCGCGCGCGCAAACACCCCCCCCCCACACACACACACATCTGTATCCATTTATATGGTGATTTTTCCTTTTCACTTCTTGTACGAAGTAAAGGAAGTATTGTGGAAGCATTTATATGGTGATTTTTCCTTTTTACTTCTTATACGAAGTAAAGGAAGTATCATCAAGATCATGAAAAATTTCGGTTTTGAGATTTAAACGGAAATATTAATTTTGAATAACCCTGAATCCATTTTGACAAGTTTCGGCGTGACGTCTATACGTACGTATATATCTCGTATAACTGAAATACTATTAGCCGTAGGATGTTGAAATTTTGGATTAGGACTGTTGTAACTTCCGCACCTCCCCTTTTCATTGCAATCGACCGAACCAAAAGTGTTCAAAAAAGCCCAAAATCCAAAACATTTGGATTTTAGATTTTTTCTTAACTGCAATAATAAGCTCTCATTGAGAGCTTTTCAATTATATTTCACAAGCGGTACTTATTTTTATTGGTTCCAGAGTTATAGCCAAATAAAGGTTTAATTAATTAAATATTTTGATCTTACAAGGGGAAGGCACAAATTCAGTTCGAATCGACTTCATTTCCTTTTAATTTTTTTAATTTAAATATATTTATTTATTAATAATTATTAACCTGTGACTGTAAAAATATTTTACAATAAATAATAATTCAATAATAACAATAAAAAAAAAATATGAAAAAATCAGAAGTTATTAGTGAAATAAAATTTTATGAACTTTTAAAAATGTGTATATATAATTTAATAGCCGTACAAGAAGGTCATGTAGTGTCCAGATCAAATTTTTTACATTTTATTTTATTCCGTATCATGTTTTTTTTTAATTCGTTTGTTTTCGTATTTCCCAAAAATCGTTCGAATTTCTTGTAGACCAATATTCTTAATTTGTTGATCTTTATCGTACTATAAACTTTTATTAATCATTATTTTATAAAAAGATATAGCAGTTACTTTAATAATTATTTATTTGCTTAATTAAATTTGTTGAATTAATATTCTACTACTACATTGGTTTTGTATTCTATTGTTGGGTTGATTTCTGCCAATAGGATTCAAGTACGTTCCAGTACTTAAATTAAAATATAGAATATATGTCCTAGTTGAATTATTTGACCTTTAGGATTTGATAATGACCTAGAAATGGAAGTTCAACGTCGTACAGTATTTTTTTTTTTTTTTTCATTAACGAACAGTTAATCGTTTATCTTTGAATTTTTAAATTAATCATGTTCTTGTATTTAATAATATTCTTTACAATAATATATTAAGATTTTAACTATTATTATTAAAACAGTTACTTGTTAAATTAGAATGTTCCTAAATATCCTAGACGATTTAATTTTGTTTTTAATAGTCACGATATTTTAAAAGTATTGTCATGCAATTTTAAGCATGACTTATTTGTACTTGGTCGTAATTGCATATTGCACTTACATCTCTTTAACGGTACATTAATAGTAGTATCAATGATTATTAAGGATTCTTTAGTTGGGCAAATGCTCAGTTGTGAGTATTGTATAGTTAATGTTTCTTCTTATAGTTTGCATAAGTATCATTGTGAACATAGTTATGTTTAACTCACCTTGAAAAGATTTTCAGTATTAATCAAGTAGACAAAATAGTCTTGATAATTATCTAAACAATTGGAGAATCTAGCAACGACGTTACTAAACCTTTTCGACATTTGATTAAGAGTTTAAAATTAAATAATTTTTCCAGTTAAAAAAAAAAGGATTGTTGTTAACTTTTTTGAGCTTTTTTATGATTTCCTTTAGTAATGAATAAAAACATTCCAGTGATTTATTAACTAAGGAAATAGTTTTAAAAAATTAGTCCTTTCCCACACACTGATACAAAAAAGAGGCTATGCCTTCTCCGGTTTGTCCACCATTTTTTAAGAGGTACAAATATGGAACATTTTTTATCATTGAATATTTATGATTTGGAAGGACTGGGACTTAAAAGTGATAAGAAGGAATTATGATTTTATTTGGTGGAGAGAGATTTTGGAAATATTAGAAATTTGTTTATACATCTACTACTACTGTCTTTAAATGTCCCAGTAAACCTTTTATCAAATTGCGCCAAGGTTATGGATCCCAATGAGGTCATTTTATACCTTTTTCAAATGTTGATTAATTTCTTTTGTTTTTTAAAAGAGTTTTAAACTATTAATAATAGCTTCAATAGCTTTCCTAATGAAGTTTTCCTCAAACACAGCTATCTTGAGAAAGCTGTGTTTTGGTTACTCCGTGATATTTTAAGTACGTCCTCTCCGTTAATATATCAACATACAATACACTGAGAGATGTTTTTTTAAACTCCTATAAAAAAAAAATTAATACCAGATCACTCCACCCTAAAAACAGTTTTAATTCATAATTAAAAAGGAATTGTTTCATTCCGTTATCCGATTTTCGTAAAAATTTAATAGCATCATGTCCCATGTACAGAAATCACTATACCTGTTTCATAATTTTAAGAATACTTAAAAATATCTCGAGTATCTAAAATTTTTATCATACCTTATTTTAATTCTATTAAGTTATAGAATTATGGCTATTAAATTATAGATAGAGATGTAAAACAACTACAGCAGTATTACGATTTTTCGTTTAAAATTATGTACACTAATAACTTTAGATTCTCTTGAAAAAATTATTCCTCGGAGACTTATTTTCTATTTCATAATTAATTTTGTACCATTAGATTAATTTTGTTGAATTTTAGCATTAGTGAAAGTGCATTAGAGAAATTAATTGAATTTATAAGTATTTTTACTTGGCCATTTCTTCATTGATTTAAAAAATTTATTAAACTGTAATTAAATATTCTGCGTTATTAAGAGCGATATATAACAACTTTCGCAAAAAAATGTTACTTAACGCCTTGTGTTATGAGCAACAGTCCACAATAACACTTACGTCATCTATGCGCTTCCGTGATATTTTAAGTACGCGTACGCTCCTCTCCGTTAATGTATCAACATGAACTATATTGAAAGATGTTTTTTAAAACTAAAAAAGAATTAATACCGGTCAACTCTTTCCTGAAAACAATTTCTTATTCACTTTTACAGAACGCCAAAACTGGACGAGAATCATGAAGAAGCATTATTTATTGGTTAGGTAATTAACGTATTTTGAACATTTATTTTTGCTTATTTCATCTAGGCTTATAATTATTTAGATATTTCATAAATTAGCAGAAAAGGATTAGAAGATTAAGTAACAACACCCTCGTTTTTTACCGTTAAGAAGCGATTTATTAAGCTCAAATTCTACGGTAAAGACGTAACGCGAATACTATAAATTTTTACTTTATCTGTTTCAATCTTTGTTATGAGTGTGATTCATGTGTAAAACATCTGAGAACTGAGAAGCATCAGTAACAGTTTATTTCTCTACGAGTTATGATGAAAAAACAGAAGCTTATACAGTCGTATATCACTATCATTGTAACGGGTTTACTATTATCCAACAGCATATTTTGGATACTCTTGAAACCACTCTATTCCTCAGTTCCTTTGTAATCATAATACGAGACCTTTGTCATTATTTAGAATGGCTATGCCATTTTCAGTTAATTATTGTTTTATGACTGCATTGTGTACCGTTTTTTTACGGCATCTATTATACAACTTAGTAATGCATGACCGTCTATTTATTTCATTTGCGAAACACTTCCTGTTTGTAACAGAATTAAAATCGATGCAATGCAAAAATGTCTTGGGAAAATATTCAAGGTTATAATGCTTTTTTTATCAACAATTTAATGTAATTTTATGTAAATATCATTCAAGTCTAAAAAAATAGTATATTTTATAATTTCAGAATTTTCATTTCTTTCTTTTTTTTTTGTTAAAAATGTTACGTGATTAATGAAATTACGCAATGTTTTATCCGACTACAGGTTAATCATTAGTTCATGATCTGTAATGTATTGGGATATCTTTTGTTGAAGTTACTTATATTTATTTCATGTTGATTTATATGAAAAAATAGATAACTTTACTATTAGCCAGAACTTCTTGATGTATTAGTAATTTATTTACGTGTGGATATACTTCGCGCGCGCGGACGAGTGTGTGTGTGTGTGTGTGTGTGTGTGTGTAATAAAATACGTGACCTGGGATTTGGACGTGCATTATTCTTCTTGTTCTTCCTGATGAAGACAAATACAAGGTTATATTTATTATCGTGGTCAGTAAGGTCTTTTATCATAATATGAAATCATCTATTATTTACATGCAAGTTCATACTCGTATGTCCTGTACATTACTGTACTATTAGATATGCGGTATTTATGTACGTAGAATATATCCGAATAAATTTATCACGAAGTGTTATACGTGTCAGTAAGTCAAAGAAAATCATTATTATTATTTGAAGAATATTAAAATAATTATTATTATATAATTACCTGCATAATTATAATGTAACGTATGTGTTTAACATATGGTAATGCTACTTTCTTATTACTTTTATACTAGTAATATTATACAACATTTACGTTGTTATACGTTTAGAATTAATCTTTTTTTTCATACGTAAATTCACTTATAATTATATTTATTTTTAATTTCGTAGCGGATGACCTTTTCTATGAGTATGAGTGTTTTTTTTTTCAACTAACGGTTGGAGTTATTTGTTAGCTGTAATATATCCTTTTAATAACAATATTATAAAATCAAGAATATTTCTTGTTTCTATAATTTTCTATTATCAATTATAAAACTATCAATCAATCAATCGATGCATTTGAATTTTTAATAAACCGTTTTTTTTTTTATGATACCTGAGAAGATAAAGTTGGTGTCGACTTGAATTGTTGCGCTTTTTTATAACTTTTTACTTGTTTTTAAATCATAAAATTTCTTTTTAATAATTTTATTTATTTTACTAAGAAAATAATAGATAAAAGAAGTTATTCATAATAATTATTATTAAAAAAGATTAAATTCATCTATTGTATTAAAGTATGTATTTGTTTTTTTTTCACAGTTTGTAGAACGGATCGTTTCTTTAAATACTATGTTAAATAAATGTACTAAATCCGTGACAGTGTATTGTAGTATATATATGTTTATAAAATGGAAGCCGATAATGTATAAAGCCCTTTTATCTCTAAAAGTTATTTTTTTCAACAATAATTTTTTATATCTAATTATTTTATTTCTTTTATTAATTTTTAATTATATAATTTTTATTATTCTTCACTTTCCATTATAAAACTAAATTAGGAATTAAACAAATTAAAAATAGAATTAGAATAAAATAAAATAAATTTATTCCTTTATAATAATAAAATATTACGCAAAATTACTTATAAATTTTGCTTATAATCAAATTATAATTTCAATTATAGTATTTAAAAAATGTTACAACCTTATAATAAAAAAAAAATGAAATTTTTTTTATGTTTTTTAATGACCACTAAATGTTTGTGACATAATTTCATCAAAGATTTGTGTGTATAATTTGTTTTCTTATTTAAAGTTATATTCGGTTAACAATAAATTACTATAACTTATGTAGTACATGGTAAATACAAAAACATATGTACATATATTTTAGCCAAATTATATAAAATAAAACATTTCTTATCTAGGTCTATGTTCTAAACTAAGACATTGTTTTATTAGAAAAACGGATTTCCCCGATAACTCCTCAGCCCGGCTAGTTTTTTTGTATAGCTGTAGGACAGAAAACAACTTACTCACACAGGTTTATAAGCATCATAGGAGAGTCGTTTGAAAAGTTCTCTGCCTGAGAAAGAAAACACAAAATTTATCAGAATTTTTTATTTTTATTTTTCACCTTGCAATTCGACACATTTAGAGCAACGACTTTCTAACTTTTCAGTCTATTGCAATTTGTCCAACTCTACAAAATAAGTGTATATTACAGCTTTGACCACATAATTTATAAAATAAATTTCGTCTAGAGAACCATTTCTTCAGGTTTCTTTCTTTTTCCTGTTTAGCCTCCGGTAACTACCGTTTAGATAATACTTCAGAGGATGAATGAGGATGATATGTATGAGTGTAAATGAAGTGTAGTCTTGTACATTCTCAGTTTGACCAATCCTGGGATGTGTGGTTAATTGAAACCCAACCACCAAAGAACACCGGTATCCACGATCTAGCATTCAAATCCATGTAAAAATAACTGGCTTTACTAGGACTTGAACGCTGGAACTCTTGGCTTCCAAATCAGCTGATTTGGGAAGACGCGTTCACCACTAGACCAACCCGGTAGGTTTCTTCAGGTTTGGGAAGAGGTAATTTCCGGGAGCCAAATCTGGCGAATTCGGCGCATGTGGAATTCTACGCCGGGCTGTAGCTCCAGGATTCATACATACGTACATACAAATGTACTCCTCTTAAAGTTGTATAGAAATGTATAGAAATGAGATCAAGAACAAGGAACTTTAGAGATTTCTGGCCTCACACAACAATTATGGTTGCAAGCAAAACAAAGCGTCATCTTCTGAAAATACAGAAAACTAAAACTTCATCAAATGTTTATATATTTTCTTTCTTTTACAACAAATTTGTCGTGTGGTAGGCCTACTCAAAAACCTTTAATTAAAATGAATTTTATTAGCTTTAGTTGACACCTTAAATTTTTTTTTAGTAAGTACAAACATGGACTTTGTACGTAAGCACAATGTGTTCAGTTATTTCTACCCGATACCCTTATTTTATAACTTTGATCTTTTCAGTTTACATCTCTTAAACTTCTTCAAATAAATTAAACTTGTACAGTGACAAATTTTTGTACTGTTAGTGCTACTTTCCTATAATGTTAATTTTCCTTAATTAGATTTTAAGACAAACATAATGGGTGCGATGGGGGGTTACATAAAAATAAGAGGGTCCCGATTTTTACTGCCAAAAAGTACACGTAATAATCTCGTTTTTAATTGTAACATTCGGTAATATTTAATTGTATTAGAATATTAACTCAATTGACATTGTTTTATTTTTTTGCTTATCACTTTACCTTCGAAATTACGCGGTTAGTCTATAAGACGGGTATAACAGGTGTCTCCGGATGGGCGCGAGGTCATACTGTATTTGACTAAATTTACCTTTTTTTATGAAATTAAAATTTGGATTTCGTCTCGTTGAAGATGTCTAATGACATTTAATCTTTTGATTTCTCTAAGGTATTTGTTAGAGACCCTCATTACACCCCACTTAATGAACTCTGATGTTCTCAGTCATCAATCAGATGGTTTTCATCCAACTTGATGTAATGGTCCATGCCGAAAAAGAGCTCGATAACTGCTTTCTGTGATTTCACGTCGTTCCCAGCGTTTGGTCTTATTAGTAACATGGTTACGTCTTTTAGATTTTTTCTTTTCTTTTTGATGATTACCTGTAAATTTATTATAATTTTTCTTCTTGTAATTTTTAGGAAAAACAATTAAAAAAATTAATTTTGATCTAATCTCGCTCATTCCTTAGCTAAAAATCATGGATTTGCGCTTATTGCCGATAAGCCGAAGGCTATGATTGTTCGTTTTAGTCGGCTCTTTTCAGTCTTGATGTTCAAGTGGTCCCGAAGGTATAGTGAATCGTGGATTCTGTTGATCTTTCGTACGGTAAATGTGTTTTTTACTTGGACATTTGGATGAAGAATCGATGATATTGTCGGTAGCTTTTGTTTATAACCAGATGTTTGCTGGTATGTATCGACCAAAAAAAGAACAGAGAATTTTTTAGCAGCCTCTTCGATTTATTTTGTTGGATTTTAGATTATTTCGTTTTTCGATTATTACTTATAGTATATAAATAACTTAATAATAAACTTCAGATAACCTTGAATTAATCTGTAAAGCAATTCTTTTGGGATTTCTTTAAAGGGATTCGTTTAAAGGCAATTCGTTTTAAAGGGATTTCTTTATAAATATTTATTTTAAGCGGTTTAAACTGTAGAAAGGTAAAAAATGTAGTAACTTTTTAAAAAGGTGGTTTCGCTTTGTTTTAATGACTTTTAAATTGTTTTCTTATAGAATGAGGGATATGAACAGATAGTAAAAGTATATTTTATAGGCCCGTCTGAACGTGCTGTAATATACAGTACTTGCTGAGGACGACTCATTTGCTGATAGTTGGATGAAGTAATCTACCTGTGAAGTTTGATCAAGTTAAAATCTGTGGACTCCTTTTTCAAATTTATATTTTGTATATATGTAAAATTATTGTTAATAATAATAATTAAGGTTATTAAAATTATTATATATAATATATATGGAATTATTATTAATATTTATTAATTTTAGCTGTGCAATTCGTATTTTTTTGTTTATTTATTTTTATTATTTTTATACTGGATCATTTTTTTTTACATCCGGAACCACCGTTTTGTATGACATCAGAGGATGAGATGAATGAACATTTTTGTGGCATGTGAAAATACAATGCCTGATCGGGATTCGCATCCGGGACCTCCGGATGAAAGGCCTAGACGCTATAAACGCCTAGACCTGCGCCATGGAGGCCGGCAAGTTTTGTTTTACTTTATTATTTTCTGCTTTGGGACTCCCTACGGGACTTTTCAAGATCTTTGGAATCTTTTTCAAGATTCCTGGCGGTAACATAAATAAATAAAACAGAAGAGTAATTCCTTTGTACACTATAAGCATCTGAATTTATATTATGTAAATAAATAAAATCTTGAATTTTATTCGTTTACTACGTTGCGCATATATTAGTCAATATAAATAAATATTTTTAGTGTTATCTGTTGAAGTTTTCAAGGACATATGTCATAACTAAATGCTTGGTTTATAGATTGACTGAATTATATAACAAATTTATCTTTCTGTTTTTACAAGTTTTTAGTTGTTAGTTACAATATATAGAATTTACCTTTTAACTCTTATTTTTAAGAATAGTGCTATTGAAAAAAAGATAATATCTAGGTGAAAAATAAGATGCTGTATTGTATAATTAGTATTTTTTAAGTCATTAATCAGCATTTTAATCTGTAAGGTGTAAAAAAAACGAGGATTTAATTTAGAAACTGCGCTTCTTTTTAAAACGTTAATGGGTTTATTAATTAAATGAATTTTTTTATGTTAACGATTAGCATTGAGCTTAAAATTCAAGGTCTCACATTGTGTAATTACATTATTAATAGTTTTTACAATTATTATTCTCATAATTTTATCTATATATATATATATATACACCCCTTTTAGGAATTCACCGCTTCGAAAGAAGCTTAGATATGAAAACAGAACTATTGATGCCCCCTAAAATTTGTATAGAATTAAGGAAATTTTCAATTTTGGTCAGCAAAAGGACTACATACCAACTTTCGTTTAGATTTGGTTTTTTTTCTTTTAATGTTTTCCCTCATTTTTTTTTCATACTTTATGGGGGGGGGGGTTTTCTCTTCTTTTTTGTGTCCATTTTCCTCCTCCATTTTTTTAGGTGAGGATTTTATTCCGGAATCCTTTCATGTTTTTCTATTATATCTTTTGCTGTTATTTATTTATTTTTATAATTTTTTAGAAGTTTCTGCAAATTTCTTTATTTCCACTTTTTTATTTGCGAATATTTCCTTGTAATCTACTATTATTCGTTATATAAGTTGACCGTAAAATTTCTTTTCTTTTTAATTGTATTAGAGAATTTTTCAGTTTGTTCATATAGTTTTTCATTAGGTTTATTTTCCAGCCTTGTTCGGTTTTTGTAGTGGATGTTTTCCGCAAGATTCTTTTTTTGTATTTTTTGATTCTTCTAAATTTTTATTCTGGAGAGATAAGCATTCAGAGGCATATAAAACTTCTGGTTTTAATACGAAGGAGTAAGATGTTTTGTTATAAAAGTATTAATTTAATGCCTAGGTTTTATTTAGTTTTATTCTTATTTTTTCTAGAGCTTTCTTTTCTAGTCTATTTTGTTCTATTATTTCATCAAGGTACTTGAATTGATCTGCTTTTTTACTTTCCCTATTTCTGTTTTAAAAGTTGTGATGTACTTGTTATTTATATATATATATTTAGTTAGCTTTTTTTTTGTTAGAATTTTGTACACCTGTTCTGATATTGATTTTATATTAGATTTCTAATTGGCTTGCGTTAATTCTAGATCTTCTCTAGGAAGGCACGGTTGCAGAAGTTTGGCATTTTATTTTGTTTCTTTGCTGCTAAGCGGATTTTGTTAATGTTTAAGTTTTTAATTTTTTCTTTATAGGCCATCTCCCGTACTTTTCAGGACCGGTTGTATGATTTCTTCCATTAATTTTATTTTAAACTGTTTTTTTGTGAGTTTCTATAATTATGCTACTTATCTTCTGATCTATTTTGAATTCCTATAACATAATGAACAGGGTTATCCTATCTATAGAGCCATATCTTTTACAGATCTATAATACAGCTTAGTTATTGGAAGATTCATTTCTAAGTCTAATTATGGTTTTTAAGTAAAAAAATTGTTCAGAACGTGATATTTCTTTTCTAAAATTATCTTCGTTTTCTTCTAAGTTTTTATCATGTAGAATGTGTTCAACTCTGTTTTTTAAAGATTTGGATAACATTTTATACACTACAGGTGAAGGGTCCAAATAACTATCCTTAGTAGTTATTACCAAGAATAAGCCTCATATACCATTGTGGTATATGAGGCTTTTTTTCTCCGAATAGTTCATCTTGGAACACGTTAGCTCATTTATTTATTTGCGGTTGTTTTTTTTTTCTGTTCATCTAACTGCCCAGTACCTCTTCATTCTTTCTTATATCTCTTTCCTTCGTTCTTCAGAAAGTTTCAGCTCAGTTGTTCTTGCGTTATGACGCTACTTGTACCTTTTATTTTCATCTTTTAATATTTCTCTTTCTCTTATAATTTTTTCACTTTTTTAGGTTTTCTTGGACTTTTTTTATTACTTTGGAAGAAATAAAAAATTTGTTTATTCAATCCACTGTTATTCATTCTAAATAAATGGGAGTAAAATACAATTCGTCTTTTCCTTATAGTGTCTAAAAACTTTTCAATTTAGTATAAAGTTTGTTATTTGGAACTGATTATTTTGAAATTTTAACCTAAAATCTTTCTTGTAATTTTTCTTTTTTTTTTAAACTTTCTAGTAGACCTTTTTTGCTCAGTATTAGGGTTTCAGCCGCATATTGCTTCCGGCTTTATTACGATTTTATGGGGTTGAAATTTTGAGTTCCATGATAAAAACTGTTTGTTATATTTTTTATTGTTATATGAGGCATTTTATTATTATTATTTAAAATCATTTAAATTTTTTTAAGTTCTAGTTTATTTATTAGCCGGAAATGCTACTCTTATATTATTACACAAGTTTTAAACCCTTTTTTAATGCATTAAACATTTTTTGTAATTTTTTCAAAAACCGTTTTAGTTGAAAATTTTTTTAAATTGCTAAAATTGAAATTCTCTTAACAGTCTTTGATTTCTTCAAATTTTAGCCATTTATCTACAACTAATCCTCCTCTATTTTCGATTCCTGCTTCATCAGTATTGTTTAAATGATTTTATTTCACGGAAGAGTTCACCCATACTTAATTCTTTTGTCATAAAAAAGTGACGTAGAGTATTTTTACTTAATTTAGTAAATTTACCGTTATTGTTGTCTTTCCAATCATTATTCAGATAGAATTGGTTTTTAACGTCTTACATTTTTTTAAATCTTATTTTATTAAATTAATATTGTTATCTTTAATTTTATTTATTTTTATTTAATTTAGTAAATTCATCGTTATTGTTGTCTTTTTAATCTTCAAATAGGATTGGCTTTTAAGGTCCCATATTTTTTAAAGATTTTTATGATCTTATTTTATTGAATTAATATTATCTTTTTTTTTCTAAAAAAGATACTATCGATTGTACTACTAATCCATAGTATTTTATGTATTATATTTAATAATACTGTACACATGGTTTAATATACTGATTAGGATAAATTTCAGCTTAATATTTGTAATATAAATGATGTCTGACTTAACGTGTTATAAAAAAATCATAACCTAAGTACTTATTTTTTTATTTATTGAAACAAATAAATTTACTGTACGTTTTTATTACAGCTCCTGATTTTATTGATGTTGATTGCTATATTTCATTATTGTACATTTATTTTGTTAATCATAAAATTTACTGATAAAAATTTACTGCTTCAAATCAGCAGTAGAATAAGTATTTATGTAATAAAATATTTAATGATCTTTTTTAGTCGCTAAAGTTTCATTAGAATGAAATTTTTACCTTTAAAAGCTGGCAATTTTAAAATAACTATTTTTATTGTAATTATTTAAAGAAATTATATTAAAATACGCCCAACTTAATTAAATTACATTTTATTTCTGTTTATTTATACGAAAAAGTTAACATTATTTTATTTATATAATAATAGTTTTAAAATAAATAATAAGAACGTTGATTTTCCGTTTCAATAAACATATTTTTCTCTGTTTTAGAATTTTTATATTGTTTAGAGCTAATCTTATTTTCTTATAGCTGGAAGTATTCCTGTTAATAATTTGTGACATAATAATGTACAAATAAATCCATTACACATTGAAAATGTATGTATGAACGAGGTATAAATAGATTCTCGTTGTGAAATACATATTCTTACGTACATAACACAATAATGTGTAATAAAGTAAGTTTTTCTCTTTTTTATTAAAATCATTGCACTTATTATACAAACATATTTACTAGTTACTGTAGCTTATATTTCAGTTATCGGAAGCCCATCGTGAAATACCTTTCATATTATAATTACAATTAGACTTTTGGAACTTTTTTTTAATAAACGTTTTACTTACAGTATTTCAATAGATATATATTAATAAGCACATATAATTTAGTAGTGTATAATATATACATATATATTATACACTACTAAATTATAACTTTAGTTATAATATTGACTTTTTAAAAAGTCATAGCCTGAAAATAAAGAGAATCATTTATTACGTTTTCAATACTTTCAGTATTAAAATTATATCCTCTCATATGTCCTGTCAACGTTAAGAACTAACTCGACTTTGCAAAATTCTGTCTTTAGAGCATCCATGTATATATATATATATACTTACTATTTTTTTTTTTATGAATGATGCACTACATAAGTTCAAAGCTTGTGCCGTGGGAATATGAAATGGAAATTTTGTAGTGAATGGAAAGTCATGCTTGACCGGGATTCGTAGACCTCCAGAGCTTGAGTCATTGTTTTGTGTTTCGTGTCAGGAAATACTACATGGACTGTTATTGATATTATAGGCCAAGTTGGTGTGTACTGATGTGGTGTGCATATCCGACGAGCGGTTTAATAATAATCTGCGGTTTAATATTTGACAATATTAAACAAGAGTTCGTATTTCAAATATTGTAATGAGCCAGTGTCTTTAAAATAAGTACAGTCTATTATAACGAGATAAAATGACGAGGTATAACTATAAATAACGAGATGTAATGACTGATAAAGTGTGAGAAAGGGAACAGAAAGAAATAGACTATTTACCTTCCTGCCACTCATAATATCACTTTTAGGCGTTCCTTTTTGGAGTTTAGTTAATTCATACTTTTATGCTGACAATTTATTATTTTTTTCTTCACTAGACATTTTAAAACAAATGATTAACTTTTATCGTAACGCTAATATACCGATTGCAGAAAAAGATATATCGGAATCTTAATTTATTATAATATCTCTTGAATGAGGTGTACAGTCTTGATTTTGGCTAGAATCAAAGAGCTGAAAGAACAGTTTTAGTTGTACAGATGGCCGTAAATTGATTCCCTACCTTTCTGCTTGAGAGTAACACTAGTTAAGATGGCAACTCCTGAACAGAAAGCTTTTTTTTTTTGCTTGCTTAATATAATTCAGTAGTTGCAATTCAATTTGATTTGCGTAGAAAGTTTAATCGTAATCCTTCAAGTGACAATAACATTCGTTAACGGGATAATCGATTTGAAACGACCGTATAATTACGTAAAGGAAAGAGTACTGGTCGATTAACGGTGTCTGAAGAAAATGTTGTACATATCCGGGAGATTTTTCTACTTGATGCTAAAAAATTTGTTATGAAGGCTAGCCGCAAATTAGCAATACCAGTGATGACATTGTAAAGTCTTTTAAGGAAACGCTTACTTGGCGTTCACATCGGATATGTTCATACGCTGTATGAACCAGCGGCGTTCATACACCGTATCTGCTGAATGCTGTGATTCAATCCTGTGCCTAATTTGACGCATAGGATTGAAGTACCTATCATTCCATTACTTCAGACCTGCTGGTTAAAGTATGGCACGAACCCTCCTATCGGTTTGATGTATGCCGAGTGATGATAGATGCTCATATTGAAAACTAGTAAGGAAAAATATAACAGTTATTCTTCAGTAGTTTGTGATGCATACTGTAAGTCAATGTTAAGAGATATTAAATAGCTTTAAAATCCCCACATTCTTTATTATACTCTCTGTATAATTTTTGTTAAGTTCGTCCTCAAAAATAAGATCCTATACAAGACTTAATAAGGAAAATAGGCAGGAAAGTGTTTTCTCATTTGCCTTCTACACTCAACCAAATATTTTGCTACGTATCAGAATGCCAATCCTACCAAAATCCAGTTGTGTTTCATCCCTGGAAGTACACCTCTGTGTTTACCTGTGGGTATACAGGAATGGAGGGTATACAGGAGGATAAACATAATTAATCTCAAGCATAGCAACTCCCGGATTCGAATCCCGGTCAGGCATGGCATTTTTACACGCTAGAAATCATCTCATCCACCGAAGCAATTCTTTAACGGTGGTCCCAGAGGTTAAAAAAAAAGCATAGCAACTCCATTGGTACTCCCGTAGGCGGTACTGCCAGTCTATCTTAGATGCATAACATGCGTCATCCCTCCACAAGAAAAACTGAAGCGGGTAATAGGGTATATCTTCTTAGTTTAACAGTGAAAATTCAGTGGATACGGTGTTTGTTACAACTCGATAAATTGTAATCAGGTGGTTAATAAATATAGGAAATATTCTTTATTTATATTGTTAGGAAAGTGAAGAGTGAAGTGTTTTTCAAAAAGGCTGTAAAAAACGTATATACTCCTTACAGATACTATTTCTCTGTATCTGGATAGATATGTGACTAATCTGTCCGATATAATATTTAATGCGATTATAATAAATGTAAAAATACTGAATTGCATGCAAACGGATAGATATTTGAAATATAACATAATCAAAAATTAGTAATAATTTTAAATAGTGATAAATTTAAATTATCAGATTAAACTTTTTTAGACGATTAAACAAATTAAAAGAGAACCTTTTTTCTAGCCAATCACGCTGCAGCATGACCTTCAAGTTTGTCTGCCAGGTTGGTTCCCTAAGCAAATAGAGAATTTCCTTATTTAACAAAATTATTAAAAGAACTCTAATTGGTAAACTTGTTGACTAGCGGTTGTTGATAGTTACGCATTTTTTCTATTTAATGTATTTATAATTTTTTAATTTCACCAAGTTCCTACTTCCAAGAGATCCCTTTCTTGTTTCGCCCAAAATATATTCTTATCTAAGAAGTCGTACAAAAAGCACCGTCTTGGAACTTCTTTCCTATCCATACTTAATAAAATGAAACGTAGTACTTCTGGGTTTAAATATTGAACCAATAAAATCCCGCATAAATTTGTCGCATAGTGCTATATTACTTAAAATAAAATAAAATTTACTGTAAATACTATCTGACTATAATTATTAATTTGTTCTATCCACCTTTACCTATTCTTCTCTTCCCCAAAAATTCATTTAATTTTTATTTCCACTCTTCGGAGCATAATATAAAAAAATTTAAATCGATTTCTTCTCTTACTAAATTTTCCTCTTAATTACCTGTTTGGTCTTCCTTCTAGGTAAACTGACAAATGACAAGCTCTTCAGTTAATTTTTTATATTCTCACAAGATTGTTTGTAAGTGTGAGTTTGCTCTATGATCTAGAATGTTTTGTTTTTTGAAAGCGACATAAAATTCTTTCTTGTAAATTGTAGCATTTTTTTTTTTATAATTGTTACTCAATATACATTAGCGTTAATTAAGTTATACAAAAAAAGAATATAAAATTTAAGGAAATAACATTATAGATCTGATTTTTTTTATTACTTCCATACCGCTTTACTAACATTTTTTAAAACTTACACCTTTACCTAGATGTAATTCAACAGAATATGCTACTATTAATTAGCTCTGAAATGTCCTTTGGAAAAAAATAAAATGAAGGTTCATTGCAGTTTAATACTGAATCGTTAATAATTTTTTTAATTTGAATTTTTTTTCTAATTCTAGAAATTAATTTATTACAGTAGAGTAACCTAGTCTCCTTATATTTATCATTTCTCAGTTAAGTAACCTTTAAATCCTATTTAAAAATTAATATAAATTTTTATTTTCAAAGAAATTACCCAACCAATTTAACTGACCTACGTTAAATTCGTATAAAGTTTTTTTTTAAATATTTTTATTTATGGTCGCATCAACAATTTAAGTCATTAGCGACTTACCACTGTAATGTAATTGTACCGGAAAATGTGTACTCTTGAACAAACTCAGACCGACTATTCCTGAGAATTAAAATCCGAATAAAGCCTATCTTTATTAGGATTGAACCTGAGAACATGGACTTAGAAATCAGCTGATTTACGACGACGAATTTACCGCTACACCAATCCGGTTCCTTAATAAAGTTTTGTTTTAAAATTCATTAAGATTAAAAGATAAATTGGTTGAATTTACATAGCCATATGAAGAAAAAAATTAAACTCCTTATTTCACTTTTAAAGAAAACTATAGTGTAACAATTTATTTATTGTTTTTATATTTAAAAAAATTAAATTAAAGATTATTAGACTAAAATTGTAATCTAGTGATATTAATTTCAATACAACCAGTAAATTATGGACAATGCAATTGATTTATGTATCCGTTATTTGGAAGTTTTACTTCGTGATATTTTTGTAATTTTTTTTATTCTAAATTTACTTTTATTTATCTAAAAAATTAACGTTAATGTATCATCCCATATTAATATATGACAGCGTATATTTTTAAAAAAATATTATAAATATTATTCGGTATCGGTAATATTATTGTATTAAGTTATTATCTTCAAGATACAATATACATTTACATAAAATATCCATTTACTCTTTATATGTGTAATAGATAATTTAATATTTTAAAATATGTAGATGTATAAAAACACTTTTACGTAAGTATACAAAATATATATCTTGGGCAGTAGTATTATCTTTGTCTGAAATCTTTTGATGCACGTGTATAAATCATCTTAAACCTTACTACACACCTGTTCTAAACATAATGTGATTTTACAAAATCATTTTTAAAAAACCTGTTTTCTTTTTTTTCAGAAAAATAACTGAGAGTATTCTATTTGTTGGTGTTTTTCTTTTATTTTAATTTTATTTTTGATCTTATTAGTTATGAAAATAATTACTGTTTAAATCAGTAATATATTTTGATTAATGTTTGAATATTTAATGAGGTTTTCAATAGGTTATAAGGTAAATAATTACAATCAAATGACGCTACTACTGTCTCTCATATTAAATTTTCGATTAAAGGTTAAAGTCATCAATTTGTTAAACTATTATATAACAAAAAAAATTTCTATAGGTATTTTTAAGTTTTATGTTTTAGTTTATATAATCCATTAAGCAGAGATGTGGTTTGTTAACAAGAAAAAAGACACCGTTGTAAATCATCTTTAACTAATATAAACTTTTTATTGGCGGATGCATGATGTAAATTAATTATTGATTAACCAAACTATTTACGTTAAATTTCTTTCAACGGAGTATTTATATACGGTGAACATAATCACTAACAGGATATGTATGTATTTATTTATTTACTAATTAGCAAACCGGTGGTTTGGTGAACCAAACTTCTTTGTAAGAATCTTCTCGTGAAAGATACGCTACTAAAATCTTTTTGTTCTTAATGTCTTTCATTCAAATTACATAATTTTTAATGTAATAATTTATTACACAATCCTAATTGTTATTTTTTGATACAATATTTATTCCATTGAATATAACTCGATTCCTTCTTTATTCTGAAACATGCTCAAAATTAACCGTTTATTTTAACATTGAAATATTAATTTTTCCTCTATGTTGTTATTATTATATAATTATGGCAATTTACCATTTATAAATTATCAATTTGACTAAAAAAAATAATTATAAAAATATAGTATCTCACTACCATAGGATAAAAAGGATCATATTTTAAAAGGACCCCCCCCCCAAAATGTTTTCTTTTTGTGTCCGCGATTCTTCATAGAGCGTAGAGAGATGCTCGGCAACCTGAGATGTGAGCACATGTTTCGCCCTGAAGATACCCTACTAGTCCTATTACAAGGTGAGGCACAGTGGAAGACTGTGGAAAGATTGGTGAGAACGGTCATGAGGAAGCTTCAATTATATGAGGAGTCCCGCAGAAGAGAATGGCGTCGGAGGGCGCAGGGGCGGACAGGTCCTCGGCTGAGTGCCTAGGGGGCCGTGTGGGGGTTGCCTGGGTGCGATGAGGCCGGAGACACTCTGCTCATGCCTCTGATGATGGCTACTGGTAAGTGGTGTGACTATTTAAGATTTGTGTCTTGACGGATGTGTGGATGTGTAACGCGTGGGTGTTGTGGATGTTAGTAGCGTGTTCTGTTTTCTGCAGGTTCTTGTGTGTTGTTGTCGGCGTATATATTTGACGTGCTGTATGTGTTGCTTCCAGTAATGTTGTTTGTGTGGTGTGCGACATTGTTGGATTGTTATGACTGTGTGTGTGTGTGGGCAATTCGCTCTTCTTCTGATGAAATGTTTTTATAAGCAGTCCTAGGAAGGGGGAAGCCAAGGGTGGAGGTTTAGTTGGTAGGGCGCAGGTATACATACGCCCTTGGTTACAACTGGCGGAACCTGTTAGCGAGTCCGACACTGCTTAGGCGCCCGTAAATGGGGTTCCTCCACTTCTTAAAAAAAAAAAGGATCAATGTCTTTCGTTTGGTCTCGAAAAATACAAAAATTGAATCAGTGATTATGAAATTTTAACTGTAGCTTTCTTACGATCCTTGGAATATTTACCACTAATTAAACCTCACCAATCTTACTACTACTCATATATAAATCGTAAATAAATA
The DNA here is from genome assembly GCF_047948215.1 of Lycorma delicatula. Taxonomy (NCBI): domain Eukaryota; kingdom Metazoa; phylum Arthropoda; class Insecta; order Hemiptera; family Fulgoridae; genus Lycorma; species Lycorma delicatula. Next base: position 42,388,507 of record NC_134461.1, read on the forward strand.
CCCTAGAATTTCTTTTAATAACTTTAACGTCGTTGTCTATGTTGTATACGATTAAAATACAATATAATCGTATACATGCAATAGAGCGATTTTGACACATAAGATAATCTCTAGCATAATACAGAGCGATTCCAGATTGCACGGCAATCTCTTAAGACATGATTCTATAGTTAAAAATAAGAAAAAAGGTTTATGTAAAGGTCAGAAAACGGTTCGGTACCGAGTTCGGCCCTCGAAAGATTTAGCCTTGTTTTCTGCACCCTCTGTGAAATTAAACCGTACTAAAATTTTTCGGGTACAAATCGAGGTGTAAATTTGGTGCTTCTTTATGGTTTTTGGTCTAAGAAATTGAATAAAAGTGGTCCCAGATCCATTCCATACAAATATTACAAGAGTTATTACCAACTGATTTTGATAAACGGCTGAAATTTTGTCAATGATTAATTAGAAAATATGAACATTATCACGATTTCCTAAATAATATTCTAATTACTGATGAATCCTGTTTTACATGAAATGGCATTGTAAATTATTAGAACACTCGCGCTGGACAGAAGACCACCCCCATGAGACTGCTTCGAGTCATTTCCAACGTACTTTTTCGTTTTATGTTTGGTGTGGTCTTCTTGGAGATAATCTCATAAGCTCTTTTTTTCTTAACTTTTTCATCATGGTGGAATAGGGAACTGTCAGGCATGAAGAGGGCTGTTTGTCGTTTGCGCAGATCTTCTCAACGTGAGGTTGACCAGAACGATTGCTGAATCGTGGCAGTCCTTGTTGCTGAATACAGAAATCTGAGATCTCATTACTTTCATAAAGTCCGGATTGCGAAAAGGAACTCCTGGCATTTCCTTTTTTCATGAGCAGGGGCACAGGGATCCCTGGAGAATAGTATATAGGGTCTTGGACACAAACGACGAAAGAACGTTCTTCTGTCTGCTCTCTCGACCAGGTTTGGTGTAATTTCGGATAAATATGAAATCTAACAAATTACAAAACGATTTACTGCCTGATGGTAGTGAAACTGGAGAGACCGCATACCATCTGCGGGTGTGGCGAAAGGTCGCTCAGTTCCGTGGGGGTGTAGTGTCCTTAGATATTACCAAGGTTGAGGTGCGTCACGTTACCTGTAGTTTAGGTAGAGGCAAGGCCCCAGACTTTGTTGGAATAACGGCGAAGCTTCTTCTTCGCTCGGTTGGGGTGAGGGTGAGATTTGTCACACGAATTTTTAATAAATTGTTGTTTGGTGAATACTTCCTTATGTGTTGGAAGAAGGGGATTATAACATTGTTGGTTAAAGGTGGCGACTAGGATCCTGCTGTTACTTCTTCGTATAGGCCCTTGACGTTACTTTGGGTTATTTGAAGGTCTTTGAAAAGGTTATATATGTGCGTATAAGTGAGAGCTTAACATCGCAAACATTGTTGATGGAGAATTAGTACGGGTTTCGTCTCGGAAAGGGTACTCAGGACGCCATACTTCGTGTGATGAGTGTGGTAACAACTATTGAGATGGAATATGACTTGGGAATTTTCCTAGACATTTCTGAAGTTTTTAATAATTTATGGTGGCCTTCTACTATTTACCAACTCCAAAATAAGAATATACTTTAAGTGAATTGCAAGTTATGCAAAGGTACTTCAGTCATTGGGATGTGCTGCTCCGCGAGGGCAGCCATAAGGTTGGCAACATGCTGTCCAAGATATGTCCCCAGGAGAGCGTGTTGGCTCCTTTATTGTGGATGGTGGAATTTGATTCTCTCCTGAGGCTGAGGTTGCCCAGCGAGTGTTCCATCGTGGCTTATGCTGATGATGGGTTCCTGCTGGTTGAAGGATGCTCGCGGAGGGAGGTTGAACTCCGAGCCACTCAAGCTTGCAGGATGCTTGAAATGTGGGGTCATCAATACAGAATGACTTTTAGCCCGGAAAATACCGTTTGAGATATTCCTCAAAGGCCGTTTGGCAGTGAGTCGGCTAGTCCGTGATTCGATGGCAGGCCAACGTTTAAAGTATATTCAGGTTTAAAAGTACCTCGGGGTGTTTCTTGATGAGAAACTGTAATTTAAGAAGCACTTTCAATAGGTCGCAAAGAAGGCCTGCAATGATACCTTCTTCGGTATTCGGTGTGTGGTCAATTCTGATTGGGGTCTTAATTTTAAGACCATGATCATCCTGTATAAAGGCGTGTGCGAGGCTGTTATGCTATATTCAGTGCCTATTTGGCACTTTAAAATATCGGGTAGGTAGGCTAAACGTTATCGGGATATATTATTAAGGACTCAACGCCTAATATTGTTAACGGTAACGGGTGCTTACCGTACTATTTCACAGGAGGCAGTCTTGGTGATTGCAGGCGTGAAACCAATAGATTTGATGCGTCTGAGAAGCAGCAGCGTTATGTTGACTTCAAATAAAGTTCGGGAAATTGAACATGTCAATTCCTTGTGGCAGGACAGAGGGTGGGCGTTATATGCATGATCTCGCTCCAAAATGGTGTTGGTTTGCGGGACGCCTCTTTTTATTATTTCAAAAAAAATGTACCGATAGATTAATATGAAGAAGTATAACAGTTCATCGTAAAAGAGAGTATGAATGTCGGCTACCAGGATATTAAAAAAAAAGAAAAAAAAGATGGAGATTTGTAATTATAATAGCTATTAATTCGTAGCTTTTATGTAACTTATGATTATTCTTCTTTTCTTTTTATTTTAAAATATCAATGACAGTTTATTCAATCTCGTATTGAAATATATATTTACTCCATTGAAAATTACACTTAGTTAAAAGAAAGGCTATTTAAGGTAAAGTATTAAAATTATTCATTTTATTAATTATTTAATAGACTAATTATATTATTTTTAAACGTGACTTATTACAATATCATATTGAAATTTTTAATGTTACGGATTTAGTTTTTTAAGTTTCCTTTCTCAAAATCTTTTTGGTAAATACGCCCTTCATGATTTTATATTTTATTATTTAAGTAAACATTTATTAAGTATATTTATTTTTACTTAAAATTACGTCGTTTCATATAGTAAATTTATGTTTTATGCAAGTCTCTTGATTGTAATTTAACCCTGAAGATGACTTGAGGAAGGTCGAAGTATTTTTTTATAATAAAGAAATTATAAAAGTGACTAATAAACTTTTACATTAATGTAAGATCTTATCTTACGCGTACATCTTATTGACATTATTTACCCTCAACACAAACTGTAAAGAATAAACATTTTAAGTAATATTTTTAATGATTAAAAGTACGTTATTTTCCGTTATTTTATTACACCGAATTATCTAAAGCATAAATTTTATTACGCAATCTTATGGAAAAATAACAATTTTTAAAAAAATTAAGTGTTTAGTGATAACAAAGTAATAAAAAAAAATTATGTAATATTTATTATATAATACCTTCATAATAATGACCTAATTTTTCTTGATTTTTCAACGTAATAATTAAATCTATAAAAATAAATAAGAAATAGAAAAGTACTTGTTCTAACAAACTCATAAATTAATGATTTGCACTGTTGTAAATCAATTATAAGGCGCCTTGATCACGAATCATGATTAATTTACTTCTTATTTCTCGTTACCTACCAGTCTCTTTCGTATTTGCCGACTTGTCTCAGTTTAAATATTTCAACACGTGACAAACCGGTTAACTGAGATTTTCTGTGTGTATGAGTGTGTGTGTGATGATAATGCAGCTTTTAGACCAATCCGACAATTTTATATAAATTTTTAAAAACCAATATTAACAACAAATATAACTAATAATACTTACAAAATCAACTTTTACTTTTGTATTATTAATAATTTATTTTCCAAACAAAGAATACTTTTTTTAAGACAAACAATACAATACCGTTTACAATATACAACAGAATTACAAATTACGTAGCTTATGAATTACGAGTATATACTTGTAAATAGTTCTGTTGACCTACAACAGTTTGTATCCGTAGCTTCTAATTGAACTACAACAGGCTCACAAGAGTAACTATTAGTTTTCTAATTTAAAACTCTGATGCAATAATTTATGATGAAATCATAATTTTTGTGATTTAATCATAATTTGGAATAAGGTACTTCTTGAGGACAAGAGTTCTGTTTTAGGAGTTAGTTATCTTTAATTTATGATTAAAACATTGAAGAATATAAAGCTACATAAATGAGGACAGAAGTGGCCGAGTAGAAATTTAACAATTACTATAAATTATAGAAATATTAAAGAGGGGAAAATCATTCAGTTTGTCATTAAAAGTCAAAAGGTGATTCAGGAAAGCCTTATCTTTATGCTTCCCTAGGATATCATGTCAATTTTAGTCACAATTGAATAAAAAAAGAACTCAGCGTTTTCATACTGAATAAGCCAGCGCTCAAGAGAAATTCTGAACGAATCTAAACCTAGACTATCTTTCATATAATTTGGCAAAAAATTATAAACCTTCGGACCCATGTAAGTGAAAAATCCACGAAAACACTCCTTCTGGGGCTTAGGAAGTACAGAATTATCTTTGCATATCCCGGTCGATTAGTCTGTATTTAAGAGCCTCTCCTAAGAAATCTTCACTAAAAGATTAGATCTCCACTCCTAAGAAAGAAAAGTTCAGTACCTTAAACAAGTATAAATGCCTCATTGGGAGCAAGTTCAAGAGATACAAAAAAACGGGAATGAATGTGTCCTAGCAGGTATTTTACATTTAAACGTAAAAGATGTTTCTGGCCTATCACTCTAGGTCGGATTTTATTACAATACGCACCACCCCAACACACATTTCCATATCTTAAACGAGATTCAACCAAAGCCAAGTAAAGTATTTTTAGAATAGAATACCAATCGAACAGAAATCCCGAAGATAATAAATTTTCTCACGTAACATAACATTTCATTCTTTAGACTAAGAAAATACGTTTTACCCATGAAAGATTGCAATCAATAATTAACCCTAGATATTTCATACTATCGACTTGATCAATACTATCGCAACTACTCTCGACTACTCTAGAGCAAGTGAGATTATGATGTCTAACATGCTAGTTGCTAGTTTTCTAATCCTTTAACTGGAAGATTATGTATCTGGATTTATATACATTTAACGTAATCCTGTTTTTGGTTAATCTCAACTTAATTTTAATTAAGTCCTCTTCAACAGATTTCAAAACTCGGTCAAAGCTATAAAAAAGGGCATTATCATCTGCATATGAGGTCAAATAACCTTGAAATTTGCTAGAACAGAAATCGTTAATATAGATTATGAACAGAATTGGGCCCAAAACTGAACCTTCAGGCACACCGAATTCTAATACTCCCTCGTTACTGAGCGTATTTTTAATTTTAACCTTTTGAGTTTTTCATTTTAAATAGGATTCAAACCAGTTAAAGGTCAAGATCAACGACATCAAAGGCTTTCTGGATATCCAGAAAGAAGCCGCCAACTTTAGAATTTTCATTGATGCCGTTTACCAACTGTGAAACAAGTTTAAGTAAGGCATTTTCATTGGCCTAAATTTTTCTAAAAGCGAAATTGTTAACATAAAAAAATTATTATTTTTTTTTTAAGAAAGTTAACTAATCTTGACTTTACTACAGTTTCCGTAATCTTTGAAAATTGTGAAAGCAGGGCTATGGGCCTAAAGTTCCCGACATAATTACTATCTCCTTTTTTATAAATAGGAAGTACTACTGCTTCTTTAAGTTTATCTGGAAATTTACTAGACTGCAGACTTAAATTACATAAATACGCCATAACATGAGAAATATGTTCACACACAAATTTTAGGGTATACGAAGAAATTTCATCTAAACCAGATGACATTTTGGTTTTCGTAGAATTTATAATTTTCTCAATCTCGAGATAATGTGTGGGCTTTAGGCAAATAAAAGGGCTCCTACGTCGGTTGAGGTAAAAATATTGTTATATAAATATTGATTCTGAACTGTAATATTCTCAAGAGGTGTTTTTAGTTTCTTAGCGATTCCTAAAAAATAACTATAAAAATATTCGAAACCTTTTGAGCCTCACTAACTATCTGGCTATTTATCTCGGCTTTAATTCCGTCTATTTGATATTTTTTATCCGTTTTACCTAATAACTGACCAATTACTTTCCACTGTTCCCTAGTATTTCCAATGTTATTAATAAAGAAGTTTCTAAAATATAATTCTTTAGTCTTCCTTTTGTCATAGATAAGTCTATTCCTGTACCTACTGTAATATCTTTTTAAATCTTAATTATACGGTTGATTTTTAACTTTTTTAAACAAAATTCTTTTCTTTTAATTGTATTTAATAAATTATCCGATATTCAGGGTTTAATTTGAATTACATTTTTTTAGTTTTTGTTTTAAACTTTTTGCTTTTTTCAGAGAATATTCTTAAAAATTTATAAAATAGCTCAAAAGCTCTGTCTATGTCTTTTTCATTAGTACTTTATTCCAATCAGTATTTATGATGTCATGTTTAAACCTCTCTCTCTTTTTCTGTTTAGCCTCCGGAAACACCACAAGGTATAACATCAGAGGATGACTGGGGATGATATGTATGAATTTAAATGTAGTCTTGTACAGTCTCAATTTCGATCATTCCTGAGATGTATGGTTAATTGAAACCCAGCCACCAAAGAAGACCGGTATCCACGATCTAGTATTCAAATCCGTATAAAGTAACTGTCTTTACTAGGATATGAACCTTAGAACTCTCGACTGAAATTAACTGATTTGCGATGACGAGTTTAATCATTAGACCAATCCGGTGGGTTTCATGATGTTTAAAACTAACTAAATTAATAACACTATATTGATATATATAGTGATATATATATATATATATATATATAGAGAGAGAGAGAGAGAGAGAGAGAGAGAGATATTGAGTGTTACATTCTGAGTTTACTTTATATATAAGCTTTTTAATATCATACTACACAAGTATAAGGGAATGGTATGTAATGCCATCATGTGTGACATCAGCAAAATAATATATGTAGACATTTGAATTGTTTACATTTAATGAAAAAAATGATCTATGCAAGTGTTTGTATCCAACCTCGTAGGGATGTTGAGCAGAGACTCCGTACCGTTTGAATAAAGTAAAAATTTACATTTATTAACAATTTCGTTATTTTCTAAAATATTCAAATTTACATCTCCTACAAGCATCGTTTTAGGCTTACGATTCGCATAGGATTGTGGATATCTAAGAAATTAGATACTCATTAATAACCTACCGGGTTGGTCTAGTGGTGAACGCGTCTTCCCAAATCAGCTGATTTCGAAATCGAAAGTTCCAACGTTCAAGTCCTAGTAAACTCAGTTATTTTTACACGGTTTGAATACTAGATCGTGAATACCGGTGTTCTTTGGTGGTTAGGTTTCAATTAACCACACATCTCAGGAATAGTCGAACTGAGACTGTACAAGATTACACTTCATTTACACTCATACATATCCTCTGAAGTATTATCTCAAAGGTAATTACCGGAGGCTAAACAGGAAAAAGAAAAAAGGTAACTCATTAATAAATACCTCCGTTATCTAATAATATCTATAAAAAGAAAAAAAAATATTAGGAACATAATTATCAACAGACAAAGCTAAACAAATGCCGTCAGCTGATAAGAAAGTGGCCTCATCGACCTTGACTGGTATGTCGTTTTGCACGTACACTATTATACCTCGGCTCTATAAGTTTCGTTACATTTGGCATAAAGATTATATCCATTAATAACTATTCCATTATTATTTAGTTCATCACACACCCACATCTCAGTTAATAGTATTATTTTAGGAAATCATTTTAAAACAATTTCACTTAAGAATAAATTTAAAACAATTTCACTTAAGAATAAATCAAAATTTTTACGCATGCTCCTTATATTTTGATGAATTAAAAAAACGTTTTATCTTACATTAAAGAAAAAAGAAAATAATAATAAAAACCTTAAGTAAACACTATTTAAGAACAAACACTAAACACTTTTACAGAATAAAGAAAAAAGTAAATAATAATAAAAATCTTAACCATGCACTATATAAATTTATTGATATCATTGACCGAAGTACTATTACAGCAGTACCACCACTTCTGCGTCAAAAAGGTTTTCCGCTACGTACCATAGGTACTTGAAACCCTTTGCCTTTTTCAATTCTCTTGTATTAACTTAAAACATTTTAAATAAATAACTTTAAACTTTTTGTCTAAATAACCTTTTGAAGTTTATATGATTAAAATTAAAAAAAAAAAAAAAATAACCTTAACAATTAAAATAACTAAAAATTCATCCAAAATCAACCGTAACATGAGATAACTCAAAAAAATTCAAACCTTATTCAAGACCGACTGGGTTGGTCTATTGGTGAACGTGTCTTCGCAAACCAGCTGATTTCGAAGTCGAGAGTTACAACGTTCAAATCCTAGTAAAGGCAATTACTTTAATACTGATTTGAATACTAGATCGTGGATACTGGTGTTCTTTGGTGGTTGGGTTTCAATTAACCACACATCTCAGAAATGGTCGCTCTGAAACAGTACTACACTTCATTTACATCCTTTCATCCTTTGAAGTAATATCTGACGGTGATACTTTATAAATTTTGTAATTAGTCCTGACATACGTTTTAAAGAAACCTTCGCTAAGAAACCTTTAGAAGCAAAAAATTGTGATGTAACTGGATTAGAAGCGATCTATCTGTACTATTATAAAAGAGGAAGAGAGTTTTTGTTTGCTCGGGATAAACAAAAAAACTATTTGACCATTAGCAACCAAATTTTTATCCATGTTTCTTGGTATAACTGAAAAGGAATTTAGATATATTTCATCTCGAAAAATCGTGAATATATATATATATATATGTAGTTGTGGAGATTTACCAATTGAAGCACTGTATAATGAATTGAATTGATGAACTATGAACTGTGAACTGTGAGTATTACTGTGTGAGCTGGGTTTGAACAGAATAATTCGAATCATTCTAGTGAATAATATTACAAAAATAATAGAATTAGATTTATGTTAAATGAAATAATATTAAATAATTTTAAAAACTATCTGTTTAAGAATAATGGGCTTCCTGTGAGGACTGCGTGTGAGGCTACAATTGTGAGGTACGCGAGCACCTCGTGGGAGGCTAGACCAATTATCACCATCAACTGGTAACAATCGGATTGCCCCTGGGGCGCTGTTTTGGGAGGTGCAATGGAGTGTTCTTATAATATCTCTGCAAACAGTCGTCCAATTTTGAAAATTTAAACGGAGTATTTGTTAATAGGTTGTAGGGTAACTTTTGCATGCAAACGGTACACTCTCGATCTAATAGATCATGGTTATTCGGAAATGTTATCTTAAAAAGAAAAATTATTTATTAAACCGTGTAAGTAATAAATAATCCGTTACGGTGCTGCACCTCTCATTCGGCCGCTAGGTGGCGAGCCGCTCGCTAAATTCTCATGCACCTTTCTTACAGCGAGCCGCTTCCAAGATATCTTTCAGTAGAGATATTTTCAATAGAGGTCTTACTGAAATGGAAGACAACACATCGTGAGTGATTCATAATCAGCGCAAAGCAAAAACTACTGAAGATAAATTGATGATAATTTTTATACATGTTCTTACGGTGTAACTACATTTTAAAGAAAGGATTTTTGAAATTTCGAGTTTAAAGAAGTAAAATGGAGTAACAATGAAATTTACTTTTTTTTTAATTTCTTGGCGACGTTTGAAGGAATCAACCTGATTTTTGGTGAGTGTAATTTTCATGTGAATAAACCAATCTTTAAATATTTGAAATTTGACCTTGAAAGAAGGTGAAGAAAGGTAATAAAATATGAAAAATGATTGTAAATTTTCCCAATCCCGACTATATTAAACGAGATATTTATTAAGTAGTTTTGGGCTTTTAAATACTCTTCAGATAAATGTTTAAAAACCATTTTCGGGTCTTTTTTTAATTTCGTTTTTTTTAAGAGGTGTGAAGGCGCTGTGATTCAACCCACACAACCACTGCCACCGTTACTGTATGTGTGACTAACTGCACCTGTCCCCCGGTTACTGGACTAAAAAACATAAAATAAAATGATTGACCGCGACGGGAAACGCAAGTAACCATATATCATGGGCAAAGCTGCGACACAGAGCTAATATAATTATAATTTTACGAATAAATTTAAAGAAAAGGAATACAGTTTAGAAAAATCGCCACCATGAAATTGAACACTTAGTTGACTTTGAAGAAAAAAAGTGACTGTTGACTTTATTTGTGTCTTTTTTGCAACGCTGTTATGTTTGATCAGATCAAACAAATCTATACAATGGCCTCAAGCTGGTGGTTTGATAAAACCGGTGAACGAAATAGAAAAAGTTTATTATATAAAAGGATTTTTGAAAAACAAATTAATTGCTTTTACATCTAATATAGATTTTTTTAAAGAAAAGAAGCATTTTTAATATTCTCTTACCAAAACCAAAATTAATATCCGATAGATATTTATTATTGGCCGCAATCTATCCGTTTTTTACAGTTGCAAACAAAAGGAATAAAATATTATAACGGTACTGCTTCCGTATAAGTTTTCGGAAACGGTGAATAACTTTCGCATTTGAAAGATAAAATAAGAAAGAGAATATTCTTTTTGCATAATACTTTTATCTTTGTTGCATCTTCGCGAAATTCAAAGTTAGAAACGTCTAGTTGCAACCAGTTTAATTGCCTAAAGATGCACATAAAAACATTTTTTCGCATCTCATCTAACTTACCTAATTTATAAGAATTATAATTATTAACCATATATTATAATGTACTTAAAGTTAAAAAAATCCATTAATTCGTCATAATTTATTCTACACACAGATTTAAATTTCTTTAAATTTACATTACGCAGTTGGCGTATAAATTTAAGCATTTTCAGTTTTTCATACACATCTGTTCCCAAATAGAGAACGTCCTGGATCAGAATTGTGGTTCCTTTTACACGTACCAGTACTCAAAAGAACTGCCAAACGTAATGCTAGTATTCTACTCAACTATTTTTCTTCTTCCAAAAAAAAAAAATTAACTACAAAATCTTCGTTAAGTGTTATTCATTTTAAAGATTACTTTAAAAAACATCCAATTTTTATGCAATAGATTAGATATTCGATACAAAGATTCAAAATTTGATACAATATCTTCTAGCAAAATATAAAATTGTCCTAAGACTTAAAAACTTTACCGCCAGACGTAGCAGACTCAGACTCAATTTCTCCTTCAAAGGAAAACCTTTACGATGACCATTTATACTCTAAAAAAGTTAATATCTTATTCGACCTCAACGCACTTCTTATACGCAATTACGATATGTATACTGAAATAATTCAGATTTGTTTGTGGAGATTTATTACCAAACATTTGGCGCCAAATCAAACCAAATAAATGCTTTCTCCATGTTCGAAATCCTGTTCCTTATCTCTGAACCGTATATATGGATGTGCGAAGTGAACATCGATTTATGGAATTTTTTAATTGGAAATTTCGAATGTATCGATCAATTTTTTTTGTTAATTTAAAACTCATATTATTTTAAATCATATTAATTTTTAATTGTAGATTTATTTCTTTATAAATACTTTGTGTTCTTTATTTTTCATCAGTTTGTTTTTAGAAGAATTTTTAGTTACGTTAGTTTTTAAGGTAAATTTTAAAAAAATTATATAAAATTGTTGGGTTGTCTGAAAGCGGCATTATCATTCTACTTGTATGTGTTGTCTTCTTTTGGTTGTTTAATAAACGATCATTTATTATTATTATTATTATTATTATTATTATTATTATTATTATTATTATTATTATTATTATTATTATTATTATTATTATTATTATTATTATTGTTGTTGTTTTAACACGAAACTACCTTTACTACGTATAAATTAATTTTTTCATTAAATTTCTCTTTTTTTTAAGTTTATTATGTTTAATTTGTAATCAATTTTTAAATTTAACATCGACATTGTATCAGTCAATCATATTTTATTAATGTACACCTGATCAATTTTTACATTAATTTTTATTTATTCTATAGCACTATTATATGGAAAGTTATTTGACCTTTAAAAGTCACTAATGATAGGTGACTTGTCGTATAATTTATAAATATTAATAGAAATTTTTTTAAAGTAAATAATAAAAACAGCTCAGAAATATAAATAATAATAAGAAAGAAAAATAAATAATAAAAAATTATACCTTGGATTTGCTTTAAATACTTATACGTTTCACATAAACTTACATTCTGTAAAAACTTACAGTACTTATACATGCAACGATGCTGAACACACTGCAGGAGATCGCGTTATAAGCAAATGTTAATGGAATAACTGAAACTTAACTGGCCTGCGTAAAAACAACCTGTAAATAATGCATGTAAAATATTTTTAAAAAATACGGTAATTTTATTTGAAGTACTTCGATAATAAAAATTCTTCCGTGGAATAAAAGTATTTCTCTGCAAGAAATTCCAACTGGGATACATTAGATATTTTTATTTAAAAATTTAAAAAACCAGCATATCCAAATAGTTAGGTGTACGTACAAAAGTCTTAGTTTCAGAGTAAGATACTGTTTGATTTCCTCATATATTTAACGAATGAATTAGCATTTTTTTAAATTTATTATTGTTTTTTTTATTTACATAAAGTATCGTTTGAAGTATATGAATACCAGGGAATTTTAACATATTCGTTCTTTTAAAAAATGTTTTTACAGGTATATAAATTTTCAAACCATCAATAACTCTTAGGAATTTATTTTTTGTGATAATAACTTTTTTAATACCGATAACATTTATCCCAAATAATAATAAAATTGGGCTATTTTTATTAGTGGTACTTAAGGTTTTCCAGATTAAAGCCTGATCAATTTTAAAAATCAGACCTGTTAAAAGCTATGTAAAAAACGAAAATTTCAGTGAAGTGGAAACGAGTTGATTCATTGTAAATAGGTTGTGTCATTATTACTGAGAAACAATCCATATGCTTTTAATTGATTTAATTTAAATTTACATTCAACAACCGACTGTCTTCTTTAAGAAAAAAACATCCTGTAATTTTAAAATTAAAGGAATTTAAAATTAAAAAAAAAGGAGGGGACCCAAAATTGAGTGCGAGAGATCTTTTACAAATATTATTGATTTAAATTGTCCAATCTATTAAATTTTTATTTAGCATTGCTAATTTTTTCATTTATTAGTTTGCTACTATATAAAAGTAGTTTTTTTTATTAACTAATTCTGTCAACAACGTATTGATTTAATATAAGTGATAGTTCTTTCAATGATATGTGTTTCTCTATTCGTCTGAAAAAAAAGTTACTTATTTATTTTTAATCAGGAACCTTTTATATATTACGTAAGTAATTTTTTTATAGTTATTTTTAGCTCCCTTCTCGTGTAAGCAAATATAGGCAAATAGCTTACCTCCTCTGTCTTATATGATCTCTAGTTTTATTATTATTATTTTACTACAAATTTTAGATAATTCTGAAGAATTATCTAAACGGTAGTTACCGGAGGCTAAACAGGAAAAAGAAAGGAAGGAGTGACAGCCCGCGAGTTCAACTTAATAGCGTTATCATCCCGCTTGCTAACAGCGTGCGATACCTAGAATTACATCTGAATTGGCGATTCACGTAGAAGATTCATGTCAGGGAGAGAAAAGGATGCAGCTTAACATTAATTTCAGAGAGATGTACTGTTGGTAGGCTGGGGATCGCAACCTTTCTTTTTCCTGTTTAGCTTCCGGGAATTACCATTCAGGTATTACTTCAGAGAATGAATGAGGATTATACGAGTCTAAATGGAGTGTATTCTTGTACAGTCCCAGTTCGACCATTCCTGAGATGTGTGGTTTATTGAAACTCAGCCACCAAAGAATACCGGTATCCAAGATGTATTATTCAAATCCGTAATAAAAGTAACTGCCTTTACTAGGACTTGACCGCTGAAAATCTCGACTTCGAAATCAGCTGATTTGGAAAGACGCGTTCATCAGTAGACCAACCCGGTGGGTTCGGATCTATCATTACCTAATAAGCAATTGTTGTTAATCAGAGGTCCTGAAACCGATATGGATTTACGGAACCCAACTGTGGGGCACGACAAGTGGGAGTAGCATTGAAGTCGTGCAGCGATTCCAGAACAAACCATTGAGAAATATAACAGAGGCGCGTGTGGTTTGCGAAAAGCACTGAAATACGCGATTTTCTGGGATTGCCAACCGTTTTTCGAGAGGTGATACGGCGATTAAGTACAAAATGCAAAATATGACTGAACAAACATGCGAACTGGCTCGCAGTTATTAATCTCCTGGATAACAGCGAGGACGTTACGCGTCTAAAGCGACTCCATATATTAGATCATTGATTCCCAAAGTGGTCCAGGTGGACCCCCAGGGGTCCACGGGAGACTCGACGGGGGTCTGCATTGGCGTGACAAAAAAATGGGGGTTCACAATTCATCTGGTTTTGATAGTGAAGAACTAAAATATTGGCTTGACTTTGCGTATCAATCTAGGCAGATAATGTTTTGAGAAGCTCAGCGACTGTAACTTACAATTGCAAGGGGACAGTCTCAATTTAATAAAAACAAAGGCTAATTTCAGCTTTTCTTGGAATATTGAAATTTATGAAGCAAAATATTAGTCGGCGCGTATTTTCCCAGTTTCAAACTTGTCACAGGTAGAATGCCTTGATGAGGATATTCAGACATACGTTCAACATTTAATTGCCCTGCATGATGACTTCAAAATCAGATTTGAAGATATTCTGACGATGGAAATACCACCATGGATCATAAATCTATTAGATGAAACGGAAGTGGAGAATGTGATATTACAAGAGGAGCTACTCGAGCTTAGCAGTAATGAGGAGCTGAAGGTGAAATTTAAAAGAGGGTATCAAACATTTTGGCTGCAGGCAGAAATACCAGAAAAATATCCTGGACTGTGGGGAATTGCGAGAAAGCTTTTGATAGCGTTTCCCTCGTCATATCTTGTCGAAAAAAGTTTTAGTGTCGTTACAAACCTTTTATCAAAAAAAGGAGCAATTCAAAATCACAGAACGGCGAGATTTGCGCTTATTCAAACAAAACTGAAGCCAAATATTGATAATTTGCTGTCAATCCATCAAGTACATCCCTCCCATTAAAATTGTAGCTATTTTGTTATTGTCATTGTAGAAGTTACGTTATGTTATTAATGTTTAATTTTAATTATGTTACTACAATTTTATTATATTACATTTCAATATGATAATAATAATTAATAGTGTAATGATTACATATTTGAATAAATGCAACACAAAAAAATATACTATTTTTCTTTTGCTTTTTACCACTCTGAATGGGAAGTTTTCTAAATAAAATAAGTGAGAATTGATTGCTTTCTTGTGCTGTAAGTAGATGTCAAAAATGTAAAGTTGGATGGAAGCATTTTTTTTTTGATTGGCCAACTTTACTTTTTTGACATCCACTCACAGCACAGTCGATCAAAAATTAACCAATCAATTCTCACTTTTTTTTCGGAAGCTGTTAGTTTTGTGGAACTCAGCCGTAACGCAAATTTTCATATTTAGATCTAATCTTCACATTTTCCGTCGACTGGAAATATGGTAGAGATGTAGCTGCCGGGGGTCCACCGGAACCAGCAAAATTTTGAAAGTGGTCTATGAGAAAAATAAGTTTGGGAACCTCTGTATTAGATCTTTAAGTTCTCTGAGAGTTGAGGTGAATCTGTTATCCAAGAGTGTTATGCACCGTCAAAATTTTTCATTTAGTTTCGCAACTTACTTTTGTTGGTTTTTTGATTGGTTTTACTGTTTCATTGTTTGATTACCTATTCTTTGTGTGATTAATAAGACTATTTTTTTATTGTTTCTTTGCTTTTTATGTTGTGAACTTTATCAATATTCCTTGAACTCATCTTTGTACGAACCGACTTATATTTATGTTTAGTGTATAAGACATGAATACATATGCAGTTCTCTGAAGTATTTCATGTTTCTATTCAGACGTAGTATTAACAAATGCAGTTCTTAAAAAGTTAGATGCAGTTAAATTTCGTCGAATACGCGCATGAGATTTATATTTGACATTATCTTAATATACCAAATCTATTATGTTATTAGTATTATTATTGATACATTTTTAGAAATTTTCTTTTCCTGTTTTATCTTACATAAGCAATTGAGTAGTTATAAGCCAAGCGCGCAACCCTATCCCAATGAAGCTTACTTAACACTTGAACGGTTCTTAATGTCAAACACAGTTTTGTTATGCAACTGGAAATGTATTTCAAAATCTTAATAAGGCTGTTAAAATAAACAAATTTGTAAAACATATTAAGAAAAATCAAAAGTTTTAAATAATTCTTTTCGAAAAAATCACTTGAACATATATATATATATATATAAACGTGTGTAATAAAAACATAACTGTACATTAAAATTTATAATGCAATACAAAATTATTTTTTAGTAATTAGATTTAAAGTTCATTCAACGGTCAACACGTCACAAAGGTTAAAATGAAAATGAAAATGAAAATTTATCCTGACGTGGCAGATTTAAACTTATAATAAAAAATGAAAATTTACCACAATATTTTACACTTTCCTTACCCATAAAAGTAATTTTAAAAGTTATGTATTGGTGTACGGATATATCGCCACGGGATTTTTCCGTAATTTTATGTAAATTTTATTAATATCCTTTAGAGATTTAATATTTAAAGAGTAATATGATAGTAGTCCCACAAAAAATGGTAGTTTTCATACATGGATAACCAAAGAATTTGACACACTACAACGATTTTACATCGAGCGTAGTGAGAATGCTAAGATATTTTTCTAAAAGAAGATTTGTAATTATTTAAAAAAAAGAAACTATCGATTCAAAGAAAGCAACCGGTAAGTAAGTAACTTTAAATGCTAGAAGTTTTTAATGGTAAGGTTTTCAATTTAATATTCGTATGACAATACAAAATCGTCAGATTTACTACCGTGCTCTTGAACAGCTCCAAAAGCAAAATATATCTCAGCAGTTCATCAGATGCAATATACTCATGTCAAACCACCTGCTAATGTCATCTTGTATCGATAATATAAGGCCATTAAATCTCTCTAGACAGGCGCCTTAGACGTATAAAAAAAAAAAAAAAAAAAATCGCCTCTGAACTTTATGATAACAGGCAAGTCGTTTATATAAATTAATAAAACGTTTTATTTTTAGTACCTCTCTTAGCTTCATTCTTTTACGTTTGTTAACGCGTTTCAGAACCATTCCATTGCCAGAACTTATTGTACTTGTACTTTTAAATTTCTGTTTATCTTTATATAGCGTTTAGTCAACGCTCCTTCCGATATTTGACGTCATGCCTTATCTGGTCTTCATCTTGTTTATTTGTTATTAATGATTATACTTATCTTATAACTTAAGATAATATCATAGCTAAAGATATAACGAACACGTCAGATCTTTCAAAAATAAAAAAATGATTCTAATTATGCCCCATTGAAAATGGAAGAATCAGTGAAATTAATTCAGAAATGTGTTAAAGGAAAAGTAAATAGAATGAACATTTTAGAAAATCTAGAAATCTTTAAATTAAAAAGTAACAATAAAACGATCGTAAATGAACAGAGCAAACAAGCAAAGAGGTCCTTTGCAAGAACCTAGATTTATTGAAAACAAGAAATAGATAAATAAAATTAAAAGATAAGGATAACCATTAATAATAAACAAACAAGAAGAAGGCCAGATAAGGCATGACGTCCAACATAGGGAGGGGCGTTGACCAAACGCTATATAAAGATAAACAGAAATTTAAAAGTACCAATACCATAAGTTTTGACAGTGAAGTGGTTCCGAAACGCGTCAACAAGTGATAAAAGAATAAAGCTAAGAAATGTAAGCAGTAAAAAAAAAAAAAAAACAGAAACTATATAGTGATCTTACTAGAAAAGATAGTAGTAATTATTATCTTAACACCAACAATTTTAACAAAAAATTTATTATGAACAATGACGAGACGAAAAAGGGTACCTTGTAACGTACGGAAATATATTTAACGTGGTTTAACTTCATTTTTGCGATTATCTATTTTAGCTTTTAAAGGTTGATTATTAAAAATATCCTTGGAAAGATTAGAGCTTAATTGTCGCGAGACAGAGAAAAAATTTGTAATCAGAATATTTTGAAAGGTTTTGGTTATTTATTATCTTTACCTTTCTTGAATGTTATTATTTGAAAAAAAATATTAATTTAATAATGTAACATTAATAATACTTAGACAAGAACTTCCAGTTTTACAGATTCCAATCTCTATTTATTACATAGTAGTGCAGGAGATTATCTTGAAAACTTGTTCTGTTATAACGTTAGTTACTTCTTCAAATTTTGACCATATCTTTATACTCGTTTAAACGAAACGTTTTTAAGAGATATTTTGAAAAACTAAATTATAATTATTATAAAGAAAAGTGGAACCTTTTTTTCTGCTGTATATGTTCCACTTTTCTTTATAATAATTATAATTTAGTTTTTCAAAAACTAAGATTTCCCGGGAAGAAATCTTGGTGCGAGTCCAGGAACTGTACTTTTAAGGACACATTACAACCCAAATTTTTATAAGATGTTATAAGATCGTGACAATATCACGGTAATTTTCCGCCTTTCTGTTTCCCAAAAAACTCTGAGTAACATATCTGAATGCTTGCCAAGCTGCTTTCTCCAGTGAATTCCATAGTTCCTCAAACCTTTCTTCCTGCATTAATGATCGTATGTATGGGCCCACAAATATTCCTTCTTTAATTTTTGCATCACTAATTTTAGGAAACTTCTGTTTTAAGTACATGAAACCAGGAGTATTATCCATGACCTTAACAAAATTCTTCATTAATCCTAGTGTGATATGTAATGGAGATAGATACACATTTTTAGGATTACAAAATGGGTTATTCTTCACATTTTTCTGTTCAGGAATGAGTGATTCGCATTTAGGCCATTCTTTTTTAATGAAATGGTTTTTTTCTGTCCCTACTATCGCATTCACACAAAAAATACTTTTTATAACAAGCTGTAGGCCAAGAATAAATGTAATCACCAGAAATATTCCATTCATATCTCGTATATTGAAGCTTTCCCAATATAAATTTAAAGTTTTCATATGTTTCTTTCATACTGGCAGCGTGAGCTACAGGTACTGACGGGAATTTATTGCCATTATGCACAAGCACAACTTTTAAACTAATTTTAAAGGAATCAATGAACAGGCGCCATTCTGTTCGGTTTCGTTC
Source organism: Lycorma delicatula (assembly GCF_047948215.1). NCBI lineage: Eukaryota > Metazoa > Arthropoda > Insecta > Hemiptera > Fulgoridae > Lycorma > Lycorma delicatula. The sequence continues at coordinate 42,407,831 of NC_134461.1, forward strand.
ACTACAAACTGTCTCCACTAGAGAACAAATGGCATTACAAAACAGTAAGCCATTTCTTCAGAAAAATAGTCTTTAAATTCAGAATGACCATTACGATAAGTACATATCTTTGTATTCTTTTGAAGAAGATTCCATCCTTTTAGCCGGGAACCAAGCATTTCAGACTGTTTTTAGATCATTTTAAATCTCGTGTGAGATCGATAAGATTTGAGTGACAGTAAATATATTTACTGTCAGTAAATATATTTGAGTCAGAAATATAATTGTATATTTCAATTTCAATATACAATTTGACTCATTTACTGACTTGAGTCAGTAAATGAGGCTCAGATGAACTGCTTTGTTCAAAAGTTGTATCACCAGACTCTGTTTCTTTTTCTGCCTTACTTCCATCAGACTCTGGGGTCTCTTCATCTAATGTCACATGTTCTGGAGGCTTTGGTGTGGGCAATTCTTCTCAGTGTGGAACTGGTCTCATTGCAGATTGCATGTTACACTACTGTATGTTTTGATTTTGAAGTAATCCGTTCAATGTTTGTTAAGCCGAAATAACAATCAGAAGTGATCTTTGAGTTCCCTCCAAATCATAGGGATAGCAAATGGCATGTGGCGTGTGCCATTTTTCTATGCAGTGTGAAGCCTAGAACATGATAAACAACAGATATGTGGGGCCCAGCCCCTTGTTTGTTTCCCGACTTTACACCCAAAATAAAGTTCATAACACTTTTTTTACTAACGGAGTAAGGTTTCGCCTTTGGGACTTGAGCATCACTTCACCACATACATAACAAAAATCGTTAGGATGATTTAAGGAATTTTGTAACTAACGTCTAATTAAAAGAAATAAAGTTGTAAATATGTAATTCAGACACAGAGCACTCATGGAGAAGTGTTTACTGGTTCACTACTATCTCACAACTGGCATCGTTCTAATGAATGTGTGCTACAGTTAATCACGTTTGTACATGTTTATACACGTTTGAACCTGCACAACAGTAGCATCGCTACCCTTTGAGTAAGCTCATTTGGTTCCATCATATTTTCACTGCTCTAGGAGCTTTTATGGTCAAAAGAAGGTTTTAAAATATTTAAAAATATTAAAATAACAAAAAAATTGTGGGTGATGGAGAAATTCCGAATACATATAAAGATTGAATTAAGCACACCTATTGGTACTCGTGAGACAACAATCATGTTGACCAGTGTTATGAGAGAGCGAGAACGAACCAGGATACTGTACTAAATTATTTACCAGATATATGATAACATTTTTTGTTGAAAACGTTAACGTAATCCCTGATATTTAAACATAAAACAAAATACATTTTTTTCTTTTTTTTAATTTAAGATGTGACTATTAAACCGGTATTTAAATTGAAGGTTCTCGACTATTATACAAAAAGATTGTATCACTGAGTAAATATATATATATATACACACAAAATGGTATTAAATAACACTTTACATGATTCCATGATAACTGTTAGCGTTATTTGCTGTAATTTATATAATTTACAACTCGATTTTTTTTCATATACTTTTTTACATTAGTTATAATTTTTATTTCATAATCATATCTATAAAACATCACGAATTACACGTCAATTATTTTTTTATTTTATACCATCAACTTATTGATTAACATAATTAAATCTGTATAAAATAGATTATGTAATTCTTTTGAATTCTGATATATATAATTTAAGTAATTACTCATTTAATAATAATTTATTAATAAAAAATAACAATGCGGTGTTTAGTCTTACTTAAAAGTTTTTCACAGATTTATTTTAAATTTCATCTATTGAACAAATAAATATAAAATTAAAAACAAACAAGGTGTAAGTATTCAATTCAAATGAAATAAATCCTCAACAGTAGAGGTTTTCAGGAAATATGTGCGTTATATATATGACGATAGTAGTATAGAAAACGAACACACCGGGTTGGTCTAGTGGTGAACGCGTCTTCCCAAATCAGCTGATTTGGAAGTCGAGAGTTCCAGCGTTCAAGTCCTAGTAAAGGCAGTTACTTTTATACGGATTTAAATACTAGATAGTGGATACCGTTGTGTTATTGGTGGTTTGGTGGTCTGGAACGTGTAGACTGTACAAGACTACACTTTATTTATACTCATACATATCATCCTCATTCATCGTCTGAAGTAATACCTGAACGGTAATTCCCGGAGACTAAACAGGAAAAGAGAGTATAGAAAACGAGTAGGAGATCGCTATAGTATGGTAGAATTCCGAATTAATTTTATATTTTTTGTTATATCACTTCAAAAACGTTTTCAATATTACCTTATTTATTAGCGTATAAGTTTTGATGAATTTATTAATTCTCAGAATATGATTATTTGAGATGCCTTATAGTTTGTAAGGCTTCTATAATTCATCAAATATATACTGTACACACAAAAATGAAGAAACTTTTAGGACATGTTCTACTGGTAAAGATAATGAAAAACGTTCATATAAACAAAGATCTGGAAAGGGTTAGTTTTCGAGTTAGGGCTAGCGAATGATTTCGCTCGGATTTCAACTCTTCCAATAAAAAGAAGCACTACTATAATTTTTGGGACTCAAAGAAGTAAAGTTGGTGGTTTCTTATGTAATTTGAGCTGGGAAATATGTTAAAACAAGTCCCGGAAGTGTAACTCTAGTAGATTTTTTTGAGATATCCGACGTAAAATACAAAATTCGGTGTCGAAAAACAATGTTTTTTTATTTGTAACACAAATAGCTTTCTTAAATGACTAATAAATGAGAAAGATTTAATAACAAAATTTGTAGAGAATTTATGTAAATACAGCCAGTAAAAAGTAACTGTATACTTTTAAAAATCGGTATTTTATTGAAACAAAACGGACGAAAAATAGACAGAAAATCATATTACTCTTTCTGTATGAGATCTGTTCAGAAAATAACCGAACTTTAATTTTTTTAATCTTTACTATTAATTTTACAGATTATTGGTCCTTGCCCCCTTCAAAGTACTTCCTTTCCCTATTCATACACTTTTCCCAGCGGTGTTTCCGCTTGGCGAAGAAGTCCTGGGATAGCTTCATTTGAAATGGCCTTTAAGTTCGTGACGAACTTGCTTTAATATCATCAATAGTCTCAAAACAGCGTCCTTTCATTACTCACTCATTTAATTTTTGAAATAAGAAAAAATCGCAAGGTACCAGATCTAGCAAGTAGGAGGCTGAGGGAAACAGTCATCTAATTTTTTGGCCAAAAAAAAAAAATCAAATTGACAAAGCTGAGTGTCCGGGCGCATTGTCGTGTTGAAGAAACCATAAGTTGTCTCGGCACAACTCTGGTCTTTTTTGGTGGATTTTTTCACGTAACGGTTGTAAAACGTCTTGATAGTACGCACGATTCACCGTTTCACTTTGAGAATTCAAAATGCACAATTCCATTAAAATTGAATAAACAGAGAGCATTACTTTGACGATGGATTTGGAGATCCTTTGCCAGTCTAAAGTGATGATTGAAATTTTTTCTCAATGTCGTAGCCATAAAGCCAGCTTTCGTTTCCCGTTATCCTCTGCATGAATGTTTCATCATCATTTAGCTTGTTCAAGAAGTTGCCGACAATCGTACACTTGATGTTCTTTCTGCTGTTCGGTTATCAAATGAGGAACAAACTTTGCTGTTATTTTTCAGTCAAAATATCACGGCATGATCCGGTTGAGATGCTAACCTCTTCTGCAAGTTCTCTGATAGTCAGTCGGCGGTTTGCATCCACCAGATTTTGATTTTATGACTTGAGTGTCGTCAGTTGAAGTCGAAACCTTTCATGGTTGAGAGTCATCTTCAATTGACTGATGACCACTTTTAAATCGTAAAAACCATTCTTAACATTGCATACGACCCAGAGCATCATCTCCGTAAGCTTGTTTCAAGAGTTGAAACGTTTCCCCAGTCTCTCGCAAAATTTTATGTTGTATCGTTGCTCCAGAAAACAGCACATTAATAAATCGCTACCAACAGTTGAACACTTTGCACTCAAATAACAATAACACGAAAACTAAACGAGATGTCAACAATCCAAGAATATGTGGTTGCAGAGAAGGTTATTTGGAACATAGTACTACCAACCGCACGTCACTAAATGTCTCCGTTGGCGCGTAATTAAAAATGTTCGGTTATTTTCTGAACAGATCTCGTGTATGTATGTATATATATATATATTTATATATATATATATATATATATGTATACGTATGTATACGCGTTGAAAAAGTTATTTTATAAACAGCTATGTATGCTTTTACATTAACTCGAATTTAATTTTCTATTTCAATAAATTAAATTAATACAAGGTTTTAACCGTTCCACTTTTTATTTAAACAATAGATTCTGGAAATTTCGAATGATAATTTTTATTTATTTTATTTTATAGAGAAACTTAGCTTACAAACTTTAACTTTACCTATTCGAAGTTTTCTTCTTCTATTTATTCTTAAGCGAAATACCTTTCCCCCAATTGTAAGTTTTTATTAACTTACTCGTCTACCAAATAAAGATATATTGAATCTTTTAAATATTAATTAATATTATTTCTAGAACGTTTTTTTAATACAGATTTTTTTTTGTAATATAAAAACACACAATTTAAATAAATTAGTATGCAAAACAAGCTATTTTCATATTTTATAATAAAGAAAATAAATAAATGTTAACATTTTAAATCCAGTTAGTATGTATGTGCTGCGTTATAATAAATTATAAAAATTAATATGTGTTACTGCCAAATATTATAAGGACATATATCTATATATTAATTCCATACATCGTCTCAAATATTAAGCTTTCAATGAGTGTAAAGTAGATATTACCTCTAGTGAGGTCAAACCAGCTTACAGCTGATATAATTAATGCGTAAGTAGATAATTCTTTATAGAATATTAATAGCTATAAATAATTGACTAATATGGATAATAAATTAATTATTTAGGTTTAAATGGCCACTAATATTGATTTTTTCGTAATATTTTTATTATTTGTGTTAAACCTTACTTAAGTCATCAGGATGAAGGGTAGTTGAATCCTTTTTAACAATTATTGTTACATAAAGTTTTTATAGAATCGGTGTAGATATAGAATTAAGCGTATATAATCAAATTTTCCCTCTGTTAAATATCGATATTAAACTATTTTCTCGAGAAAAATGGTACGTAACAAAATTGGCTCAATATCTCTCTACCATGCAGAGTAAATTTTTACCTTATCACACGATTGATTTTATTAACTTCAATCTTTTCTATTCTGAGAAAACGGTTTACTACTAATTTATTTGCAGTGACCTATATCATGTTTTTAATTATTTTTTTATTATACATATTCTAATCTATCTACATTCTGTAAGAGGAGACATCTATTATAACTCATAACTCCAGCCTCACCCTACCGTATCTAAACCATTGGCTTATAACGATATTATCTTTCGTCCTTGCAACATCTTTTTTCTTTGCAATGTAACGTTAGGTGGACCGGTTGTAGGTAGATCCGTCGGCCCCGTAACCAGATACACACCTAAATTTCATTGCCCTAAGGCAACAGAACAGATTTCATTCAGTACGGTTGTCAGTAGGATTTCCAATCGGTACCTATAACCGTAGAATTAAATCAACAAATTCGTTATTTTCTGAATATTATGATTACAATCAGCGCTCTACTCTTAAATACTTCTACTTATCGTAATTAAATTCTACTAATCGTAGAATCGAAAAGGAAATTTTACATTAAGAAATCAGTTTAAAATTACAATTACATGTACTGCAACTCATCCACCGAAATGTAAGACTTTTATCCAATAAAATAATTTTTAAATCAATTCAGCTAAGTAAGTAAGCATTTATAACGATTTCAAAACTTATTCTATGAAATTCTTCACATAGATTTTTAAAGTTTCAGTGTAGAAATTCATTTCTACTTATATGTGTATGTGTAGAAACACAAATATATATGAAGGCGTATCTTTAAATACAGTGAGATAGTTATTTAGAGAAAATCTTCCACCTGTGGAGAAATTAAACTAATATAAGCGGCCATCAAGGAATTACACGCAGCAGACTATTATGATTGTAAATATATTTTATTTCGTCTATCTTTGTACTTCTAATGCATATTTTAAATTCATGCAAGTTGACATCTACAGTTTTTTTTTTAATTTCTTAACTTTCTTTTCGCTTTTATTAAAGTACACAGAATCATTATTTAGTAGAATTTCTTCATATTGATTTTTTATATTAATTATTTAAACATAAATATGATATTTTAACGACAATTAAAGGTTTATTTTTATTTTTTCACTAATTTCTAAACTTTATCTCATATTCAAGTATCTTTTTGTTTGCATTTATATCTCTTCTATCTGATCATCAGCGAATTATGATGAACAAACATTTTCATCCCGAACTTTTTCTCTAATATTTTATGTTTCCAGTATCTTCTACTCACATTACATGAATTTTTATTATAATATTATTGTTATTATTAGTAAAATATATTTTTAGTATAAAAATGTACACTTTCTGTTATAATTTTTTTTATATTAATCAAATTTCATATAAATTATACATTCTGTAATATTCTGTACTACAAAATAAAAAGTGAAAGGAAACGTCATTATAATAAAAGAAATAATAATAATTTAAGAACTATATTATCCATTAAATAGTATATATATGTATAAAATTTATAATTTAAAATATATATAAATATATAAACACCTTATTTTAAAAAAAATATCAGAATATCAGTAGTATCTAATTGATGTTGTAATATTTAGTATAATATATATCTTTAAAATAATTAAGAGCACTGTTTTGAAATTGAAATCTACTTTTTAAAACTTTCTTATTAGTACAGAAAAATTCAAATGTGAACGCTTAATCCTTTTTGGTAGTTTACCTTCCAGCAAATAAATAAAAACTGCAAATAATAAATAGATTACCGGTAGTTTTATGATTACGTATTTGCAACGATAAAAGATTTTTTTTTTCAAAAATTGTATACACTGTTACGTATTTAATCATATCATATAAATTATTTTTATGATATATAACGAGAATAATATTTTAATACTCTTAGTTTCTATTAACGATGAAATCATTTCCGGACGAATAAAAAAAAATAAACATTTCAGGTACGTAATGATTTCGTTAAAAAAAAAACCATGGGGAAATCTGATGTTTAATATAACATAATGATTTTATTTTGTATTTGTTAAGAAATGCAAGTTCGTAATAAAAGAGATTCGATTGTGATGTAGTACAAAAAAACTGGTTTTATCGAACTTTCAAACCTAGTCAGTCTAATTACGTGTAATAATATTGAATGTAGTAAAATACTTCTTTCCGTGATTCTGTGACACAAAGGTGAGAAAAAAACAGAATTATGTTTCTGGTTTTCCCCGAAGGGAAAATGGAATTATAATGTCTGGAAAAATTGCTGAGTGTTTTTATTCTATTACGTAGGTTATATTCTATGTAATATTCTAATAACGAGGGGGCATGCAAAGTTTTGTTAAGTTAAATAATATATTACTTCCATTATTATTAGATGTTAATCTTAAATTCACGAATTATATGTCAATTTGAATGTTAAATGTCGTTGCGGAGCGGTAGGAATTCTATTTTTATCCGGAAGGTCGTGGGTTGTATTCTCGGTATATTTTGGCACGGTACAAAAATGAATCTGTTATCATTAAACAAAATAATAGGACAACTGTAATTTAGGTACAGGCCTGTAGCTGTTGGAGAATTACTAAAATAAATATAACATTTTCACTATTTAAATTAAACAAAAAATTTAGAAACGTCTTTGGACCCGCATTTACGTCTTTAAAAGACGTAAACAGGACCCGCATTACCGATCTGCTAGTAACCAATTTAACGAGACGACTAAGAAGTATAATAGATACGCACACATCTAATAAGACGTTTTGTCTCGGCCGACAAGTATAGCTATTGAATATTACTCCTTGATAAACGAGATAAAATGTAGGCTTAGTGCTTATTCCTCTGTGTTCAAATGCCCGGTAACCGGGCCACGTACAACTCTACACATCAGTATTGCCCCATTAAAAGAATTTCAAAGTCGTTCACTGAATTTATTTCTTATAGTAAGTTAACAAATCTGATAAATCCCTAATTTTTATTCACAAAAAAATAAATAAATAAAATAACGTGTTTCATCTAAATTTTAAAATGGAAAGGATCTGTTATAATTTTTTCAAAATATCAAAAATCGGAACAATATCGACGTTTGCTATCATTACTCATCGTATAAGTTTTATTTCAATTAAATTCAGAATTAATTTTCTGTTTCCCAGTTCATTACTCCTTAATTCTCTTGGTTCTCAATCCGATTATATATCGTTCTATCATTATAAAAAAAAAGAATGAAGAGAATAAATCCTCGTTAGTTTTCCTACTGGATGGTGAAAATCTGTATGAATTCGTTATTTATATTATCTGTTCCAGTATTTCTTATGGTTTCCTATAAGTCATCTGAAAAAATCAGTACGTTATAAATCTGGTTTTATTCAGAGTAATGATGTTCGTTGTACAGCTCCAGTACTTGCGTTGATCTATGAAAGTATCATTTTCTTGGGATGAATATTGCCAACATTACATTGAGCTTGGAATAATATTACGCAACAGTTTATTTAGCTCAATATTAAAAAAAATAATGGGAAATAACTTCGCTCCATACTGTAACAGGACCAGTATAACGGACCAAGGAATCGAATTTCTTCCAATTAAGAAGAAAGAAAGAGAAAATAATAATGAAAAAGAAGAATTTAGAAGGAAGGAAGGGATTTTTTTCTCAGAGGTCTACTAAACAATTTGTTCTTTGTGATACAAACAAATGGTACCTCCAAAAAAATCTTGTTCGACCAGTAGGATTACCGAACCTGAATAAAAACTTATAGGAAAACATAAAGGCGCTAACAATGAGAATTATTACGCTTCAACAAGTAAAGGACGAATCCCGACTCGTTCCTGTATCGCCAGGCAAGGTGAAATAAATACTGCCAAGGACCAGAGGATGGAGTCAGTAGTTCGGCAAGACCGTATTCGGCGCAATCGTGATAACAGCGATATCAGTAAGCGTTTGGTAACATCGAGTGAAGAGTATGTCACAAGTTTATCGGTGTGGACAGTGGGTGAGTGCAGAAAGCTGTTCGGCGAGTTATTGGTAAACAGCAGTGAAAGTTACAGTATTATATTCATTCATAAAGTGTAGGATAGTTCTTTAATATGGAATGGAATGCAAAGTTGGCAGGAGTCTATTACTCCCTACTTTATCGCAGAACCTGGACAGAGTCCCTTGCTGCTGGATCATTCTAATCGGGCTTGTTTTTAAAAGGGTTATTTTTTTTAATCTCGGATCTAATTTTTCAAGTTTTGTCTATTATTATTTTAGTGAATTTAAGACGGATTTAATTGCATTCCAATCCGTTGTTAAACCAGCGTTATCGAACCCATTTCATGGGCCGACCGCGGAAGGCTAGGCTTATAAAGCCTGTCCTCCCGACGTAATTCCCCTTCAGACCGTCCACTGAAGTCCTTTCGGTGCTAACTCTTTAATAGGCTAGCAGGAATACGCCACAACGGGGCACTAGTTATAAGGAGGGAGCAATGCGTCCCCTTTTCCGGAGGAGTCGCAATTGCTGGGATATTTTGTCTTACTGTAAGTTTTTTTTTTAAATTTAGACCGCGTTTTTGTTTTATGCGCGACTTACCGTGTTTGACGTCTTCAAACTATATAACTCGCGAAAACTTTTCACTCGCGACCCCGGAAACGCGTCTGACGCACTATTCCGTTTATGGCTCATGCGATATGGAGGCCCCTAAGCCTGGTTTGTCGATTTTCTGGCTGTCGATTTCTGGCTATCGCACCGCACCATCACGGTGGTTCGTCCAGTACGGCGTGAGGCCGCTTCCTTACAACTGTCGGAGTTGGGTCCTCTCGGCAGATGTCCCGAAGATGACTGTGTTCGGACACAGCCGCTCTCCCGAACAGTCTGCGCGCCTGCGCCACCCCCACCTCGGACACGGATTGAAATCTCGCATCAGATCGGAGAGTGGCGTTCCTGACGAACCACGGAGCTCCAAAGATCGTCCGCAACGCGATGTTTTGGACGGCCTTCTTTAATATACAATAAAAGTAATAACACTTGCAAAAATTGAATTGTATAAACATTACATCTTTTCTAGTGTTATCTTGTTAAAACAGTATTAGGTTCTAGCAGTTATCATAACGTTTTTAGTAAATTTAACTGTATTCTGGTTTTTAAATACTGGTTTTAAATATTAAACAAATGTTGTCTTTTTATTTGAATTATATTTTTTACTTTATACATACCTGTTGTCATTATTATTATTTCTTTTGTTGATATGTCTTTGGGCTAATAAATTGTATTTGTAAGAAATTTTTATCTTTGTTGGTATCTCAATATCGTTTTCAAATCGCGAACACGCGATAATACTTTCTCTAGTGTACTTTACACGAGATGCTTGTCATTCTTAAGAATGGCATTGCCAAAAGTGGTTGTGTTCCTGTCAGGTGGTCGTCTTCAATTGTTAGAACTATTGCACTTAATACACATATCCTCATTTTACCTCGAGTAAAAATAATAATTTCAACAGATTTTATTGGTTGATAAATACTGAAATAGTTTTAAAATGCTTTTTATTTGTAAAAATTACCGGTAATGGTTTATGGAGTATTTTACATATACAACGAATTGAATTCTGCTGTTTTACTTGATTCGCCGGCCACTGCTTATTACACACAAAATAAAACGATTTAAATAGAATTTATCAAAGGTATTCTTAGATTTCAAATCTGTAAATAATACTATGATCGTCCAAAAAGTAAGAATCGTATGCGTGGTAGATGCGCACAACTTCTTTCACAACAATGGGTCAACGCCAGCTGGTCTCAGTTGTTTTTCTGATAGTGCTATACGAAATTTTTTTAGCTGTACTACGAGACGCAGTGATTTCCCATGTGTTAACAATGAAAAAAAAAAAAAAAATTAAAATCCCACTGACTGTGATGTTCGATCTGTCATACAGTTTCATTGACGACGTCTTTTGAAAGCGCAAGGTGTTCGTCCTGTGGAAATTCATCGTCAAATTACTCACGTATATGGTAACAGTGTAATGAATGAAGGAAAATTAAGGAAATCGTGTCGTTTATTTACGGTAGAAAGAATATTTGTTCATCTCGAGGATCGTTCAGGACCCCCAACTCTCATTACTGAATAGCTGAAAGAGCAGTTTGACAAACATGTTAATGAGAACCGGCGTTTCACGTTAGACGAACTTAATTTTCTGTTTGTTCCCGATAAGTCCCAATAATTTTAACAATCACAAAAAAACTCATGTCTGCTACTCTGTCATTACTGGAGCGATACTATAGAAATGGAGATGAAATGCTGGATCTCATACTGATGAAACGTGGGTTTCGTGTTGTACACCAGAAGTAAACTTCAATAACTTCAGTGGTATCATTCTCGATCGCTATCAAAGCCGAAACAATTCAAACACTTTCAAAATGTAAAGTGATGATCCAATTTTTTTGGGTCACCACGGAGTCTTTTTGTGTGAGTTAACGTTTTGCGGGAGGCAATTAACGGTGACTCTTATTTGAAAATTTTGATGAAACTTCGTCGCTCAATTCAAAATCTTCGGTTTGGTCTTTTGATTTGTGGAGTGTGTTTGCTTCATGACAACGCATGTTCACGTACCGCAAAAAATGTCTTTAACTTTACAAAGGTTTCGGATGGGATGTTTTTGATCATCCACTGTGTACAGTCCTCCAAGCGATTTCCACCTGTTTAATAAATGAAGGATTTTCTTGGCGGGAACCGCTATGAACGACGTCAAGACAGTTGTTTGCGAGTGGCTTAAGAGATTATCGAGACTTCTTTGACGACGGCATAAAAAAACATGTGCCACGATTTGACAAATGCTTGAACTTAGGAGATAATTATGTGAAAAACAGTTTAAGAAAATGTAGATTATGATCCATATATTAAAGTTAAAATATTTATTTTAACTTGAATTTATTACTTTTGAATAACTTAAATTTATTACTTGAATTTATTAATTTTAATACTTATTGTATTGTATTTACAATACAATAAATTTGTTATAAAACAAAAACGGGTTTTACTTTCTGGATGATCCTCGTATTACATGCAAGAAACAAGTAAAATTATCCGCGACCTTTCGGTGAAAATAAAGTTATGCGAATATTTGTGTTAAGTGTTTCTTAATAAAGATAAACTAATTATGTAAAATTCTACAGTAAATCAAACATAAACTTAAAGTAGCTAATGAAAGGTTTTAAAAATTTTATTAAAAGATAAACAAACTAAAGCAAGCACTTTTATTTTACATATTTTTAATGGAAATAACCTATAAAAAAATTCATTAGTAACATGAGTAATTAACGGTAATCGATAATTGTGAATTACTTTTTTAAAATTGCAATTATTAATTATAATTATTATTTTTAATAAGGTTGAATTTTTACAGCTAAATGCGGATGTAAATTTTTTTCATAAACTTAAAATTTTTGTTTAAAATTCGTAACAAATTTCTATTCCTTTGGGAATCTTAGAGAGGATAAGTCGGCTTCGAGCGATGACGCTACGATCCGTAGTTACCGGATTAAAATCAATTGTTCTAGGATATATTAAAAAAATTTGATGTTGACACCACATGACTTCCTTGTACGCCTATTAAATTACATGTACACATTTTGTTTAAATGAAAAGTACATAAAATTTTACTTTATTATTAACTTCTGATATTTTTTCATATTTTTTTGTATTGTTATTATGGAATTTTTATTTATTGTAAAAGATTTTTACAATCAGTGGTTAATAATTATTGATAAATCAATATATTTAAATTAAAAAAAAATGAAATGAAGTCTGATTGGAACCGATGTGTCTTCCCCTTTAAGATCCAAAATTTCATTAATTAAAATTTTATTTGGTTATAACTCTGGAACCAATGAAAATAAGTACCACATGATATTTCGTTGAGAAGCCCTCAATGAGGGCTTATAACTGCAGTTAAGAAAAACTCAAAAATCCAATTTGTTTTAATTTGGGCTTTTTTTTGGACACTTTTGGTCCAGTCGATTGCAATCAAAAGAGGTAGGTGCAAAACTAGATGTTACAACAGTCCTAAATCCAAAATTTCAACATCCTACGGCTAATCTTTCTTGAGTTGTACGAGATACATTCGTACAGACTTGGACAGACGTACAGACGTCGACGTCACTCCAAACTAGTCAATTTGGAATCAGGGATGGTCAAAATGGATATTTCCGTTGAAATCTGAAAACCGAAATTTTTCGCGATCGCAGTACTTCCTTTACTTCGTACAAGGAAGTAAAAATAGTAAATTATAATTACCAGAAAAAAGAATCGAAGAAAAAGAATTATTTTTATAACAAACTGAATTATGAATTGTAATTATTGTGCAAATACAAATGAATGAGATAGTAAAGAAACTGAACTCAGACACGATTTATCTACGTTTAGGGTAATTAAAAATTATTTACATTCTCTCAGCTCTTGTTTATTATCCTTATCAGAGATTATTAGTAGATGTATTTATGTGGAACGTTAAAACAATTAACATTTTTTATTATGTACGTCTATTTTTAAGTTTTAAATGAACGTTTGTTTTGTTTGTTCACGCGCGAGAAAAGCGAAGTGTGTGTATGTGTGCGCGCGCGCGCAGGTGAACATTTGAATTATTATTAACGTACCACACATAACACATTCTATGTTCTAAATACACAAGTTTAATCGTTGATGATATTTTTACCAATGTGTTTAACGCTATTGTAAATACTGTTTCTAATTTATTTAAGGTAAAAGAAAAACATAAATCAACTTGTAAGTCGTGAAAAATGTAAAGGAATGATTAAATCTCGTGTCTACGTTTAGAATAACACATACATACAATATTATCTGTTTAGCCTTCATTTCGATCAGATCAAATTTCAAAACGTTATGAAAGTAAATAAATATACGAACATCTTTCGTGACTAAAACCTATTTCAATTTAATTAATCCATTTGGAAACGTAAACACATTTAAGTAAATTAATCGAAATATTATATTATGTTACGCTATCTTGTTCAGATTGAGAGTTTTGCACTTGTTAACATTTATCTAATGATGTTATTCATTAATAATCAAAATGTATTTTACTGTCAGGGAATCTGTTATTAGATAGCGTAAATAATGAGTAATCATGTATCTATCTGCTTGAGATGATATTGCTAAATTTTCAAGAAGTGAAGTAATAATAATTAATAATAATAACACCTTCCTTAAATTAAATTTATTAAACAGATTTCTACAAAAAAATTTATTATTTATCTTTTTTTCTCCTGCAAATCTACAATTAAATTTATTGATTAACATTTTAATTTATTATTAATTAAATTCGTAATTTTAAAAATTTCTTATTTTTATTGTTTTATTATCAATATAATTTATAGCCTGTTACGTACTCTTTCATCTGTGCTTTTTTAATTTTTATTAATCTGTAATCGAAATTTTGATTTAATTTTACAACAAATTTTCCAAAACTGTTTTGTCTTTTTCATTTTCATATTTAATTTTTTACACTGTAATATTATTAATGGAAATTTCTATCTGAAAATCCCATCTGAAAAAATTCGTTTTTCAGTATTTTTCGTTGTTAAACAACTTTAAAAAAAAAAAGTAAGAAGTAAAAAATCCATATTTTTTTATTCATATTGAACCTGTTATTTTTGCCAATTGCACCGATTTCAATCATTTTTTTAATTTTATAAAGGATGAACTTTGAGTGATCATGTAATAAGTTTATTCCAGATAAAGTCAGTGTAAGATTTGTTAACAAATAAACAACACATGGATCTACATAGACAGATATGAAGATATTTTTTTTTCATTTTCATTGCTCCGAATTGAGTTTGAAAGGGTAAGTATGCGTTTAAAGTACGACATTATTCCTATTTTCACGAAAAAAGTTTAGAAATTTTGTAAAAAAGTTCTAAAATTGAAAACGTAACGTGCCGTATTTACCGAACGATTAACGAAAAATGTAACAAACTTTCAATGCATCTTCTAATGCTGAAAATAAAAAAGAAATTTCATTTAAACATAGAGGTTCAAAACGCTTCCGAACGTATTCCTTATTTCAACAAATCTCTTGTAACAAGAAAAGACACCAAAAACATTGTTCGTCGGGCAGAGTTCTGGATCCACTGTAGTGGATTTAGCAGTTTAGCACTGTAATTATTTGTAGTTATTGTTTGTGATAATATTTCTTATTTTTCTGAAATATTTTATTCTTTTGTTTTGTAATATAGAAATTTTGTTTCGTTTATTATCTTGTTAAAATCTTCTAATTTGATATGTGACATTTGACATTTTTATGTTTTATTTTAATAAACTTTAAAATAATTCGAGTTTTGTTTCTGTGGACTTCATTTGTACAGTTTTACTCAGAATCAAATTTTCTACAGATTTTGCTTTTAACTTTTATGATTTTATTGCCTAATTAACAAATCTCTTTTATCCTAAATATAAAATAATGGTTTATCGATTGCAGTCTTTGTATTTTTACCCTAGATTTTTCGGGAACTACTAAAAATACAGTTATGGGAACTAGTATTTTTTTTTAAATTTTTCAGGTCAGATTTTATATAAAAAATAATAAATTTACCCCGTTAAAATGGGTTCCAAGAATTAACAGTCTAGCTTAATTTTACGGAAGCGCAGAAATAAGGGCGAAATCTTTCGCCAGTCTACACTCGTTGACGAAGCGTTTTCAAACCTATGTTGATATGGATTTTGTTCTTTACTTTTACAGTAGAATTTGTTGAGAAAATTTGTTACATTCTTCGTGAATCACTTTATATTAGGAGATTAAAAAACCGCTAAAAATCTAGACTTTATATTTTATATGAATGAATCTTATAAATCAAATTAAAAGTAATATGTAATCCAGAAGTCCGTAGAACCTTAGAAAACTTTTGAGACCAATTAATTTTTGATTAATTTCGTTATATTCTTAATTATATTTATAAGGACGTATGTTTCCCGCCTTTAACATTTATTGTGCAGTTGTTTACATACTGGTAGCATTTTTTTTTTCATAGTTATAAAAAAATAAAACTTATTAAATAATTTATATATGTAATTAATTATTTTATTATTTGTTATATTTTTAAATTTTTAACACAATAAACGATAAAACCCGTTGAATTTTGAGTACTTGAAGTCGACAAAAATAAGAATTAATAAGTATTTATTTATTTTTTTTTTTTGTTTGTTATATTTATTAGTACTTTTTCTTGTCACTGTCTTCTAATAATAGAATTTTAAGAAAATATGTAATCATTAATATTATTTATATATTTTTTCTGTTACTAGTGAAAATTTTTATTTGAAATCCGATATTTTACTTTACTGCCAATCACTTGAACTAATTTTACTTCCTTGTACGAAGTAAAGGAAGTATTGTGATCGCAAAAAATTTACATATGAACGGAAATATCCATTTTGACCATCCCTGAATCCATTTTGACTAGTTTAGGCGTGATATCTGTACGTATGTATCTCGTATAACTCAAAAACGATTAGCCGTAGAATGTTAACATTTTTTGATTTAGGACTGTTGTAACATCTAGTTGTGCACCTCCCCTTTTGATTGCAATCGACTTGACCAAAAGTGTCGAAAAAAGCCCAAAATCAACATTTTTGGATTTTGGAATTTTATTAACTGCAATAATAAGCCCTCATTGAGTGCTTTTCAACGATAGTGGTACTAATTTTCATTGCTTCCAGAGTTAGAGTCAAATAAAATTGTAGTTAATAAATTAATTAATAACAAAATTGTAATTAATAAAATATTTGAATCTTACAAGGGGAAGGCACATCGGTTCAAATCCTACTTCATCTTCTTCATTTTTTTTTAATTTACAAATTTTGATTTATTAATATCGGTTCGAATTCGACTTCATATACATATATTTTTTAACTTTTTTTTTTTAAATTTAAATATATTGATTTATTAATAATTATTAACCTCTGATTGTAAAAACATTTTTACAATAAATAATAATTCAATACGTTATTAGTGAAAAAAAATTTCAGAGGTTAGTAAATATTAATAAATCAGTATAGTTAAATTAAACAATTTTTTTTAAAAATATTTGTGTGTGAAGTCGGATTCGAACCGATGTGACCGTAGTTACGGATCTGTCACGTTCTCACTTAACCACTTAACTACTTGAGCGACGTGGAACAAAATTAATATATAAACTAATATAAAATGCTGATACGGACACCACAAAAACAAGTGATGTAATGTGTATATATAATTTGCAGTACAAAAATGTGTATATATAATTTAATAGGCGTAGAAAGAAGTCATGTGGTATCCACATCATATTTTTTTTTACAGAAAAAATCCTAAAAAAGAGAAGCAAAAATTAAAATCTAATTAAATTCTGCAGATAAATCAGATCATTAAACATATTATTATCATCGAACAATATCTGTTATAATTTAGAATAATTGCTTCTACTCCAACGGCAGAAAAACAAAATTTTTACTTTCAATTCTTCCTTACTGAACTGAACAGTACATATGCTGCAACGCATCGTTTCACAAGAATAAAGGAGTAGATTAACTTGCTTTATAATACGGGATGATTCAGGGAAACGGGAAACATTCTGGAAACAAATTATTAAATAAATTTATTTGTAACAAATATAGATGCCATTTATGAATACACACACAAAATCTATTTCTTGAAAATCACAACTTGGAGGTGAACTCCGCCTCTGAGTAGACATTCCTGCAGTTTCGTAATGAAACTGTGTGGTTCGGTGTAAAATTTCAGCAGGAATTTCAGTAACTGCTGTTCGGATCTTGGATTTTAGTTCTGTGGTAGCAGATCGATTACTAAAAACAAAAGAATCACCTTTTGCTTTTAAGGTTACCCCACTAGAAGAAATTTCTCACCGATAAATCAGGAGATCTAGGAGGCTGTGGAATGTAACTATTTATTCAAATTATACAGTTGGCAAACAATTGGCGTTTAATAGATGTCGATATTCGTGCTGTGTTGAATCCAAGCGTTGTCAATAATTTATGGAAATATCTGTAATTTTTGTGCAAACAAGTTTTTCAGCACGGCGACGTATCGACTTGATGTGACTGTAGTCGTAAGGCCATTCTGGTTTACAAAAAAAAACAAATAAGGGCCTAATATACCACACGATGACACACCACACCAAATACTTAGCGGGCACTAGTGTGGCTAACATTACACCAAGTATCCATTATAACTAAACGGGAAAATGGCGTTAGCTGGCTTCTACAGTTATTCACTGCTGGCACTCGCTCAGGGTCACCAACACAAATTACAAAATTTCTCGTTTCCCAGAATCACTCTGTATTTGTTCCAAACCGTGACAGAGTGGTATATCTCAGCTTAATTATTTGGAAGGTCTCAGATTCGAATCCCGTTCAGGAACGGGATTTTTCATACCATGCATAATTTCTATTCTGTATTTCCATTCGCAAATTTCGAGGTTGGTAAATTAATTTATTAAAGGTGTGGTATTAATTAAAGGTGTGGTAAATTAATTTATTAAAAAAAGAAACATTTTAAATATAAGTGACACAAAATCAGAGTTACCTCTTCGAGAGAAATGATGTGCATAATGTATTCAATCCGTGCATGAAATAGGGTGCAAATGTCACTTGTAAGCCTGAATTTTATTTGTATACTGTTCTTAGGATGTTGATTATGCTCAGTGAATAAAACGATGAAAAACTACTTTACCTCTTCACTTTCCTATGTAAGTTTAGTGTGTATAATGCTTATTATTCTTAAAAATAACTTAATTTCGGAAGTGACTTGTGACTCATTCGATTACAGTTCCCGATTATGCCACTTAGTACATTTAAATAATATTCAATTTATTTACATATTTATCAAATTATTATAATTCTTATTATTATTGTTTGAAAGTTAAAAGAAAGTTAGTTAATTAGGTAATAAATGTAGCCTATCTTTCATCAGCATCGTGTGATTTTACAATAATAAAAAAGATAATGAAATATCGTAACAAAACGTTCATTGAATCATGAAAATAACTGAAAACAAAATATTATCGATATAAAAATATTTAATAAATAACATTCATACACACAAGTATCTGTTCAGGGGTCCCTGACACACACAAGAACACGCTTTGAAATACAAACCTGTTCTGGGAGGGCCCATAATATACAACACTCACTTGCATGTACAAAATGAAATACAAAGGTCACCGCTCGTTCAAGCCGATTCAATTTTATTGTAGTTCTATCAAATGAAATCTTATTCACCGACATAGATACACTAAGGTAAATTGTTTTATTTTAACATTTATCGTTAAATGCATATTTTCATTTTCTTTATGTTTTAGTATGCGATACGATATCCAATGTATGATTATCATAATTTACAATGTACGTTAAAAATATATAGTGTAAGTTATTTGAATTAACGTGAAAGAAACTCCATTAAATTTATCCTTTCATATGTTAATTAGGTGTTAAAAGTATATATGGTAGATATGAAATAATTTTAAGCTCATAATTTACATTTTTAATAAGATATTTATGCAATAATTCTATCGCATAGCTTTTACTAGAGGTTTTTAGGTTTGATTTTTTCTTCATATTCTTTAATCCTGCATTATTATTAATTATAATGTAACTTAAAGTAAAATAATTGTTACTTAATTTATGGTTATTTGTTGTAATTTATTTATAATAAAATAAAATTTATTTTGTTCATAATAAAATCAAGCCGTATTATTTTTCTCTGAAGCGCCTTAAAAAATTACTATATTTGTCATCATTACTAAATATTTATTATGCCTGCATACATTTTCGTATAAAATGTAATATCAACACATTGGGCCCCCTAAAAACTAAGAAGCTGTGTCTATTGAGCAGCCGCGACCGGAGGCTCAATCGTCACAGCCATTGCTACTATCGTATGTTTGATACGACGCGCCGCCACCGGCTACACCTACCTCCGGGTGATTATTACTATTAAGATAGGGGCTGACTATTTTAAAACCCGCATACTTCAAAGTTTGGAGTTGACCAAACTCTTGCTCTGAAGAAATTACCATACACTGATAAATTTTTTGAATCGAACAGGATTTAATTGTTATTTATGAGTATTATGCTCATAAGTATAAAGATGTTATACGTACAGATTAAGTTTCTCAAAAATGCCTATGAAGAAAATCGAAATCGGTTTTTTCGCGATATCCCTCATCCCTTTACGAATTTTGAAAAAAAGCATGATCAATACCCCATATTTAAAATAAAGGAACCAAATTTGAAGAAACTTGGTACCGAAAATTCTGAGATATAAAGTCAAGAGCAGGACGACACACGTATGTACATACACTTGTTTTTGATCTAGATGTTGAACTATTTGGATCCTAAAACATAAAGATTTGAAAAAAGCCGATTAACCATTTTTGACATTTAATATAATTTTTGAAAGTAACACCGTACTTTCCTTTTTATAGTTATTCTATCTAGAGCGTTCGGAAAGAGCAGTATGTTTTAGAATTATGTGGTGCATTCTGTTCTTTGGGCGTTAAGTTGGTTGCCTTGTGAGTTTATCGGGCATTTCTCAATAATAAACCAAGAGGTTAGTTGTTTGAGTTGTGATTGAAGCGCTTCGTTTCGTTTCGTTTCGTTTATCGGAACCAATCGTAGGATTGAATACCAAAAGCAGAAGATCAGAAACAATAGTTGCGAGAAACGTAATGGTTCTTTCGGTAGAAAAATGCATTTTTCTCGTTGAACACGGTTTTCATGTAGGTGACAAGTATACTGATTTAGTGAAGCATAAGTTTTTTGAAAAGTTTCCAAATACTCCTGTTGTTCACAGCAATGCAGTTCGAACGATTATCGAGAAGTTTCGGGCAACAGGCTCTGTTGAAGACGCTGATCGAAGTGGAAGACCACGTGAACTAAACGGAAAGAAGCTTCTTGATATTTCGGATGCTATGACCGAAGGTCCATCAAAGTCGATGCATAAGTTAGCATAGTAGCAAGACTTGCTACCGCACATAAATCGGTAAGAAAAGAACTGAAGGTTTTTCCTTACAAAGTAATTTGTTTTCAAGAACAGAAATCCACACATCATGCCAAAAGATTTAATTATTGTCAATAGTTTAAAACGTTTTATTGACCAAACTTTTATAGGTATCCTTGACATTACGTTTTTTACAGATGAAGCATAGTTTCATCTAGTAGGGTTTATTAATTCACAAAATATACGACTGTGGTCCTCAACTAACCTATGAATTACACGAACAATCTTTATACTAAGTGAAAATTGTAGTCTAGTTTGGTGTAAGTGAAACGCGCATTGTGGGTTCAATCTTTTTTTTTCGGAATTACAGTGATATTGTGCTGTTTTAACAAACTATTAGTCGGTTAACAGAAGTGGAAATCAATCACAGCTGGTTCCAATATGATGGCGCCATAGCGCACACAGCTAGCAACAGATCGGTGACTTACCAGTTATTCTAATATCCGTTTCTATGAAATAATGAAATAAAAATACAAAGTAATAATTAAGAAAATTTTGTCGTTACACTTCCATAATTCTAGTGCACAGCAACTTTCCGAGCGCTCTGTATATTCGCCAGGAAAGTTAAAGTATAAATATTTATTATAACTATAACATGGAAATGCAACTTAACTTGAATTAAGTCAATAATATGTAATACATTTTCTCAGTAAAATTCAAGCAACTAAAAGCTGTTCGTGATTTATCTGACCAAATTCGATCCATTGAATTTACTTGCAGAGTCTGTGTAAAGATGACAGTAGTGCAACCAACAAACAGTATCGTGTAAAATAACTTAAAACATACATAAGTGATTTACAGAAAGTATGAAAAGAATTATCGTATATAAGAGATTCTTGAATCGGTTCCATTATTGGATATCTTATGAATAACAGTACCTTGAAGTAACAATATCGTGAAGGTTACCTAAAAGTTTGTACCAACAGTTGAGATTTGCTATAAAATTCATAAAAAAAACTTTAATATGTAAAAAATCTTTTACGTTGAATTTTATACCCAATTTTTTATAACTCGCATGCTAACAGAGCTCCATTACAGTACACAACACATTTCTGCCGTACACGTACCGCAATAAGTTGTGATAATTTCTACAAGATTTACAAGGAAATCGTTATTAATAAATTGTTAAATGCCTTTGCGTCTTCTTCTGAAGTCAGGACCAACATTCTTCCACACCTTTCTACTTTCTTCCGATGAACTTTACGGTAAAATATTAGAAGTTGCCACTTCAATATTATCGTTATAGAGGTCTACTTCAATACCTCATAAAAGATGGGGAGGGGCATTTATTATCGTGGTTCAATATAAATTGATCACGGTTTCCTCATTTTTCGGAAAGTTAACGTAGTCATGTTCGGAACGGTTTTTCATCATTTAATGATGAAAACTGTTTGAAATAATGAAAAGCTCAGAGGTACCATTCTCCAGGACATAAAAAAAATGAATATTGTGCAAAAGTTAAAGATCGTTTCCCGGTTCGGTGGTAGTTATTACATTGTAACCCGGTCTATTTAAAAAGGCGGACTGCAGAGATCGTATTTAATTTATAATTTCTATTTGCGTTTCAATACAAACCACAAATTTGTTATAGTAAATAACAATTTCATTACTTTAAGTAATGTAGATTAAAACGCTGCATACAAATTTCTCTAATTTTGTCTCTGTTCAAAAATACACGATTGTTATACACGTAAAAGAAATATTTAATCTGCATCAAGTAGATTAGTTTATTTCTTTAGAATTGTAATAAAATAAAGTTGTAAATAGCAAAGAGTGTTAACTATAAAAAAAACCTGAATTTATGTATACTGTTTAAAATTATGTCTTTTGTTAATAAATAATGATTAGTTGAAATTTATCCCAAATGAAGTTTATAGATCTCTCTGAATCGGTGATATCAAGGTTAAAAGCTGCCTATATTATCAGTATGTAACTAATAGAAGTGTACGTGTAATTGGTTAGTAGGCCTGGAACA
Organism: Lycorma delicatula; assembly: GCF_047948215.1. Classification (NCBI taxonomy): domain Eukaryota; kingdom Metazoa; phylum Arthropoda; class Insecta; order Hemiptera; family Fulgoridae; genus Lycorma; species Lycorma delicatula. The sequence continues at coordinate 42,431,041 of NC_134461.1, forward strand.
TTCGATAACATACATTTTTCTGTAAGTAGATTCTTTAATAATAATAATAACAACGTAACTGCGTAGTTATTATCTAAAATTTAATGGAAACTGACGTAATATTTAAATTATTCTATTCGTAGTCGTATTCTTAGAATTTTATATTTCTAATAGCATAATTAAACTAACGTTTAGGAATTTTTTTAATACTTATTGTTATTTTATTGTTATGCTTCAGTATAATTCTATTATCCATAATTAGGAATTACCTCAGTTTACTTGAATAAATACGTTCGTATCGTAACGTGTGTAAACTAGTCTTGAATTTTAAAGCAATTCTGTTGGGTAGATATTTTTACGATGGTAAAAAATAAATTATAATTTAATAAAGAAACAAAAGAATTTTAACCGCATACATTGCTACTTTAATAAAGCAAACCGAAGTAAAAAAGTTAACCAAAACGAATTGTTTTGATTACTCTGCTGTATTGAATTGTTTTTGTCATGTGTATTTATTTACGTTTTATTATATTGAAAAGAAAAATAAACCGGTTACTTATATTTTTCTTTATAGAATGTAAATACTGATTTACCGTTTTGCTTTACGGTAAAGTGTATCATGTCTGTCGTACATCCAGAAAGTTTTGGGTTGGAATTTCGATTTTACATGACATTTTTCAAAGGCTAATAAATTACATTTTTTATATAAAAGAGTAAAATATGGAGGATAGCCGTGAGTGTCAGAGTTCAATTGGTGAAATTAATAAGTAGCAGAATTATGTTTTTTTAAAAGTATTTTTATTAGGTAAGATTCCACGGGAAGTCTTACATAATAATATATAGATTTATTAACAAAGAATGTAACGAAATTTCAGGACATGTTCTACTGGTGAATATAAAGAAGAATGTTCATAAAAACATTGGCTCAGAAACGCTATTTTAACATTTTTAGATTTTTAAATATTATATCGGATTGAATGTTAATTTGTTCATTAATTATGTCGTGTTCTTTTAATTTTAGCTTGAAAGCTAAAACTGGCAAAAAAATAACAAGCCTAAAAGTCTAAAATTAGACAAAAAGTCTAAAATTGTTGAAAATTGTTAGAGAATCAGAAGGATTATTTTCAAGAAAGTATATAACGTTACAGTGGGACGTACAAAGCAGAAATGGCCATTACATTAGCGATGGGAAGTGGGAGGTGCTTAACATAACTATTTATTCGACGATCTCAACTAAGGAAGAATTAGTGTTAAAATAGAATAGAGGTACTCCGAAACGCGTCAACTACAAATGTTAGAGGAACAATACCAGGAAGGGCAGGAAACAACACTCAAAACAATTATGATAATCCTATGAAATAATAGAATATTGTGATAAATCTAGCGATGATCTATCGAAATAACCATTATAACATTTAAAAAAAAGTATTTTAGCATGAAATTTTAAAACGAATACCTTTAATAATATATTATTCCTACAGTTAATGGGACTGCTTATCAAAATTATTTTCTGCTAATTTTTTTAAATTTGTTTGGTTGGGATCAAATTATGGTATATTTTAAGTAGTTTTCATCAAATTTGCTTTGCTTTAAATATTTATATGGTTTTGAATTTGTAAAAATAAAATCCCCCAAGCTTAACCAAAATTAGAGAATAAAGCTTTTAATTTTTTATCAAGAATTTTATTTTGACGTCTATTTAAATATCTGCTCAAATGTATTTGATTTGCCCAAGTAAGTGCCTCTAACGTAATGATGAATATATTTACCATTGTTGAAATCTGAAGAATTTAGAAAATTCCGTGGGTTGACAGAAATCTTTTTTGACTTTTGACAGGAATAATTTATTCCTCTTAGTAAATTTGCATTAAAAAACCAAATTTTACTTATTTTATTGTGATTGATATATTATTGTATATTAACAACTAATAAATTACACTTTCAAAAGAAAATGTTGCAAATAATTAATATTCTTAACTAACTGCTGACTGAAGAATAATTAATTACGAGACGTATAATTATCATTATTAATTTTATAATGAAATTATTTTCTAACATTATTTTTACATAGTACATGGCCTTAAGCAAAGTTGATTAAGATATTAAGCTGTCAAGAATGGAGGCCGATACAAAGGGTACCGAATAACCATTTCGCAAACAGTCAAGCCTTCTAGCTATTTGCATGAAATTCTTCAACGTTAACCTATGCAAGCGATAGAAATACCGACAACTTATGTTTAAAATGTGTTAATGTAAGTGTTAAGTTGTTTCTTTTGTGAATTTTATTACAGTAAATTTTGATATTTTAGAAAATATGACATATTACCTAGTAGCATATTTCAAAACTTCACTTATGAAGGCGTGTATTAATCTGCTTCTAGGTCTTGTTTGCCAGATCAGCTATGACGGAGAAGGGATTAATGTCTATTGTGTTGACTCAGATTTGTAATACTCAACTTAAAAGAAGAGAAAAAGCTGCTAAATCTTTTTGCAAAAAAAAAAAATATTAAAATATAATTTTCTCTTATCTTTGAAACAGTAAATTATCCCCCCCTCCCTGTAAAATAAAGTTGTCCATTTTTTACTAGTCCGATAATTTTAGTTTTTATTTCCTGGTAAGACAAAGAATCTTCTATGAAAATTATTTTGCCACTGCCATCTCTCGATGAGTGCAGTTTACGTTTTCTTTGTAAAAATAAAAAAAACCGTTTATTTGTATTAAATTTCGCAAATTAATCGAATAAAATGTGTTGCAAGCCAAAATGAACAACAGAAAAACCTTAGCTTTAACTAAATGAATAGAATTGCTTTGGTGTTAGAATAGGGTTTTCTAATTAGTTGTTAAGTAAGCCCATCCTATTAAATAAATAAAGTGTCGAAAAATAAGAAACTAATTCCCATTTTCCTTTTATAGGTATTAATTAGGAATTTCAGTTAAATATATAGAAGTAAAACAGTTACTAATATTAACAGAAAACTATATTATGATGGCAAATTTAGGCAGGAAACGTATTTCAAAAAAGACTAGATGTTTGTACAATTATTTAGAATTCTAATAAAAAGTATCATAGGCTTCTTATAAGTTTAATGTTTTTTTTTAAATAATTTAAAAAAAGGAAAATCATCAAAAACATTTCTTTACATTGTTTTCTTCACAATTATAGAAATACTGTGTTACTAAAACTGGTATAAAGTTAAATTTATTTTGTTTTATTAAAACTAAAATTGAAAAAAATTAATGATTTTTAATCGAGACATCTTGGAAAACATATATGTAAACAAAACACTGAAAATAATCTATTCATTTTTTATCACACGTGTAATTTTAATCGTTACTTGAAAAAGTAACTAAATGACCTAAATTTTACTACATTTTCATTTTACACTAATCATTTCTTTTTTTTTATAAATTACTGTACGTGAAATTTTTTTGCAGAAAGTTGAAGGTACATTAATAATCGTAGCGTAGATTTACGAATACATTTTAGTATTAGTTATCCTATTACTTTCAGGTAAGTAAATTACAATAAATCACCTGAACTCACATCTAATAAATTAATCCCATCAATTTATATTATTCACGAAGTAATAAATGAATAGATAGTTAAATATTATTAAGTGACCTTGTTAATTATAGAGTATTTTATTTGAAACTAAACGAAAATGTAAAGCTGATATCACTGTGTAGTATTAAATATTCTTCTAATAGTGCTGTGAATAAAAGGTTTTCATTTCAGTTGGATAGTTTCATTTCGTCACACAATTATACGGATGATTCTACTACTATCTGTAGAAAATTTCAGTTCCTTACATTATATTTGTTTAGTTAGTTTATCAACGAAAAATCTTTCATAAATAATGTGCCGATTCATTCTGTATTACAGTACCCCAAGAAATTAAAGGGTAATACCCCTTCATCAAAGTAATTTCTTAAGAGATTCTAGGTGGGGTTAATATATATTGCTCGGGTGGGGATTTTAAGAAGTATAAGATTGTTAGAGTCTAAGATTGTTAGATTGTTAGTGGTCCCTCTCTCGACGTAGTTCCTATCCTTGATCCCTTTCTCCCCAATGATTTTATACGAGTTTTGAGTACTGTTCATCAGATGCATGCTAAGGAGGTATTACAAATCATTAATATGTCATTAGTATTCATATGGATAATTTGCGACTGCTTTGTTGATAGATCTATTTGGTAATTGTAAAAGGCTTTATCTGGGTGTGAGGTTATTATCAGATAACGCCGAGCTTTCTATCACATACCTAGTATTGTCTAGTGAAAGAAAGGTAGTCTAAATTTTTATCTATTTCTATGTTATATTTTAATAATAAAATATATACAAATTAGAAGTGTAATTAGAGGCTTATTTTTTATTATTATTGATTTTGAATTACTGTTAAAAACATTAACCAATAATAAATGTTAATAATACACGATAAAGCTTTACACAATTTTGTTCAATTTCGGTGATTTATATGAGAACAGGTTTATTGAACGTGGCTTAATATTTCAAACTGACTTTCAGGTTGAAATATTTTAAATTATTAATATTATAGTTTCACTCGTTATATTTCAGTTATCAGGATGTTACTGTCGAAAAGTGGTGCTGATTCTTTTAATAAATTAAGTCTTTGAGTTTTTGTGATTATAATTATAAATATTATAATTATATTTTATGATTGTAATTATATATATATCGTTTATATGTATAACATTAATAACATGTAAATCTTTATGTAAGTTTATTGTATTAATAAATGTAATGAGTGAAATAAAATTTGATGAGTCCTTAGAGACTTGTACTAGTCTCGTCGAAGACTGGTCTGAATGGAACGGAACGCAAGGATGTTCTCCTACTTATCGCAGTATACGGACTTGCGTTCTTTGCTGCTGGGTGATTCTACTCTACTGGCGGGTTATAAATAAAATATGGCGTTGATTCATTTTGTGAGATATGGATTGCGTTCCGATCCAATGGAGGGGTTTAACGGTAGGGACCCGGTGAAATGATGCACTAATTATCTTATATTCCGTGGCGCGGTCACTTTCCGCCCAGATTGGGCTGAAATCCTTTGTTTAAGGGATCCTCTCGTAAGGAGAGGACGCCGGAGGCGATTTTAGGACCTATACTTCGTTGCATTTAATTAAATTTTAAAGAAAATGTGTTTTGGTTGGGGAGTTCTGGGACGTTGCGTCCCAAAGCTAGCCCGGTCAGTGGGAAAGTGGGATTGGATGGTTGGTAAGGAATTTGGTATGTTTTTCGTGTCTGTCTCTCATAATTTCTTGATAATCTTATAAAAGACCCGCTAGTTCCGGACTGAACTAAAATGGCAGAGTGACAGACTGAGATCTTTCTTCTTCTTTCGTATCGCTTCTTTCTTCTTAAGAATAGAAGGGAAGCGAGGGAATGTCTTTGGGATTCACGGCACCAGCGATTCATGGCGCGGGTGTTAGTATTAAATTTAGTTTTGATTTAGCTGATCTGAATGAAGTGAGGTGCTTGCTTATATACCGTGTACGGAGCCGCTGAATCGTAAGGTGCCAAGTGTGAATCCGACCAAAGCCGAGTATCTTTAAATCTTAAAAATCCTATTTTAAATGAAAATTAATATTTCGCATTAGCAGTGATTTTTGAATAAGATGAATGAAACCTGTCTATACAGTTACTCCCTGTTAATTTTTCTATATATTTTGTTTATTATTTTTTATCAAATTTTTTATTAGCATAAAAATCTAATTTAAAAATATTGTTATATATAATAACTATGCCATCGGCCCCGTATTGCACCACTTGTCTCAGTTCAGTGAAATGGTTAACAATTAATTGATTTGTTAAATATATTAATTTTCTTTTATAGATTGTTCAAGTAATAGATATGTAGTCTACGTTATGCCATATTAAAATTAAATACCTCTTTATTTTAAGGTAAGATTCTTTTTTAATTCTAATTTTTATTTTACAAGTATTTAATAATATAAATTAATTTCTATCCACTAGCCTAAATACTTGCATAAAATGCATGTAACTGATTAAAATTTTATCTTACAACTGCATCTGTAATTGTAAACAGGAGCTACCTGTTTAGAGTTGATTTTAAAACAGCATACTTTAATCTCAACTGCTTATTACATTTATTACAAATTCTACTATGTCTTCTCTATAAAGCAGCTGTCGTACTTATAACTTAATCTGATGTTTATTTCTATTAAACTTTCTGAAAATTACTATATTTATATCACCAGAGAATAAAAAAATAAAACAACTTTCTTAAGAAATAGTGAAACATTGAATGTTATTCAGTTAAAGAAACTGGGGTATCTACCAGATCTATCGTTAAAAACTCGCACTTTATTGAGAATTTTGAAGAGGTTATATAGAACACACTAAAAAACATGAATGAATTCTTACATCAAGATAAGTTAAAAAATTTATAACATTTGTCCGAAAATGCCTAGTTTCCCTTCTAATTCTGTATTCATATTTTTAAACCGTTTACGAGAATGGAAAAAAAATATAACAAATTTTTATTTTGTTAGAATAACAATTATTAGATTATAAATTATAATTTATATGTATAGTAATTAAGTATAATTGCATTAATAAATAATTGTTTATAAGTTATTAAGGTACAATGGAGCTTAAGTACGGTTTTACGCCAGCGGCTATCGAGCAACATGGTGAAAGATGGATAGAAAAAGTTGACGTCGCTGTTTTTTTGTTTTTCTTTTTCGTATATCTCAATTCGTTTATTTACAATTTGTTCCAAGAAGAACCGAGTTAATACATAAGTAAACAGAATTACATTCACATTAGTAAGTAGAATTACAATAAGCGTTTGATGAGGGGTTTCCAATGAATTCCCTCAAAAAAGTTCAAATGAGATATAAATATAATGTATAAATACGCATGACAATAGTTCATTTGTGTAAATTCACTTGAACAGATTTAATTCTTAAAAAGTACAAAAGTCCGAAGAACCCAAACAAAAAATCAAATTATATTAAAGATAACAGAAAAGGAAAAAAAAACAGTAACATAATTTGCTTATGAAAGAAATTTAGGCCTTAGGAATCAAGCATAGATAAGATGCTCATGTCGTCTCAGCCCAAGAGTTACTCAGACTCCCCCAGGTATAGCAAGTGAAGCCGTTTGAGTCGCCGGACATCCTCAGTGTTGTCTAGGAGATTTGCGCTAGATAGTTTACATGATTTCCTAGCCGTTCGTGATGTAAACCGAATAGCTTGATTTCCTCGCGGACATAAGACAGTTCCAAGTAGTTAATAAATTTTTTGTTCCGTGCAAACCACGGCGCCTCTGTTATGATTCTCGCCGTAACCTCAATCTTGGTCTTCCTCATAATTGTATACCGTACGTCCTAATGGGTTTCAGAATGGCCTTGTGCATTAAAAGATTGTTGGACACCGATAAATGTGAATTCCTGCCTGGTTTACCAACAAAACTCCTTAAACCTGATATTTACCTGTTTTCTCTTCCCTTTTTTAATGGTTCTTCCATGTCAAGCGATGATCAAGGTAGAGCCCGAGGTACCGTACATGGTCATAATGCGGGATGAAAACGCCGTCAAAGTTGACTCGGACAATCACCCCTCCTTAACGTGACTCGATTTATTGTCTCCACTTTTATTTATCTCCACTTTTCTAGCCACTCGCCGATCAGGTCTAACGTCGATTGAAGTTCTTCGAGGCTAGACGAGGGTCTTTTCAACTGCTAGGATCACTGAACACTTAATTAAATCTACTGTTTATAATCTAATATTTTAAATAATAAAACTTTTTTTTTCTTCTCTGAAATTCGACATTTGCAAATTTATTCTTTTTAGTGTTAATATTTGTTTCTTGATAGAGAAGAAAAATGTCTCATTCAAATTGTCCCATTCCAACAATTCCTCCATATCTCGAATATGTTTAATCGAACTGAATGCAGTGTCGGTTTGTTCATAGTAAAATACTTAAGAGATTTCAAAAGTGTAAAACACACACATACACACACAGACTCAGATACAGTGATATTACAGTTGCTAACAAAACGTTTTCTTGTTACTGTCGTTTTAAACATTTATACATAATTTTTAGACATAGACATTCTCAATCCTTACTTGAGGTATGAATTTATATTTAAAAAACAGACGGAAAATTTAAACTTTTCCTGACATATCCATTAAAAAGGTTTTCTTATTTCGATCTGAGAGATCTACTAGCAAAGTGTCTGTTATATTTCAGAAAAACTGTGTGCATATACCAGTGTCGGCTCGTAGGTGAAATTAGTGGGGGTGCTGCTCCAGAAAAGTTTTTTCTGGGCCTTTTCAAGGCCATAGTTAAAAGTTTTCTGTAAAATGAAAGAACCTAAATAAAATGAATTAAGTAGAATAGCTGGAAGCAAGATAATAATTTAATTCTTCACTTTAACTCATTTAAGAATATGGTACATGGTTTTTAAGCACAACACGCGGAGTAAAAATACCTTCCACCAGCACGCCAGGGTCGGTACTGCGGGAGCGAGATAGTTTTCTCTCTCCCTCGCAGCCTCACGTGCAGCTTCCTATGTGCGCATGCGCACAACAGCCAAACACCACGCCTCAGGAACTGTGAAGCGCACAGTTCCATACAAATTTTTTGTATAATTTTCATAAACTGACATTAAACTTAAGGATTATATATTGTACAAGTATAAAGAAAGAATTAAAGAAAAAAGGACTCATTATATTAAATGTTATCGATAATATCAAGTGGAATAGTGAAGTAGAGTGTGCTGCAGTTACCCAGTTCTATAAGCGAGCCGCCACTGGTGTATACGTGCTTCTATTTTCCCCTGTGGATCAAGCTTTGGATTTGTGTAAATTAATGATTATATTAGGAGAGGTAAACTAGTGATGTCGTGCCATTTCCTTGTGCAGTTAATCTTAAAATTAGTCTAACCAATATGATTTTTTATGTACAGCTTTTATGATTTTCTTTTTATTTCAAATGTTTTAAGGCTTCAAGTTATACATGACCCATTCCTGGATTTTACTTCCTTGAAAATATACACTTTTCATATAAGTATTTCAATCACAAATGGGAATACGTAACTAGGTATTTTAATTTAAATAGTAATTATCTTCAACGGTAATTTGATGTTTATACTTAAATGTTTTCTTAAACTGTTTGTTATATTAATTAATTATTTAAAAGTTAGGTGTGTCTTTATGAAATTATAATACTAAAAGTTAATTTATAAATGATAGATTTATTTTTGAGTTACATTGTAAGTATATCTTCCTGTTAAATCTTGTCATCCGAGAACTGGTTTGTTAAGAACGATTGAGACTTATGTGAGCATATGGCATATAGGTGTATTGTGGATCTTGTTTTTTTCTGCGTAATATAACTTTACGTGCTCTAAATAATATTTATCTGGTATCGTAAATATTAGCTGTGTATAGGTATTAAATTATTTATATCTGCAAATAAATATACTTATAAACCTTTGAAAAAATATAGCAAGCAATAACATTGCTGAACTTTCTCGGTTCTTTTACGGAGCTTAAAATGTAACTCTTCCAACAGTGATAAATTTGAAAGATTACTGTATTTACAACCTTGTTTTTCTTATTGGTTATTTATTTTATTATCAAAAGAAAAAAATATTATAAAAGATTTCTATTTATTAATAAGTAACACTCAAATGTAATAATACCACACCTTCAGTCCTACCAAGGTACTCAGACAGAAGGTATCATAAAACGCAGTTTAAAACATCCTAAAATGACAATATTTTGATAATACTTTTGACAAAAAAATTATGTTTTAAAAGGGTTTAGCGATAAGGATTAGAAACTTGTTAAAACAATTTAAAAACAACTCTTTTTAACGTAAAAGCTGCTACATTTAATTTCATGATTTTGTATAACACATTAAAAAATGTACATTTTTAAATCAAAAGTTCAATATCTGGATTGATAATATTAGAAAAAACAAAATTCCGATTGGAATAATTCTTCTATGCACTGTAGCAACAATCATGTTGTAAATAATAAACTAAAAAATCTGATGTAGACACCACATAACTTCCTTTTACGCCTATTTAATTACATACATACATTTTTACTGCACTTCATTTAAACTTCTTTCATTAGAAAGTGAAATACGATCTTCCAAGTTTTTAATAAAACCGGACAGTTACACGATTGCTAAAATATTAGTTTTTATTAACATAAAATATTTATACAATTATTAATTCAACAATCTTACCTGAAATATTATGTTAAAGTACTTTTATTACTCTTTAAAGTCATATCTATCTAATATTATGTTTTTTTTTTAATTATTATGATGTAACTATCAACAAAATCGAAACAAGAGAATTTTACTAAATTTTATAGCGATATTTATTATCAAGTAGACTGAAACAAATACATAAATAAAAATTATACGATTCTAATAATTTTCAATTAATATTAAATAATCAAATGTTTCACCAAATCTAATGTGAACACCACACCATTTCCTTTTACGCCTATTAAATTACATATGTACATTTTTAAAAGTACATAAAATTTTATTTCACTAATAACTTCTGATTTATATTAATATATTTAAATTTTAAAAAAATGAGATGAAGTCTGATTCGAATCGATGTGCCCTTGTAAGATCCTAATAATTCATTAATTAAAATTTTATCTGGATATAACTCTGGAACCGATGAAAATAAGTACCACTTATTATATATTGTTGAAAAGCTCTCAATGAGGGCTTATTACTGTAGTTAAGAAAAACTTCAAAATCCACTATTTTTTTGAATTTGGGCTTTTTTTGGACATTTCTGGTCTAGTCGATTGCAATCAAAAGGGGAGGTGCACAATTAGATGTTACAACAGTTCTAAATCCTAAATCCAAAATTTCAACAATCTACGTTTAATCGTTTTTGAGTTGAGTTATGCGAGATACATACGTACGTACGTACAGACGTCACGCCAAAACTAGTCAAAATGGATTCAGGGATTGGCAAAATGGATATTTTCATTGAAATCTGAAAACCGAAATTTTTCGCAATTACATTTCTTCCTTTACTCGTACAAGTAAGTAAAAATTAAATAAAAATATTTTGTAACAATGAATAATATAATGGACACTCCGCCAAATTACCACTTAGCAGATTTTACCACTCCGCCGATTTCTAGGTGGAATGTCTTTATCTTTCAATCGGAAGTCCGATCGACTTGATATTTTTATCACATTACAATATTTCATGTCAGCTTCCCATATGATTAATGTAAATTAATCATCTAAACAAAAAAAATAAATATACATTATATTTTTATAAAAAAAAAAATATAAAATATAATATAAAAAATATAAAATATAAAAAAAATATATATGCTGAATGTGTTTCTGTTCAAGAGAGTTGTAGGTTAACAGAGTATAACCCAAAATATTCAAATTTGACCTTCAACTACACCTGTTTAGCGTACTTTAAAAGAAAATATTGTGATATAAAAATCATGAAGTTTTCAAAAAAAATTTAATTAAAAAATTTTTTTTCGGTTGGGTGTGGTATCAAATGAAGGATCTGTCTATATGTTATGAATATATTAATCATTATATTTTACAACCTGTAAAACCGTAATACGTCAAAGATCTGAAAAATAGAGTTATTTTAAGATATCAATTTACTTATCTTTTTTTTTTAATTAATTATTTGATATCGTGGCTTATTTCTCAGAGTAGCATTTTTACATTTTATAAAAAAATTTGTAAAATCATATACTTTGATCATTTTGTCAAATAGGATATAAAATAGGATACTGAGGTATGTTTTGAATTAAGATATAAAATGTGATTATTTTCATTTCATTTTGCATCCTCCATTTTCCATAATATGTGCTTATCACATATTTTTTTTAAATAAATCGCTGCGATCAGACAAGTTGAATTTCGCTCCTCAGTTTTTATGCGTTTTTGAGGGGTTTTTTTGCGATTTTTTTGTCCTTTTATGTATGTTGGTGTCAATTGTTAAGTGCTGTGTTTCTTTCTGTGGAAAATTATTTGAATAGTTTAATCTGTAAGAGATTGTAGAAGTTGTAGGACGGAATTAAATTTTTGAAAACCTAATATTTACAAAAAGATCACAGCTGATTTTTTAAATGTCAGACCTATTTATTTGATATTTCTTTACCAGAGATTGTTTGAAAATAAAAGCTTTCCGTAATTTTTAAATTTGAAATTAGCTAATTAATAAGTATCTCAAATATACTAAAACTAATTACTATTAAAATATATACACTTTCTTTTAAGATCATTATAATTTTTTATATTCAGTTTTTTTTTTTACTTCCTGGACCGCCGTTAGGTATTGCTTCAGAGAATGAGATGAATGATTTGTTGCAGCCTGTGTGAAAATGGCATGCCTGACCGGGATTCGAACCCGGGACCCCCGGATGAAAGGCCGAGACGCCGCGGAAGCCGGCGAGTACATTTATCCTTATAATAAAGGAGGAGGGTTGGGAAGGCAATGGATAACTACCCGTAAAACCTGCCAGGAAAATTCCAATCATCAAAATGTTCTCCACATCTTGGAGAATATTCCCCTATGGTATCGTCAAGGGGTCAAATGGCTAAATAAATAAACAAAAGGAACAGTTTATTTTTAATAGTTTAAAATATTGTCATTTGTGAACCATTTTTTGACAAAGTGTTAAAATAATGTGTTATGTATTGCTATTAAGATAATTATTATATTTTTTGCTAAGAACACTATGATTTCTATGTTGAGTACTGTTACCTTTCTTAGCTTCATTCTATTATTATATGTTGCCGCATTTCGGAATAACTCCTTTGTTAAAAGTTATTGCACTTGTACTTTTAAATTTCTGTTAATCTATATAATGTTTAGTCAACGCCCCTCCTTTTATTAGACGTCATGACTTATCTGGCCTTCTTCTTGATTATTTGTTATTAACGGTTATACTTATCTTTTAATTTTATTTATCTATTTCCTGTTTTCAGTAAATTGAGGTTCTTGAAAAGAACGTCCGATTGATTATTGATCTGTTCATTTGTGATTGTTTTATTATTACTTTTTAACTTGAAGATTTCTAAATTTTCTAAAATGTTCATTCTTCTTTAATACAATAGTGAATTAATTTCATTGATTCTTCCATTTTCATTGGGGGGTATATCCTTATTTTATTAAATGCGCTGCAAAATTAGAATCTTGTTTTTTGATTTTTAAAAGCTCTCAAGTGTTCGCTATATCTTATCTTAATTTTCTTCCCGTTTGTCCAATGTAAATAGCATTACATTTAAATTTTATTTTATATATATCATTATTGCCAAAAAAATATTTTTCTCCTATATTACTATTAAAAATCTTTTATAATGTAATATTTGTATTTATAGCCATATTTATATCGTATTTATTAAAAAATTGTTTAATTGGGTAAATGTCTGTGCCCGTGTATGTTAATTTACTCCATTTAAAGGTTTCTTTATCGTATGTTGTTTTAACTTCATTTCTTTTATTTCTATTTTTATTAATTTTTCTGATCATATCTTTTTTATACCCGTTATTTTCTGCTATGTTAAAAGTAGTATTTAACTCTTTATATGCTGGATTTTTTAATGATAATTTATGTAGTCTATCTATTATGTATCTAAAAGCCGCTAATTTATGCTCCATTGGGTAATTCGAATCGTAAAAGCTATGATGTTATCTGTATAAGTTTCTTTTCTGTATATTTCAAAATCTAAATTATCATAATTGTTTCTAAACTTTTTAATAATTTCTATTTTCACCAATCTTTAGACCAGATTGAAGATTTATTCGGGCTGACCTGGAGACCAGCCGCATATATACTTCTTTCTCCCGATATGTACAAACCGATGCGTAAGGCTAATGTACGTCTCCTCGTCAAGGTCATGATTTCTCAGAGAAGCATACGCTGTCAATCTCACTACTACAGTCGATTCGATTCATTTGTTTGCTCTCCTTCTTGCTTCAGTTTACATTTGTCTGTTCTAGCTTAGCCTAAAATCTGAGTTATTGCTTAGTGCGTGTTGTAGATTTTTATGATAATAATAATAAAATAATTTTAATCGTAGCCTCTACCACGTTAATTTGTCGTTAAACATAAAGCAGGAAAAACTATTCGGATATTATGGACACTTTCCCTGATATTTATCCGTAGTAAGTTTTTCAATACCTCGACGCTGCCAGTTTCAAGAAAATAATCTTTGTATATTTTAACAAAGTTTCAAGGCAAAAATTATTGCCTTGAAACTTGTTGTTGTTGCTGTTGCTGTTAATAAAAACTTACTGCGTATAAATATCAGGGAAAGTGTCCACAATATCCGAATTGAAATAATTAGAACGGGAAATTTGTTACGCCGGTAAAACCAGGAAACGAGATCGAATTGTCATTAGAAAATATGATGAATATGACAAACGGCCAGTAAATTTGAAAGTTTACAACTTTTTCCTAAAAAAGTAAAGTACTGTAGCCGTAAATCATTACCTTCCTAATATTAAACGGACTATATGATCGATAATATGTTAAATGCTTGTTAATTAACTTGAATAACGACAAATCTGCTAAGGAGCAAGTTATTCCTTTATCAGATGATGACTCAAAAATCGTTATTAAAATGAATCTGTTGCGAGGTCGACGGGACGCCCTTGGTTAACAGCGTTGCGGTAGATTTTAGAGCGAGATGGACTGTGTATTCCTAGTTGATGAATGAAGACAACACCTTGTTGATTATTGAAGGATTATTTAATTGTACGCCGTCTTGACGGTTTAAAATAATTTTGTAACATAACACTTGTAACTTATAACTTAACGTTAAAGATAGCAAACATAAACTAAATAAAACTTAAAGTAATGTTTATCCGAACAAGAATTGAGAAAGTCCATCCGGACGCGATTGCCTTGGGTCAGATATGACTGCAGAGTGGAGAAGACGCTACGTAGAGTGCTCGAGGGAGCAGCTTGTGATGTAGAGTGGCGTGATGGTCTGGCGACCACAGTTTGCCGTGGGCACCCTAGCCACCGCTAGGTTTCAGCACCCGACGGCAACAGGGGGTGAAAACACACACACACATATATATATGTATGAAGTTGATGTTTATTTCTTTTTCATAGTATGTTTCATTTCATAATTGTTTGTTTTTTCCTAGTTAATTCGCTGATATTATATGTGTGTAGTATTATTCCTTATATTACCTTTGTGGTTAAATTTTTATTTTTTGACTTTCGTGTCATTTTCACACTTATCGTCATTTTAATAGCGATTTTGTGTTTACTGTTTTCTTATACTATAAAACCTGTATACCTAGGATGTGAGAATAAGATAGTGATTTTATACTGCAACACGCTTAAACGCAATGTAAACTGTAAACTATGTTTGATGAGAACTTGTTGTGCCTGCCTCTTCCATGTAATACTTCATCAGGCCCAGACCAGTGATAAGCAGATTTTTCATTAGTGTCTTTTTGCTCAAAGAAAGAGGTACATTAATTTATTTTTTTTACACCACCACTCCCAGTATTTCGTATGGATGTGATGCATCTGAATTATAAGCGAAAATTTATCAGGTGTACTTTCTCTGAGAGTAATTAATGGTAATTATATAATCACTTCCTGTGGTGAACAAAGAGAATAAAAATCTATATTTCACAGCTCACTTGCATTGCGTTGGACTTGGCATATAATCATGTTCGACATTATATTAAGTAAAGTGAGGAAGGCAACGATAAATCATATTTATTCATCGTTTTCTCTAGTTAAGACTGTCATGAGATGTTCTTGGGAATGGGTGTGCCTATGTCAGGGGTGATTAGTGTTTTATGTAAGGGTTTCCTACAACCGCTTGGTTACAGCATCTTACATACATATGATCATGTAAAGGGTCTAAAGTTACCCCTTAATTTGGTTCAGAAGAATTGCCGTCCGGCTTAATTTTATCGAAGGCGCAGGAATCAGGACAAAATATTTCGTCAGACGACACTCGCTAACGAAGCGTTCTCGAACCTAAGTTTATATGAACTTTGTTCTTTATTTTCTAAGTAGACATTTCCTGAAATGTTTGTTACATTCTTCGTAAATCATTCTGTACATCTAGCGTCCATGTTATACTTGAACCTTGAAAATGTTTACCATTTATCAGTTGTTTATGAACATAATTGAATTAAATTTTCTTTAAACATTAAACAAGTTCTTTTAGATTTTTATTTAACTCCGTAATTAATAAAAAAAATTAAAATTAAAATTAAAATATATAATTTTTTACTAACAAATTGGTAGATTATGGAAACAAAACGTAATCAACTTTTTTACTATGTTTCGTTTGAATTGTTTTACAACAACGAGTAAAAAAATTTGAATAGTAGTTTAAAAATTAAACTAAAAGCTTTTAAGAATTCACAAAAAAATTGAAAATTTTTTTAATCCGTCTGTAAAATTCAAAAGATGTACACAACGTTTTGCGCATGGATTCCGGTGTCGTTATCAGCACATAGTTAGTGATGTAATCAATAGAATGAAACTGATACAGTAAAACATAACCTTTGAGATTTTAGGAAATTGTTATCTATTTTTTTTACATTGATATAAGTAATTCCAGCCAATCGTCAGTCAAAGTTTAACCTTGGTCTCTCACATTCCAATAATTTCATAACTTGTTATTTAAAATGCTAAAACATTCATATTAAATCATTATTTTTACTTAGAAACTCACGAAATTCAATTAAAGAGTAATAATTTTCATAAAATTATATATGTTTTATATAATTTGATAAACATTTATTCTTGGATGTAGGAAGTGAGGGGCCTATATATATTTTTTTTAATTTACTTTCGTGTTGCTGGAGGTATATGATTGAACCGATGGAGAAGTATGTGGAATAATAAAACTAATCAACTTGTAAGTTATATAAGAAATTTTATCCGTAATTTCACTAAGATATGAAAAAATGATTCCACAAAATCAGCAGTTGATACTACCAATATATCTGCTTTGTACGGTACTTACATATAATAGTTCAGGTAGAGAATGAATCCTATTAAGTTAATAACCTCAATACCTCAATCTTAATCCATTAATAGCAATTAAAAATATCAAAGCACCTATTTGCTAGTATACATTCATGTTATAGATATAGAACAAGATTAGGAATAAATATTTCGGGAATAACAGTCACATTTTCGGAACAGCAATTGGAGTACAATTTCCAGTTTGTATTTAGCATCATCTACTAGTATATTATGAACAGTATATTCCAAAGGCTTTGTCACTTAGTACATTTTCTTTTCGTATTTTCTATAAAAATTAGGGTACAAAATTATTATTCAACAGGCTTACGATGTTTTGGTCTCTTGCTCATGTAGTTCGCGAAATTTGTAATTTTTAAAGCATTTTCTTCGTTTTTATCACTTAAAACATATTGAAATAGTTTTCATGATGACCTGCTGTTATCGATTTCTGTAGAAAAAATATTGTTTTAATAGGGCCTGATTACTATGTCAAAACATTCATGGAGTCTATGTACATGAATTATGAGAAATTTAATCTTTTAGTTAAATTTTACAATAATTTTGGTTTAATGTAATTTTTTACGGAAATACTGTTGGTAGTGTCAAGTGCTTTATGGTACAACAGTATACAATTGTCGGAAAATTTAAAAAAACCGTTTTATTTCTTTAACACATCAGATTAAATGTAAAATATTTAACTTGATACATATTTTATTAATGGAATAAAAAAAAAATTTAGGAGAAGGTTTCAATCTTTCAATTGCTATCGCCGTTCGGCAGGTTTATCGTTATTTTATTGTACATCACCTATTTTATTCTCGTTTATTCGTTTAGTCGGTTACATTTTATGTTAGCTCTCTAATTTCTGTATTGATCGTTGTGGAACTCTTCATTCACTCAGATGGTTAATAGGATGACACCGCACTGATTTGGAGTTGTCTATCCATAAGAGACGTAGTTTCTTCACATTCACGTTACAAAACATTGTTTGTAACATATAAATTTATATAATTTAAGGTTAATTAACGTTCAAACCTAATATTATCATCGAGTGCTTTGATATTCGTGAAAAGATTTTTCATGCAGATGTATGTATCATTTGAAATATTGACAAAAAAAATATCTCGTTTCAGATATCTGCTCCCAATTCCGAAACCTGGTATTTTGTTTAGCTTCACTTCAAACATATTTTTATTACGAACCATGTGTTCTTAAAGGCTTATTATTTTATTGATTATTCTTAAACATTATTAACATGGTTGCCTATTCTATCAGTTTTATCATCTTATAAATTTCTGTATCGTCCATCGTTTAAGAGCTGTTATTTAATTATTAAAACCACTTTATTTTCTTTCCTAGTCGATATAAAAATGTGCATCAAGGTTTTACCACCATTTTGATAGTTTACATCGTTATTGCATTGAAGTGAACCCGACAGCCGATCGCGGCCATTCGTGTATTTTTGTACAATTCTCTAACGTTGCTTACTTTGAATCCAAAATCAAAATTCGAGACAAAAGGTATTCATACTTACACTGTCCGGAAAGTAATGTCTGTTCCGGTCTGTCTGGAAAGTATGGACATATTTTATTGTGAAGCGACTGTACATTGCAGCGCACTCTATCATCCGCCGAGATTGATGGTGGTGTATGTCAACTGCCAACCGAGTGCTTGCTCAGTTGTCTCCGAGCTCTCGGAGGTGAAGGACAGACGGTTTCGTAAACCTCTGTTTTGTCTCTTGTACAAGTCGCGATGCAGCGCTAACAGGAACAAAGATACGAGATCAAGTCTTATGTGAAACTCGGCAGGTCTGCAGCGGAAACTTTTCTAATGGTTCAATAGGCCTTCGGAGATGAGTATATCACAAAGGCAAGTCTCGTTTTCGGAAGGCCGTGAATAGGTTGATGACGAAGCTCGCGCTGGACATCCGTCAACCTCCTCAAAAACGACAAAAATGTGACTCGTGTGAAAGAACGTTTGCAAACAGACAGTCTAATGAGTGTTCGTTTAATGGTCGACATGTTAAATATTCTAAAAACTATCGTTCACGAGATTGTGATCAAGGATTTGCACATGAGAAAAGTGTGCGCGAAGCTTGTCTCAAGAATTTTGACCGACGAAAAAATCTCGCCGAGTGGAAATTTGTCAAGACGTTTTGGAATGTGTGAAAATGATCCTCACTTTTTGAACAATGTTATCACGGGTGATGAAACCTGGATATTCCAGTACGACCCCGAAACGAAGAGGCAAAGTGCCGAGTGACACTCTTCGGTGACCCCTCGCCTACAAGAAGGCTCGAATAAGCAAACAAAACATCAAGATCATGCTCATTATGTTTTTTGACATCAGGGGGATCGTCCACAGTGAGTTTGTACCTCCCGGGACAACCGTTAACTCTAAACTTTACTTAGCTTCAAGAGACAGAGGATCCGGCGCGTCAGACCAGACATCTGAAGAAACATCACCATGACAACGCGCCAGCCCACACTACCTTCGCAGTGACCAGCTACCTATGTGCTACACGTTTGAACTTTCCCATTAGTGACACAGTTTGGAAAAACTTGTACATTGACGTTATTATTTATAACCAAAACAACCTTTGTAAAGAAAAGAACGTGATGAAAAGTTAAAACACGAAATCCATTTAAAGTATAAGGGATTTTTAATCAAATATTTAAATTTATTAAATATTTGTACATCTTTGGAGAGTAAAAATATAAGATAGCTGTACATCCGGGGAGAAAACCGATTTTTCACAACTATACAAATAGGCGCACTTCAACATTACATCGTACAGTCGATTTATATACATCATTTAGCAAAACGAAAAGAACCATCTTATAATCGCATAACTCCTAATTCATTCTGAGTTTATTAAAAGGAATATTAAAACATACTGTTAGTGAGGAGCATTAATTATATGCAGAAAAATGTAATGTTTTTAACAAAACTTATTTTGTTCAAAGTGCTACTACAATGCTCATCAGAAAATTGATAAAACTTACAAGGAATTGTGAATTTATTATAAAATGTAAACAATTTTCTGATACAATAGCAGAAAAATTAAATGAACTGTTCAATTAATTTCTCTTTATTTTAGAAGTAAAGAAGTAAATAAAAATCAAACGTAAGCAAATTAATTTTAACTAATAGAAGTTAACATGTCTTTAACTCTCCCAATATAAAAATGTCAATTTGGAACATTTATTCAATTTATCCCAAACAATCTTCCTTTTTCCTTAGACTCACCAAAGAAAACTTTCTTTTAAAGTTTCAGTGAAATTAGGCGATGCTATCTGATTTAGACATCGCTTATAATACTGATTATTGTTGATCATTCACACGTTCATCCAAACTATATTTAAAGCAGTTTTACTGCATAGTTTGAGTAAGTCTTCCTACCGGCAGTTCATGGTAAGAGATGAACATGGTATGTATGTCATTAATTAAAAGTATGTCATTAATTTTGAAAGCTGTCTAGTAAGAGGTCGGCAACCTTTTGCTAACAGTGTACCGAATAAGGGTTTAAAATCATTCGGTTTGCCAATAATATTCGTATTTTTATATAATTCAAGGTCAATATACCTGTTCTACAATTTATTTTATACAGTAATATAAAACAATAATATTTAAACCACATTTAAAAAATAAACTGTTTATCAAAGTTTGTTAAGTTTTATAATTAATGGGAACCTTGTCCTTGCAGGGTCTGAGCCGGTTGCTCAATATCGGCAACATACTTTGTTACTTTGAGTTTTACACAATTTTTTAAATGTTCAGGTGATAGGCAACTTCGTTGTGAACTTAACACTGCTTTCATGTGAGAAAAAATTTGCTCACAGGAATAAGTTGAATCAAAAGCCGAAAAAAGAGCAAAAACAATTTTCTTCAAACAGATGAAAGATCTTTGGATCGATGTCAAACTGTTGAGAATAGCAGCAGACTTTTCTAAATTTTCGTCTTCCACAACATTTTAGTTCAACAGATTTTGATGTCCATAGTTCTGAAGACCTAAATTCAACCTGTTGCATTTCAAAATCATCAATATCTATTCAACTAAAAAGTTCCAATTGGGTAGTTGTCAAATCAAGTATGTCAGGCTTAATGAGGTATGAAAATAAAGGTCCATGAATGTAGAAGTCTTGACTTCGTTTATCAAATTCTGCTTTGAGTGCTTAGGTGTACTCCTGAAGCTCACTTTAGATTGCTCACTTCAAATTGATTTGAATGATTCTTCATATTTGGGAAGTACTTGAATGATTTGTTGTTGATGTCGCGTGAAAAAATGTCGAGTTTCATTAGAAATGCTTTCCAATAGCAGGAAATAACAAGTACTGTTTAATCCTGTCCTTGTAATTTCAAATTCAGCTCATTTAAATATGTGTTTGTCAGTCAGAAACATCAACTTTAAGAACCAGTTTTCATCTTTCAATTCAGGAAAATGTTACTGTTTCTCGTCAAGAAACACCTTAGTAGCTTCAATACAACAGACAAATCTAGTTAAAACTTTACCTCGATTAAGCCATCGAACATTGGTGTGTAACAGAAGATATTCATACTCAATTTCTTGTAGAAGAAATTTGAATTGCCTGCGAACCAGTGAAGAATTAGAAACAAGAAAGTTGCCTATCTTAGCAACAGTTGTCATCAGAGACCAAATTCAGAGATAAGCTGTCCTGGTGCATAGAATAGTACAATGAAAATGTACCAGTTTACGGTTAATATGATTTTCAAGAAGTTTCACAAATCCTTTCTTCTTGCCAACCGTTACAGCACCACCATCAATTGTCACACAGAATAATATGTTCAAGTCGATGTCATGTTTAGCAAAATAACTGATAAATGCAATCAAAATGTATTCTGCTTTGGTTGTATCATGAAGGGATAATAAGCAACACAACTCTTCATAAATGTGATTATTCTCGTAATATCTTTCAAGTATAGCTAGGCGTGAAAAATCATTTAAATCAGTGCTTTCATCAAGAGCGACACTAAATACTTAGGATTGTTTGTTTAGTTATTACATTTTCAGCCAAGTCAGTTATCATTCTCAATTGATCTTGCAGAAACTGGATGTTTCTATAATTCGAGAGAGTATAATCCTCCTTATTTTTAAATCACCAAATAAAATTTGAGCACTCCTCAAGAAAGTTTCTTTCATGTACTCTCAATCTATAAAAGGTTGAAGTTGAGCTATTTTGTAACTATATTCAGTAGCTTTATTCTTCGATCCAACTGCTTGGCTCAAAATACCAATTTGTTTTTTGAAAACAGCTTTCTGATGGCTTCACTTTTCTCTTCTGAGATTTTAAACTTAGACTGGTTTTTAGTTTGAAAGTGTCTCTACAGTAGATGTGCAACACACAATACTTACGCTACAGAAAACATAAACAGCACGATCTTTTTGTTCTACAAATCCATATTTTTTTGTCCAATTTTCTTGAAATGGACGATGATCAAGTTTCCTTTTCTTTTCTGCCATTATTAACACAGACGGTATTCTGAAAATATAAATAAATCGACAAACATCAATGCTTATATTTATATATAAAATTTAACTGAATTAAAATAATAAAAAAAGAATTAAATTTGTCTTGTTTTTACAATTCAAATATATTTATTTTAAAATTCACCAATTAATTTCAGTTGTAAAAAATAAAAATAACCTATAAAAATGTAAACTTTTTGTGAAACCTATTTTCGCCTAGAGTGATGAGCGTTCTTTAATTAAATATGTGTTATGGGATTTGGGTAAAGTTATGAGTCACCGCACTCCCGAATAAGTTTTTCACTCAATATCAACGTATCTCGATTGATACGAAGTAGAAAGTATCAAAGAAATGACACTTTTTTAAATTTTGAGAACCTACTCGTGATGCGGCTGTTTTATAGTTCTGACTTTTGTATTAATCTTAACCAAATTATTGATATGTAAAACTTAGCTTCTGCGTGCCATTAGAAATAGCTTTGCGAGCCAAGTGCGGAACGCGTGCCGTAGGTTGCCGAACACTGGTCTAGTACGGTAAACATTTATTTCATCCGTGCTCAATTACTCTTATCTTAATAATAAAACAGATGTCCTGACTGACTGATAATAAACGCCCAGCAAAAACTAATGAAGATAAATTGATGAATATTAGTATACAAGTTCTTCTTACGGTGTAACTGCACACTAAGAAAGGAGTTTCTGAAATTTCGCGTTTAAAAAGCTAAAATGGGATAACATTAAAATATTTTAACTTTTTTTTTTGAAATTCCGGGTTGAAACCTAATTTTTTGTGTATTTATATCTTCATATGAATATCTAAAACCCAATTTATAGATTTTTCGAAATTTGACCTTGAAAGAAGTGGAGAAAGTTAAAAAAATTTTAAAGAATGATTACAAATTTTCCGACTATACTAAACGAGATATTTATTTGATTTGAGCTTGAAAGTGCTCTTCAGATAAATATCTTAAAACCATTTTAGGAATTTTTTCAATTTTAATTTTTTAAAAGGTGTGATAGTGTACGGCGCGGCGGTTCAACCAATAAGCCACTGCCAACGTTACTGTATGTGAAATGCGACCGGCTGCACCTGCGTACGGTTACTTCACTAAAACAAAAGACAATAATTAATTACATTGGTTGGTAAGCGGAATTATAATTTATATATTTTTATATTATATATACCAACTGGCTACGCTAAATAAAATTATTCTAAATCATAAAAACAGCAGATTGATGATAGAAAAGAAAAAATAAACAAAAAAAAAATGTTTAAATGAAAACAGAAACAGAAAGGAAGAGAATTAAGGATTGATTAATGCCCAACCCTCAACGGGTGTATTTACATAAGTTATTAAGGACCAGAACGTGTTGCCGCTTAAGTCTTCTGCATCCTCACCGTTGTCTAGGAGGTTTACGACTAAGTGGTTAACGGGTCATTTAAATTTTTTTTTTTTTTTGTTTGATGATGTCTCATTACATAAGCTTGAAGCTTGTGCGTGAGATGTGGAAACGGGTTTTTTGTAGCTATGAAAAATACCATGCCTGACCGGGATTTGAACCCGGGTCCTCCGGATGAAGAGACCGAGACGCTACCACTCCGCCACAGAGATCGCCGTTGAATAAATTAATGTCAAATGTCGTAGAAATTCTTGACTGGATTATCAATATAAACATTTATTATAGAATCTGAAATTTATTTTATTCTATGAAATTCTTTTACACAAAATAATTACAGCGATATATAGTCTAAATTTGTTAAGTTGGTTGTTTTTTCTTTTAAATTTATTAATGTTTTTATGAATTTCGAAGGTAGAACGTAAACTTCTGATAAAATGACGCCTTACTTTTTTTTTATAAGCTTGTGATTTTAAAATTGTATGTTTTTTAAATTTTATATACTTTATTTGTAGTTGGAAATGTACCTTAAGGTGGGCATCCTCCTTTTCAGATTAACTGTTTTTAACTTTTTTTATAAACTTAAGTTTTAATAAACATTTCATCGGTATAATCTGTAGTAACAAAATATAGTTAATTGGTCTTTATTGATACTTTTTATATTTAATTGACGATGATAGCGTAAATTTTTAACTTGCTGAACAATCAGTGGATGAATGTCGTTGGTAACGATTATCATTTGAAATATCCGGTGAGGAATTCGAGCGTTGAATTAGGACTCGTGTAATGACCGACCTTCTGCACTCAATGAAAATACTGACCTCTATCAAATTTATTTAGTGAAGCAAAAACAAACAAAAAAAATTAATTATTTTATAAAAATTTATGTTTTTAAATTTAAAACATTCAGTTTTCTCTGAAATTTAATATTTCTTTATATATTTTTTGTTATATTGGCATCAAGAAAACAAATTTAAATTTTTTTTTTCTTTAATTTAACCGTAACAGGTTTTAAAATGTCGATCGAAAATCGCTGAACCCGTTGTTAATTTACTTAAAATTCATATAAAAGATTTTATTCCGTAATTTTGTTTTACCTGAGAAAGTATATCTATAGTTGTTAACATCATTGTCTAGTATCTGCTGACATAAGGGAATAATAAAACTGCTGTTTGACAATAATATATATTCATTGATGATTGCTTAACAATTGAACTGCATATCTAGTTCAAGATTATTACTTTAAAAAAAATGAAAAGATCTTAAAGTTAGTCATTCTAATACTCACTCTTTGGATTAAACATTTCTATACAGTTTGTTTTCCTATCGTGCGACTGTTAATTTCTTTGCATTATCCATGAAACGGATCAAGGATCTCGGGGATATTTTATCTCCCTATTGATCGCAGAATCTGTAGATCGGTCCTTTACTGGTAGATTTTTCTATTTACTTGGGGGTATTTAATTTTTAGTAGCGTTATATATTTATTTTAATTTTAAGATGGATGGAGTATGGGATCGGATCGGGTTCCGATCGTATTTGTAGATTATTTTACACGTTATTCCTTGGGAGATTAGAAAGGTATTTGCATCCTTTTCCTTACGTGATTACCCTTCACTCCGTCCATTGAAAGCCTTTCGATTTATCAGGAATCCGCCTGACATTGCGTTGTGGATGTGAATGTCAGATGTTTAAACACATTATTTTGTTTGCTACTGGTGGTGTTTTTTAACTGCGGTTATTGCGTGTGATGTGTATTACTGATTCATCTTTTTTTTTGTAATAACACAGTTCATGTATTTTTTTCTAGATTAGTTATTTAAATGTATTTATATATATTTACTAAAAGTTGGAAAAATTCAACAAAGAAAAGACGCCTTTAGAACTGAAATTTCGTTATTTTCAAGGTTAAAATGGAAATTTTGGGTTAATTATTTTGTTGAACGTAAAATCACTATTTTGTGACGTTATTAAAAACTGTACCTGCATTTTTCATAATTATTGTAGTAATATTTCAGATTACCGTTCTTTCTTCATCGCTTGTAAATCACAATCAAAATAATAGTGGGCTTGGAACACGACCGTTTCTCTATTCTTGGATATAAAATTTCTCCTCCGAGCTTGTAATGTATGATTTATGTTGCTGTTAATATCCTCTTTTGCGTAGGGCTATCGCTTTACAAAAATATAATTTTTATTCTTGGAAGCTAAAAATTTCATAACTGTTATAGATCAAAAGAGGATTGTTGCGTTAATTTTTAATGTTATTACATCTTGTTACGTAAATTGTAAACATATTTTTATAATTTAATATTGATATATTTTATATCCCACTTGACAGCTTTTATAGTGTATAAATATACACCCCTATTAGATGTATAATGTATTTAAACTCATGTCCAAAATAAATATTTTATAATGTTGTAACGTAAGCAGAATTCATGACTTTCAATGTTTCGGATTTTAATCTGTGAGAGAAATTCAAACACACACACTAAACAAACAAACCAAAACCGGTTTTTAACAATTAGATTTTACTCTGATATTATTTTTTACTAAAAACAAAATATATTAATTTTATTATTTTTTTCTAACGCCGCGCCGATGAATTTTAGAGAACAATTGTTGAGTAACACGATCGAGATATCAAGATTGAGTACTTTTTCAGAATATATTACAAGGTCAAAAAGAACGAATGAATAATCGACGGCTGTACTGTGTACCTAATGAATAAATTAATAACATACCGGTATGGAATGTATATTTCAGCTGTATATATATAGATAGATAGATAGAGAGAGAGAGAGAGAGAGAGATAGTGTGTGTGTGTGTGTGTGTGTGTGTGTGTGTGTGTGTGTGTGTGTGTGTGTGTGTGTGTGTGTGTGTGTGTGTGTATATGTATGTATGTACAAACCACCACATACAAGTTCGTAGTGTGTTCGTTTAGCTTTAGTATACTGTGGGGGGCAAAGCACTACGGGAGGCCTTTACGTAATATTTTCGCCGTGTGACCGTAGACTTGGTGTCTGGTTTTGCAGCCCGTACTCCAACAATACCACCAGTTTAAGTACATTGAGAAACGTTCTGATTTATTTTTTTATGAAAATGTGTTATATATAGTTAATTTATTAATTCTGTTTTTTTTTAATATTATTTTTTTTAGTTTATTTAACTTACTGGTTTATCTCTCTGTTAAGATAGAAAAAAAAATTTTTTTTGTTGTTATTTTGTTAGATTTATAGAAAATTATGCAAAGTATGATAAAAACATAAAATATTAAATAAATTATAATGATAAATCTGAAAAAAATATAATGTTCAAAAACCGTTTACGAAATATTTAGTTAAAATGTAAAACTAACTAATTATCGTATAGATCTGTACTAATCAAACATTGGTATACTTTTAATTAGTTCGTCACATTTTTTTCAGGTATATAATCTCAAATAAATAAATGACTTGCAACACAACTTAACAGAAAATTAAAAAAAAAAAAAAATTGTTGACCAGTATATTGCTACGTAAACAAATAATAAAAAGAAAAGATTTATTTATACACAACTACGTATATATGAAGTAATACTCGCAGGACGTGGTTACTTCCGCAAGTACCTCCACCATGTGGAGAGTGTTAGCACCTCCATCACCAACACTGTGAGAGAGAAAGCGATGACTCGTGTCACACCTTTTGTGGTTGCATATATTTTGCCTCAGAACGATGAGTACTTTCTTAGGCTTTCAGGAAGTCTCTCCTGACAACCTTATAATGTTGACTGTATAATGGCAATAATGTTGACAGTATAGGAGGTTTGGAACTCGGTATCGGCTTATTTCGAACGGTCAGAGAACTGAATATCGGCTTCTTACTTCCTGAGACGTAAGAAGGAAGAGGGTACTCAGCGGACTCCTAAATGGCTAGGTAAGTGGATTGGACTCTGAAATAATACGAATGGAGTCCTGGCTCGAGAAAAACGTCGTTGAAATGGAGATTTTAACGGGTAAGAAACCCACACGACCAGGCGATATCACCACGCCTGGTGTCTTTGGAAAGTATTTCCTCTTCCCAAAAATGAAATAAATAAACGAAAGAATGGGCTAATATTTGGAGACAGTTAAAAATGAAAAATGAAAATAATGTTTCTTATTTATGTATAATTTAGATTAAAAATAGAAATTTTGAATTCATACTCGAAAATATGATTCAACATGGTGAAAATTTAGGAGTGGTAAATCATACATATTTAATGTATGTTAAACTTTTCGAACATTCATTTTTATGATAAGAATACACTGAAAAATAAGCTTATTTAGTAATTTTTGGTGATTTTATTTTTTTAACTATGAAAAATTGAAAATGAGCTGTTCTCTGGTGAGCTTGTAAAGGACTACTGAAAAATTAAGTTTAGCATACGAAATAGTTCAGTTCAATTCGAGGAAAAAGTGATTCAAACAATGGATTAGTCAGTAAACGTAAATAGAAGATAATTTTATTTTCAACAAAATAATATGTTTAAAGTTATCTATTTTCGGAAGACCACAATGAAAAGCATGGGACGCGTTTTCTTATCCAATATCTGATATAACAAAGGTTTTGATGTTAATTGGAAATGATAGCTTCAATATACATTATCTAGTAAATCTCTTTGGATGAAGTAAAATTAAGGTGCAAAATAGAAGTGAAGTCGCGCTCCATGATTTTCATTGTGGTGTTGGGAAAATAGACAACTTTACACATATTATTTTGTTGAAAATAAAATTATCTTCTGTTTACTGGGCAATCCATTGTATGGATTATTTTTTTCCTCGAATTGAATTGAATTATTTCGTACGGTAAACTTAATTTTTCGGTAGTCCTTTATTTTTGAAAATATTATTTTTTACTTTTTAGTACTATGTTTAGATATAGAAAAGCATGATTTTAGAAAAAAAAATTTTTATTTCAAACTTATAATTTTTTTTATTGACGAAAGACTTCATTGTATTAAATACTGATACAATTTAACTGATTTTTCCAATGTAAGTTACTTATAACAAATTTTTACAAAACAATAATGGACTATACGAGTATAAAAGATAATTTTTAATTCTGTTATAAATTTCAGTTAGTTTTTTTTTTTGTGTATATACGACAATTTGAATTAATAAATAAAATAATTTAAAACAATCATAATAATAAATTTTTTTGTAAAATTTAAATCTGTCGAAATTAGAATCAGATAAAACTGAACTATAAAAAAAATTTACTGACCTTAATTAGGCGCTGATTTCAGAAATTCAACACTTTAAGAATTAAATAGGATTAATATTTTTTACTTTTTAATTCCTTATAAAATCTCTTGTAATTTATTTTTAAATAAAATTCTTTACCTTTAATTTTTTTTCTTTCCCATAAAAAAGAATGGTGCCTGGTTTTCTTTGTTTGTTTGATATATGTGGTTACATTTTTATTTTAGATGCCATTGGCACAGAGCGGACACATGGTGCGCCGGGCAGCTACTCGCAGCGCACGAACGATCCATTCGTTTATACGATTTATATTTCTTTATACGAAAGATTTATCTAAAATTTCATTTGTATTTTGGGAATAAAAAAGGAAATATTGGAGTTAGAGCAGTGTTAAAAGATCACAAGAAACAGCTAAAATTGTTCAGAATTTGAAGCTTTTCGTTGTAAAGATTTTTGTTGTTATTAGTACACTATATTCATGAATTTTTGGTTTGCTTGGCATTACTCCCGCCACCATTTGGTCGCCCTAAAGCATAAGACCGAATGTCCGTGCCACAAACGGCTGCTGAGCCTCGAAACAGTTTAGCGTCCAGTGTCCTAAATAGCTCCTAGTGCATACCTAAAGCGTGAGCGGACTAAGCGCGGTGCCATACACCACCGACATACGTGACCCAACCGCTCACTTATCACATATTTACTAAAAGGGATAAGTGCACCTCGACAACTACAAAAAATATCTATGACATCCGTAAATTAAAATTTACTTTGTCTAGACACCAATTCGCTGCCACGCCTAGGTCGCTGAATGCCAGCGAATACCTGTCCATCATATTAAAGTCCTTGGAGCCTTAATTGGCTGGTGGTCAGCCATATATATCTCTAGGTTAGCGGTACGAGTCTTTTCCCCTTAGGTAAACTACTGATGTCGGTTGAACAAAGCAACCGCAACAAGGAACTTCTACACGGTCCGACAATGCGGCTCTCGCCGCACTGCCTCGCCGCTTGTGAGTGGCCAATTTTCCCCTTGACCTCTACGTTCCAGGCTGGCCCGGTCTCTGCCCCCCCCCCCCCCCAACCACAAGAGCAAGGAAGTCAAACATCAGGTGTTCATTTGACTGGATCTCCCCACAGACTCACAGCTCATCAGCTGCTAGGCGGAACCGAAACAGATATTGGTTTAAATTAACATGGTTGATGAACACCTGGGCCCTTAAAAACGAGCTTGAGGCATACCATCCCCCCAGATCCTGTATAAATTTATACAAGGATCTTCCCTTAGTCGTGGTGTACCATTCCGCTGCCATACATTCATCGCGAGAGGCTTTGCAGCCTCTTCCGCAGGCGGGAGGTGGGCAACTGAACGAAGATCTGGTACATTGTGATCGCCGTTCCGCTCCGGTACTGGCCCGACTCGAAACCGCATTCCAGATACCACGGCCTCCCGACCTCTTCGCAATTTCCACATGGCTGCCCGAACTTTCACTACTAAATCGATTGGGAAAGCCTTTCCCGATACGGTGGTAGCCTCGTAAGAGGTTGTTTTAAAAACACCAGTGCATACAATTAAGGCTCTGCACTGGGCACTCCTTAAATTTTGTAGAAATGCTCTACTCATATCCAACCTATGCGCCCAAACGGGCACCGCATAAGAAGTCATGCTTTCAAAGACACCTCGGTACACCATGTACATTTGACGGCCCGACAACCCATAGTCTTTCCGAGCAATCCTCCTAAGTTTGTGCATAACTGAGACGGCGTCCGCCGCTACTTGCTTAATGTGGTTGCTAAATAGCAACTTCTCATCAATCAAAACATCTAGGTACTTATGAACTTTAACTCGGCTGATTACACAGCCTTTATACTTAATGTGGGGGTTATGACTATACGATAATTTGCCTGCACCCTTGAGAAGCATGTACTTCGTCTTAGGCACAAAAATCCTTAAATTTTGCATGTCCATCCAGCCCTCTGCGATTGACAAAGCCTCCTGCGCTCGATCTTCTAGCTGCCGTCGTGAGTTACCACAAACAAATAGGAGACAGTCATCAGCGAAAGCCTGGGCCGTGACCCGTCTGGGAATGTCAATACCAGAAATCCGTCAAAGACCAGTTTCCACAGCAAGGGACCGAGAATGGAACCTTGCGGGCTACCCCTGTTGACGGATTTTTCCACAACTAGGTGCGCATCTTTAAACAGAGCCGAGCGGTTAGACAAGTAGTTATGTACTACGGCCTGTAAGGCTACGGGAACATTGCGGAATTCCAACTCATAGAGAACAAAATTCCAAATCTATGTCAATAAAAATTGCCAAAACAAGTTTACAGTCGGTGCTTTCCACCTCGGCAAGAGCATTTAAGATGCAATCCTCGGTGCCAACTCCTTTCATGAGGCCGTACTGGCCTCGATTTAGAAAACATTTCATATCGATGTTTTCCCAGAGCCGTTCCACAACCAGCCTTTCCAGCAACTTACTGATAAACGGCAAGAGGCTGATGGTTCGATAACTACTGACCTCACAAGGATCCTTTCCTGATTTTAAGAGCACCCTCACCAAAGCCACCTTCCAGAGAGCCGGAAAGCAGCCTCAGCTTATGCACCCTGAGAACAGCCTGCCAAGCGGCTCTCTTATTCATGAACGTTATTTAGTTGGCAAAAAAATTTTACAAAATCATGTGTAAAATGACACATAAACCATGTAACAGTTTCGCGGTGGGCAATAGGTCCGCCTTTTTTCTAGTAATATATAAGTAGATTTATAAAATAAAATCATATATTTCAAAAAGAACTGTTCTAATGAAACGTAAAATATGTACTGCTTGATAAACGACAGATTACTACCGAGCGTGAACAAAGTTTGTTTGGAATTAATAATATACGTTATTACCTTGAGGTTTCCAGCTAATTGTCTTGATATTTCGCAACATCAGATTGACTTCACATTAAATATATTATTAGGATTAAAAAATCCTATAGTATGTATCAGTGATGATAGAAAAAAAAAAGATCTTCGGATCTTGGCTACATGACCGATATAAATATTTAGCCTGTAAAGTGTATTTATTTAAAAGAATGCAGAAGATAATATGTTATTCATTAAAAAACAATTTAGAATTATTAAAAAAACAATAATTAAGTGTGCAGTTTTTTCATATTATGTTCAAAGTTTTTCCGTATTTTTAAATGCAAAACATTTATTTATATTGAACATTTTATTATATTGAGTTCATTACTATCGTTTTCTTCATATAAAAGATAAATTGCTGGAGATGATATGATAATTAAACGATACCGATTGAACAACATTATATCTTAAAAAATAAATAAATAATAAAACTGGCATATCATGAATTTTATTGATACAGAATCGTGTACAATTATCATTTCTAACCTGTATTTTTAATTAATATTCAGTTCATTTAAAGAAACATTAAGTAAATCAGAACGTTGCATAAACTTTTTACCGATAAGTTTTTTTTTACTCGAATAAAATAGCAATTTAAATTGTATCTTTTACCATTTTAGTAAAACGTAAAACGGGTGACAAATTGTATTTTAATGCTGATTTTTTTCAATGCAGGTGGTCTTGACAAAACCGATCCGGATCAGTTACCATTATTATGTAAACTCTTATTTTCACGCTTTCATAGTTATTTTTATAAGATCTTTATGTATATTATTCACAGTAATAGGTAATATCTTTTGTCCATCACTCGTGGCTATCTGGATTTTAGATAGTGAAAATCTTTCTCTATTATAACGAAATTATCAAATCGATCGTGGCCTAGCTTTCTATATCATCCTAATATATTTATAACATTTATTTTTTCTTTATTTTATAAACGATCGTTTTATTTTATTTCTATTGAACTTGTAATATCTACTTATTTATTAATTTAATTAAATAATTCTTGGAATTAATCGATTTATTCTCTCCATCATCTCTCTAACTCTTCCATCATCAATCATTCGGAGACATTCATCGTTGAACTAGATTTTAGTTCCTATATTTTCACTCCTGCTTAACCCTTTATGGTTATTAGTTATTTCCCTGAACGGGTTGCTGTAGTCGTCACTGTGGTAAGTCCGGTTGTGCCTGTAGTACCTTTGATCTTTTGATCTGCCCCTGTGTGTCATTCAAATATCTGCTCTCTCTTTGGTATTTCCACTTACTTTATTACATTTCTATCTACACAAAACTTCTAAGAATTGTCATTAATTTTTACATTTGAGTTCATCGACTGGTTTCAGATGTTTGTATTATTATTATTCGATATTATTATATAAAGCCATATTATTTTCTTTTTTTACGTTGTATTGCTTCGTAATTTTTTTATACACTAGCTTTTATTTTTGTATAAACAGTACGCCACTATAACGCAGGTATCCGGAGACGCTTCTATACTCGCGTTATTTCAAAGATAAAATGATAAAAAAATAAATAAATAAATAAATACAAAATCCCTTTGGGCACGCTGGAAGGCGGAGGTAGATTTCACCGGTGCTAAGTAGAGGATAAAAAAGATTTACACCTTAAAGTTAAGAAAAACTTCAAAATTTACTCAATACGACAATGGTTGCATATGAAAAAAGTTTTGACATGTTTAGCATACAAGCCTCATCTTCTTACAATTCCAGCAACATTTTGGTCATCCCTCTGTATGGGTTGGCCATATAAAAAATTGTTTCAGGCAAAAGTTTTAGGTAATGTTTAAAAGACTAACGACCGACCACTTTAAATCGATTCCAAACTGCGCCTGTTAAGGGAAATATGATTTTTTTATCTTCGAAATCCCATTTTTTAACCCCCTGCGACAATGGTTGATGATATCAGAAAACTTTACTTAGATAAGTTTTAGGCCCTTATCCAAAGAATAGTAGGAACTTTAAACGAATTCGATATTTTACTTAATAAGAAAGTTATAACGATATTTTGTTTTTTTGAAGAAGCCATTTCCAAACCCATGGTTCGATTTTGCCCATTAACGAACTCAACCGAGACTTTTCGTCGTTATATTTTATGTTTAAATTTGATTGGCACAAAATTACGACGTTATCGTGTCCACAAGAAAGTGAAATAAATATATGTAAAAAGATTTAACGAGTATATATATATATATATATACACGTTAAATCTTTGAACTGACGGTGGTTTTGGAGTCTGGGGGATGTGAAACGCGAAGATATTTTGAAATTTTCCTGAAGTCGAATCATGATACCCATGACAATAGGTAGCTTTCTTATGAAATCTAAAAGCCAACTGACGTAATATTGTAACAATTAAAATATTATTGAACGTTACACAGGTAAAGATGAGAATATTATGGGATAAAATAAAATGTAGAAAAATAAACCTACAGTACTTAGTACGTATTGTACTATACTTTAATTTTTATACCTGGATTTTTTTTTATATTGCTTTTTTTCGGAACGATAAACTATGGTAATTATACAGTCTTTTAAGCACTTTCCCTTGTAGCCTAATTGAAAATAAAGTACTGTACTAACCGATTTGAATTCAAAATGTAGGAAAATAATATACAGTACTACATTATTAGAACATATTACACTATAATAATACTACGCTAATATTACACATATTATTACACTTATACATATTATAGTATTAAACTACATTACACAACACATCTGAAGATTAGGGAAATGATTAAACCAA
Source organism: Lycorma delicatula (assembly GCF_047948215.1). Taxonomy (NCBI): domain Eukaryota; kingdom Metazoa; phylum Arthropoda; class Insecta; order Hemiptera; family Fulgoridae; genus Lycorma; species Lycorma delicatula. Next base: position 42,465,835 of record NC_134461.1, read on the forward strand.
CATAAATGTTTGATGCCATTATTTTATGTTTGTCTTCCTGTTTATACAGAACAACTATTTGCAATTTAATTTAGCTAAATATATCAGCGCATTTATTTATTCTGTTCAATTTATTAATAAGTATAAAAGCTAAAATGAGTTTCTATAAACCTATTAAAAAATAGACATTTTTTTTATATCTGATAACAGTTCTTTTTTTGGGAGACATCATTCTATCGATGTTGTTTTGAACCGCATTATAGCGGGGTCATACTGCATTTGTTTTTTATTTTCATATTTTTTTTATAGGCAAGGCTTTTCAAACTCTCGTTAAAATTTTAATTTAGCTTGAAAATTTTAATAACAGTTTGTTTTGAGTAATAATAAATCATATTTCTGATTAATATCGTACTTAGTTTAAGAAAAGTTTTCAAGTTCTCTAATAAACTTGAAAGTATAATATTTTAAAAGGCTTTGTATCTGGGTAAATACTAAAAAAACAGCGAATGAAAGTTTTAGACTAGTCTCAATTAAAAATTACGGTTTTGAGTTACGTGAAAAAGACATCTCTACATGTTAATGGAGGATATTTAACAGCAATTGTCAACTAGGTGAATGCGTGATTACTTTTTTTATTATTATAACAGTCATAAACAACATTTTTCTGTCGATAAAGATTTATTTCGTAGATGTCGGATTGCGTAAATAAATTTCTATCAAGTTGTAAAAAACTGGACGAGTAAAAATAATTGTTTTCTAGATGAAAAAGAAAAGGATACACCCTCCACCCCTCTCAATTAAAAAAAACTGTTTTTTTTTCGCATGAAGATTTATGTTAATTAATAACATGTATAAATAATTCTTTACAGTTTTGTACATTTAAAAAATGAATGTTTCCGTTTTGTACCATGTGGTATATATTTTCACTTGAAAATTAATAATTGTTTGCCTTTGAATTAGTAAAACTTGTTCTTCCGCAGTAGTTTTCACTGTTAATTAGCAGCACCTTAATTACTAATAGAACTTCTATTAACGACACTCATCATTATCAAATTAGTTCATTCTTATTTGTAAAGAAACCTTTTCAATATGTATCCATGAAACTCTGCGCATTTTACACTCTAACACCGACACTCAGCATTAGTGATGACTGCTGAAAAGGTTCTGCCAGTTAGGCCCGACATTTTCTTCCGATGAACAAATTCTATTAATTTGAAAGGGTAGGTTTTTATTTTTTTAATAATTTTAAAATGTTACCGTGTGTTGTCATTTTTTTCTATGAAAAAAAAGGCGAGCATCAACAGCTATAGACATTTGCCCGGTGGAAAGTAGTAGCTCTGAAAAGATGCCTGCCTGACCGGGGATTCGAATCCGACATGTTTCGTCATGCTTTTCAACGTAATTAATCTCTGTTTTGTATTCTACGATGCATTCTGTTTTATTGAGATCGGTAAAGTAAGATAGTATTTATTTTAATGACTTTTTAACAACAAATCTTTAAGAACTCTTTTCAAAACTTTTTAATGAACAGCAATAAAAACCAGTAATATAAAATTATAATAATAATATAGTAATATAAAACCAATAATTTTAAACGACTTTTTTTTTTTAAAGGTAATTTTTTGGAAAATAATTATTTAATTATATAAAATAATTTTTGAACTTATCAAGAATATCTTTCCTCCATAGCATAATTCTGTTATAATTGCTTGGCTTTTCTATTATACTTCACGTGATATCAGGTAAATCATAATATGGTAATCGTAATATCAAAGATAAAGTAGTGTTAGTCGGGTAATGCTAAGAACCGTGCAAAGGACAACCCCGTATGAAGGACATGTAGCCGGCTTTGACTGCTATTTTTAAGATGGGGAGCGACTATTTTGAAATCCTCATTCTTCAAATCACTCAGTTTCGGGTCCTGTACTGACCAAATCATTACTTTGAAGAAATTGACTACATACACTGATAGTCATTAAAAATTAAACAGGCTCTAATTTTTATTATTATTATTCTCACAAGCATGAGTCTAATGAACGCAGAGGGTCCAAGAAGCAGAGCTCTCTGTCTCTCTCTCTCTCTCTATCTCTCTCTCTCTCTCTCTCTATATATATATATATATATTTCTTGTGTGCGTGTGTATGAAAGTGAACTCCTCCTAAACGGCTGGACTGATTCTGATGAAACTATGTGTGTGTGTGTGTGTGTGTGTGTGTGTGTGTGTGTGTGTGTGTGTGTGTGTGTGTGTTCAAGGGGATTCGAGAATGATTTAGATTCACAATTTGGTCCACTGGAAAATGTTTTTTTTAATTAATTTTTTATTTATAAGTAGTTGTTGATTTTGGAATGTTTTACATTGGATCCGGCAGACTGCACTACATCGCAGTATCGAATATTCAATAATATTCTATTTTAATTTTAGTTTGTCCCGACAGTTGGTGCTGCGATCAAATTGAGAAAAATATTTCATAATTTTGTGTTATTATCGCGAGAAATATTGTGTTATTGTGTTAAAATCGCGAGAAAACAGTTTTTTAATAAATAAGAGGCTAATAAATCAGATGGAAATGTAAACAAAGGAAAACCAATCAGATCAATGCAAGATGGCCGCTGTCAAACACAACGACCAATCACAAAGAGCCCGTATGGCCGTTGCCAATGTAAACAAAATCACAACTGATTAAGTAACAAGTAGGCAGCACTGCGATCGCGTTTAGAATTGTGCGCGTATTGAGAAATATTATATTATAATTTATTGAAATAACGTTTTAAAGTGTAATTAAAAAATATACATTGTTCAAATTTGTAAGGTACAGTATTGAAGTGAAAATGTTTTTTTAATTTATTTATGTGTTGTTGATCTTGGTATGGTTAAGGTTCACAATTGGGTCCGGTAGGCAGCGTGTGGGTCCGGTAGGCAGAGCTGCGATCGCGTTTTAGAAGTTTTTTTTTTAATTTTTGGTTTATCAGTCAAACCCGGTAGTTGGTGCTACGATCTGATTCTAGGAATTTTTTTTATTTTGTTGCTTTTTCGCATATCAGTTACTTGCGTCGTAGCTTAGTGTTGTTCTTATATTAAAATTCGTATTTAGAGAATAGTTTGAATTAAATCCGATAAGTAGTGCTGTTTTGGCAATTGGATTTATTTACATTCTGAATTTTATAAAGTTAAATGTGAAATTTTATAAGGTTCCGTAATGTTTTGTAAGTTTCTTAATGTTAAGTATTAATTGTAATGATTTTGCAGCCACAACACTTTTCGTTAAAAAATTATTTTCCACCGAACACTGTGATTAGAGAGTGGTGTGAATTAAATCCGATAGGTAGTGAGTGCTGTTGTTTTGCCATTTGGATTTATTTACATTCTGACTTTTATAAAGTGAAAGGTTAAATTTTGTTAAATTGCTAATGTTTAGTTTTATAAGGTTTTATGAAACTTTCAATTGTTGTCATTTAATCTGTGTGTATACTCAGATCTAGCAATAGCGAAGCATTGCCGAGTCTGCTAGAATTGCGCGTTTATTGAGAATATTATATTATATTATTTATTGAAATAACGTTTTAAAGTTTAATTGAAAAATGTACATTGTGCAAATTTGTAAGGTGCAGTATTGAAGTGAGTATTTTACATGATTTTTCATGAATTTTAATGATGTATACACGTGCATTCAATAACAATCAACTTAACGTACAAATTTAAATTGTCAGTTCTCATTTGATTCTATGCAACTTATGAAGTATTGAACGGCTCTTTGAAAATAAAAATTTAAGTTTGTAAAATAAATTATAACATTTATAAAATTAAAATATTAGTTACTTATAATATAGTTTAAAGTATATTTAAAAAATTGAATTTATAATGTTTTAGCTGATTAATTTTATAAAAAGTTTTCTAAAATTATTTTTAATTTACAATTATCTAAAATTTTGTAAAATAGATGTTAAAATAAAGAATGAGAAAAATGATAAAAATTTCTACTAAAATTTTAACTACGTTGGTTTTTTACAGTGCTTTAATTTTTTTATTAATTGATTAATTAAGCTGTTACATGGTTATGAAACATCAAAATTATTAAATAAAAATAAAAAAATACGTAGGAGGTACTTTTTTAGAATGATGTTAATTGAAAATTAGTAGTAAAGTGAATGAAAATTTATTAATTACACTAATTATTAATTTTACGACGTTTCGATTTTTTAATTCAATTTTCATCGGACATCTCAATATTTAGTGAAAATAAATATTAACCATACTACACATAATTAATCAATAAACACATTACAATAATACAACAAACTGATAATATCATACTAATAGTCATTTTAATGAAATTTAGAACACATTCCTGCTAATTTTAACTTAATTTTTATGTAAATTTATATGTGTGCATTTATTACAGAATAATGCCGCGTCAGGACAACGTCTGTTGGGTCCGCTAGTGTATATATATATATATATATATATACATCTGATATGTGTAGTTAATTGAAACCCAACCACCAAAGAACACCAATAATCCACCATCTAGCATTCAAATCCGCATGAAAGTAACTGTCTTTACTAGGATTTGTACCTTAGAATTCTCGGCTTCGAAATCAGCTGGTTTGCGATGACGAGTTAACCACTAGATAAGCCCGGTGGGCTAGGGAGCAGGGCTAGACGGAAAGGGTAAGCGAAGCGTTCCCTGACCGGCTAGTTGTTTTATAAAAATATGAATATATTTTCTTATAAAAATTAAAATCAGACCCTTAATGATTGAATTGAAAAATTCGATTACAATGAAAAAGTTGTCTGTGATATTGTACGGACGACCGGCAAAGCCCTGAAATTCATCCAATACCTTTACTTTGCTAGCGTTTTAAATGTTATTAATATATATACCCTAATTTCATAAAACTTTAATTTTTAATTGTCAAAATTTGCGTCTAATTTTGATTTTATAAACTTTAATCCCTTATGCGTACAAAATTTGTTTATTTTATTATTTTTTTCTTAATGTTATGTTTATTGAATTGTCTTTTTAAGTTTGATACTACTTTTGAATTTTATATTATCGATTTATAGCACGTTTTAATTTTTCTTTTTTGTTGAATTTATAAGTTTTCTTAATTATGAAAATTTATAAAACTTATTAATGTTATTCCTGTGTACGTAGCAATCTGTTCAGAAAGTAGCCAACAGATTGAATAAGCAACCCCTCCAGAATGACCAAATGAGATGAGTGTGATACGTGTGAAATGTAAATGAGGTGTACAGACTCAGGCCGATCATGTCTTAGATGTGTGATTAATTGAACCCCAACCACCAAATTACACCGGTATCCTTCGTCTAGCATTCAAATCCGTATAAAAGCAACTAACCTTTACTGATATTTATTTTAAACAAGTTGAAAGCCATGAAGATAACCACTGTATTTATTTTTTTCTAAATGAATCGCTAGACTTGTCGTTTGATAAATGTTTAAACATTAACCTTACGATACATATGTCTGTAATATATCTCACTAGTTATATGTTAGCTGCATTCACTACTTGTACTTTAAGTAGTTATTTCTGTCTTTTTTCAAAGATTATTGCAAATTGTTATTTTATTAAATAAATTTTCTTTCCATTTTAAGTAGATACTTAAATTATACTGTCATACTACCGTAATACATCTAGTTCTAATATAGTTAGTTATCAATGAAAAAAAAATTAGTCATATGTAGTAAAGAGATTGTATTATTATTATTATTATTATTATTGTAACTTGACGTTAGTTTGTAATATTTGCTAAGTATTGTTTTCCTAGCTCTTTCCAATTGTTTAAACAGTTTACTGTTTTGTATTTTCATATAAGTTAACAGTTCGTGTATAACCGTATTTGGTATTCTTCTGTATTTCTCTTCTTTTAGAAGATCGTTATATGTGATCTATCAGATATTAATGCTTTAAAGTCGTTTAATATCATCACAAGGAAACCACTGATCTAGGTATATTTATAGACAATGGACTTAATGTGTGTTTATAGATATGTAACCTGTGAGAATCGAATCCTACTTTGTCGGTTACCTTTTTTATAACTGACCTGGAAATGTTCATTTCATAAATTTATTAATTTCTGAAAAAAATATTTTTAATATTTTCTTGATTTTTTTTTTCTGTACATTTATATGTTATAGTAAAGAAAAGAAAAACTTTTAAAATTTGTACTAGTATAATTTTTCTACGTGTAAATTCTTACGTCGCTGAGACTAATACTACTTATTTTGTATTAAAAATATTTCTGTGATTAGATTACAAATAAATTTTTGAAATTAATGGGAATAATTTCCTTTAAAAAAAGAAATGGTAGGAATCCTTTCTCAGGAATTGTAGGTAGCCCATACGTTTAATTTAAGGTAAAATATTATTATTCGTAATGTTTATTTACAGGATATTTGTTATTAAACTGTGTTTATTGAAAAATGTTTAGAAGTTTTCCATTTATCTATTCAGATTATTGGTGAAGGGGAAAGAGAATGCCTTGAAAAATTATTAATAATATAATAAATACTTTTATTGGTTTGATATATTTTAATATTCTAAAGTTTGTTTCTTTTTCGAGTGATTATTTACATTTTTAAAAGTTTATTTCATTTATCGCTATAGCTTTAGAAGGGAAAGTTGTAAACGGTCCAATTTTGGCGTATACGGTTTTCCTCGGATCTTTAAATTTTGACATCTAAGGAACCCAAAAAACCGGGTGGAAATTTTCCGGATGTTCGTATGTACGTATGTTCGGTAAATCACCTTATATCTCTAATTGTTCAACCGATTTTGACCAGACTTGCTCAGATTACTTCTATATATGGGGCATTGATGCCGTTAAATTTTCAATTTAAAAGTCAAGAGGGTGAGCCTGTAGAACAAAGTCCTCCTCAGTATCTCGAGATTTCGCCTAATTAAGATCTTATTTTTCTTAGGCACATTTTTTAACAATTAAAAAATAAAAATATTTGCAAAAAAATGTTTTGCAAAATCGCACCCCCACCCCCAAAAATGCTGTAAATAAACTAGTAGATAATGGGTATACTGCGCCATTTTACTCCCTCTTACCTCATGGAGCGCTCCACTGACGTAGCGCTGACGTACAGCTGCTGTAGTCGTTTTTTATCCTCTTCTTCTCCCCCGGGCCGGATCCAGCAGTTAAGTATTACACAGCCCAGAGGAGTGTCCTTTACTCTAACGGGCCTCCACGCCTCGACCCGCCGTTCGATTTCACTTTGCGGCCGCCTCAAACCCCCACAGTAGGATCCATCAGGCTCGGCTATGCTGTCCTTGGGGCCCCACTCCGAGACCCGGGACTCGGTCTCTATGCCAATGCCTCTAACGGGAACACTCCGAGTGAGGCATCCCCGCCAGGACTTGGTCTTTTCTCTTGGGGATGCGAGAGTCCCCGTGTCTCATCGCTAGCGCCCACTTGTGCAAGCACGTGCGAATGGCAACTCCGCAATAGGCTATTCCTCAAGCCCGAGACACCCCGATCCTCCTCCTGAAGAACCCTCGCTAAGAAACCCTACAATGGTATCAAAACTCTTGGGGCTCCACATGGTGGCGATGATGTTCTCCACGCTGAGCGGTGTGGTAATCGCCGAGCAAGCTAGGCGGTAATCATCCCACTGCGGGCACCAGAACACCACGTGTTATGGGGTATCCGGATCGTCGCAGTAAGTGCAGTAGGGGTCATCCGACCTCCTCCTACCACACAAGTAGTCGATTGCCATGTTGTACCGTTCCAAGTGAGCGGTAAAATTAAATAAATTAATAATATTTAAAGTGGCCTCAGTTCTTTTTTATTTCTACCATTCCAACTCTAAATTTTCGACATTTTCATTTTACCAGGACGAATATCAAAATACGTACTCGCCGATTGATTAATTCTTATGATATTTTGGAAACTTCGAGGTGTTATGATTTTCCTGAATTGGATCCAGTTAGCAGCTACATCACTTGCTTATGTAGTGAGAATACTTACATGCATATGCTTATTAGATTGGTGGATCGACATAAGCCGCAGTACGTTGCTAATTAGAATCCAACATCAAAATTGGTGCCGGAAAAACAATATTGACGAGGTTTATAATACATTCGGTTCGAATTGGCCTCCAAACTGTTCACCTTCTGCAAGGGTAAGAATGTGAGCTAAGCGTCTTTGTCACACGATACATAATATATAAAAAAACATTTTCTAATTAATATCCTCTAAATTATTATTTTTTATATGTGACATTAGTATGTATATTTTCTGTTTTTTATTATTTAAATTTTTAGTTTACGATTCTAGTCTAATCAAAATTTTCCTGTAGGAAAATGTTTTCCATTGTTTTTCATTTTCTAATCTATATAATTTATATTAATCTAATTTTGTTTATAATTATTCATATTATGAAATGGATTAATTCATTAAATTACATTTTTTAATTTTCTTATTTAGCTACTGGCCCATGTTATAGCATTAAAATAGTTGTCGTAAAGTCATATGTATGAAGTACAACATACTTCTATCTAGAATTATTTTTTTTTCCTAATATGCTTGTTGCTGTATATAAAAAGCATTTTCCTGTAGGAAAACGCTTATTTGTTTGTGTTAGATTTGGATATCTACTTTAAATTTATCCACTTTTTGTAATTTATCTCACTGAATTAATTTGAAAATTTTTGATTTGTACTATAAAATCTTCTCGCTGATTAAAAACATATTTGATAATTTCTATTCCAAAATACTTATCACATTACGTCTCATAGTTTTAATGAACTTCGGAAAAATTGTATCTCCAGATCTATTCATATAGATGAAATTAAATGATAATAATACCAGTTTTTTGGTACTTTTTTCATAAAAAATGATCAATTTTATTGCATTTTACATTCATAATGCGTATAATAACGATCTTTAAACAATGCTATAATATGGATAATAATAAACAATAACTAATAATTAACAACAACACATTAAATGGCGATGTCAACTGGTATAATTTACTTTAAATACGACAGCGTTTATTTAAAAAATTTAAATAAATATTTTCGATCATTACTTAAATGTAATCCAGAGGTAACAGGTCTTGGAACCTGGCAGGCCATTCTATAGCTGCTCTACGACCTATGCAGCGATTTGGAAATTATTCATTTAAAATTTGTCGTGCTCTTGTATAATAATGTGGTGGTGCCCTATCTTGCTGAAACCATACGTTATTATTTAATTCTTGTCCATAATTTTCCCGGATATTTGGTAAAATCCTATCGGCTAAAAAGTTGCAGTAAGCATCTCCCTTAAGATTGACATCTAAAAATAAAAGGCCCTACAGTACAATGACCAACCATTCCCCCCTCCCCAAAGTTCTGTTTCTGAGGTGGCTATGTCTGAGCTTCCAACATCCATCTGGCATTATTATCGCTGCAATATCGTCAGTTTTAGTTATTCATATGGCCATTTAACATCAAAGTCGCTTCATCAGTAAATATTATTGAATTAGAAATATGTTTGTCCACGTCTAATTTTTGCATTATAATATCACAATACTCAACTCGGCGGTCAAAATCATCTTCCGTAAGTTCTCGCACCAGGTGTAGCTTATGAGGGTGAGATTTATTTGTATTAAGAATCTTTTGAACTGAAAAATAAATGATGTCATGTTGGACAACAACTTTCCGAATCGATGAATGAGGGTCTTCAGCAAAGATTTACAATACATCTATCTAATAACTTTGCATTAATTGTGACAGTTGTCTTAGTCTACCGATGCGAGAACGATTCTTTACGGTATCGATTTCTTCAAATCGCTGTACTGTCTTGATCACAGTCGATTTAATTACTGATTCTATGTTGGGAAATAGATTATTAAACAAATCACATACCTATTGTAAAGACCGAACTCTGTCACCGTATCCGAACATCATCAACCGAGTTATTCCTTCGGTTTCACTTAAAGAAGGCATTGTTATTTGAAGATTAAATATTTAATAAAACTAAATAAATGAACGAGAAGAATAATAATAAAACTTTGAACAATAAAGAAATTTGAACCGCTAGACCTACAACTTAATTTTTACTAGCACTATCAAATTTTACAGTTTCAGGTATTTTTTGAAGTAAAAAGGTGAAATGAGGAGTTAATTAATTGCAAGGTTTCAACGTTATACGAAGTACATTATTATAAATTAACAGCTGATTTACTCAAATAAATTTATAATACATTTTTTAAATAAGTATTTCCAATTGATTGGAACTCATTTACGATAAGTAACGAATATCAGCTGATATTAACATTCAAAGTTGATTTTTATTTAGAATACAATATAAGATGTAGCCGTTTAATTTTTTTAATATGAATTATAAATGTAAAATGCAATAAAATTATTATTATATTAAATTAAATAAAAATAAAAATATAAAATTATTATTATATTATTTATATATATATGAGGAGATTTTACAGTATATATATACTGTAAAATTTCCTTATTTGCACTTCCCGTATTCGTGGTGCAATATTTTGCGACGTCTTTTCTATATTCGCGGGTAAACGTTTCCGTATTCGCGTATATTACATTATGAAGTGATATTAAAAAATAGAAATATTAAAAGATTTAAAGACGCAGGTAGAGTATGAACTAGAAGAGTTGGAAGAAACGATCACTGGAAAACAGTTAAATGCAAAACGCTTACCGAAGGCATTAAACTATCCCGTGAACTTATCCAGCTTTTTATAGATGCTGATCCATCTTTGAATAGAAGCTTAATCTTTAAGGGCAAAATTGAAGATGCCTTGCAAGAATACACAGATCTTCATACTGATTTAAAACAAGGAAAAATTACAAATTTTTGTGAATGCAATCCAAAATACTGTAGGTTAATTTTGTAAATTTCCTTTACAGTAATTTTAATTACTGTAGTATTGTTTTCTTGACTTTTTAAAGCGATTACTGAGTATGACTTGAACAAGTAATACAAGTTATTAGAAGTAATTATTTGAAGTTCGTTCTTACTGTACGTACTGTAATGAGTTTTTAAATCAAACAGTTCGATAAGTGCTTCCGAGTAAATTAGGAAATATACTGTATTTTGTTATACATTTTTTGTGTAATAAACCTATTTACTGTACCAAATCAGTGCTTACAATTAATGTTGCCGTCTGTATTTCATCAATAACATCGCCCTAAGTAAGTCCCATGATTTGTTTTCATTTTCCACAGAACCTAACCATTCTTCCTTAAATGAGATTAGTTTCCTTCTATATTCGTGGTTTTCTATATTCGCTGCATTTTTACAGTTTCTAGCCCCTGCGAATAAGGAGATTTTACTATATATTTATATATATATATATATATATATATATAAAGAGACAGAGAGAGTTTAAGAGAAAGAGAGAATTTAGGAAGCTATTTTTCATTTCATTTTTTAGGAAGTTTTTTCCTAAACTTTAATTGCTTTATAACTAAATACATCAAATAGTTTTAATCATTAATGTAATTGAATAAATTTATCATATATTATAGATTAGAAGAATTGTAATTGAAACCAAGGTTGTTTATATTGTAAATTTTATTGACTTCAATACTTTTTTTACGGTTATTTAAATAACATATATTGTAATCAATTCATGTTATAGAGATCAACGTCAAATACATATAAGTTATTTCTTCATCAAAAATAGCGGTTCGACCCACATTCGTATCGGCTTCTTTAGAAGTCAACCTTCCTCGTATCAGTGAACTGTATTAATTATCTTAAAAAAAAAACCATGTTTGTGTTTAATTTTGGTAATTTTTAATAAATTGTTTACTAATACACATCGTCATCACTAAAATCAGCCTTTTTAGTCATAATAACTTATCTATTACAATTTATTTATGTACAATAGAGCTTATTTATTATTAAGTCATCATGAAAATATACAGTATTTTACCAAACAATTTTCAGAACTATTTTCGTATTTTTAATAGCTGTGTCTATTTTCTAATTTATTTATCATTTTTTAACAACTATGAAGAGATTTACTATAATTGGTTAATTACGTTAAAATTAAACAAAAATGTGTATTTTAATAGGAAAATAAATCATTTTTTATAAGATTATTTTAGTATTTCATAACAAAAAAAATTAGTTTTACTTTATTTTAATTTATTCATAACTAATTTATACTTATTTTCTGTAGTATTTATTATGCATTCTTTTTTATAATACTACTTGAATATAAAATTAAGGTAGAACGAATTTATTAAAAACTGTGCTTCCCTTCAGTCATTTGTATATGTAACTTCTTCAATTTCCAACTGTTTTTAAATAAAATCAATTCATAAAAGTAAATAGATAAAACCGTATTACAAACTCGCGATTACAATAATTCTTCAAATATTTTCCTACACAATTTACACAAGATTCTGCTCGATTAAAATGCCTTTGGTATAAATTCTTTGTGTCAGGATAATTTCACATAATTTCAACTACATTAAAAGTTCTTGTCATTAATTCCTCTTTTACAGTTAATTTTCATTCGTATTCTAACGATTTTATTTAATTCTACAATTAGTAATCCATGACCTACAAGGCCGATTAATTGATCCACCTTGTTCGATTCAGTTCTGTAAATCGTACCCACCGGGTTGGTCTAGTGGTGAACGCGTCTTCCCAAATCAGCTGATTTGGAAGTCGAGAGTTCCAGCGTACAAGTCCTGTTAAAGGCAGTTACTTTTATACGGATTTGAATACTAGATAGTGGATACCGGTGTTCTTTGGTGGTTGAGTTTCAATTAACCACACATCTCAGGAATGTTCGAACTGAGATTGTACAAGACTACACTTCATTTACACTCATACATATCATCCTCTGAAGTAATACCTGAACGGTAATTCTCGGAGGCTAAACATGAAAAAGAAAGACCGACCATTCTTGGGACGTATTGTTTCATTATATGTGTGTACATTATTATATTTATTACGCAACCAGGAATGAACTTTAGTAATTAAAGTAATTATTTAAATGATTTGTCCCTGAGACAAACCACATTATAATCCATATTTTCAAATAATGAAGTTTGTACTAGTCGTATTAGATTGTTTTTTGAAAAAAATTGTGCCTGAAGTTTATTGTGGTATTATATTTAGATTATCAAGTTACTTATGATATAGATCATATCTCGATGAGAAACATTACGACATTATAGATACACATTAATGTATTTAATAATTTTAGAACAATTTAATACGTTGAACAGAATTAGTACATGCGGTTTTTTTAATCATTATTTATTTTATTTTTCTAAGAACCTAATCTGTTCCATCTGTATTATTAAAATTACGAAATCACTTGGTAATGTAATCATTATGCTTATAATCCTATTCATATTATCGTCTATAATCTTGTTATTATTACTCAATCGAGTAGATTTGTTATTCTATAAGCCAATTGTTTAATCCGCCTACATAAATGTTAAATGAGATTTGTGTTTACTTATTTTGATATATTATGTATGAAATTTGAAATTGTTTGCGGATTTTCCGTTTAATATTACCTTTAAATAACTGCTTCTTAGAAGTTTTATTCATTTTAGATGTTAAACGGAAGAGAATTATTATTATTTTAACATAATGTGAAATTATTTTATGAATTATTACATAGTAAATTGTACATATATGATTATAAGCGTATTCAACATTCATTTGTTAATGTAGCGATAATAATACTTTCTCTAATCAATAAAATGGGTTATGTAAAATATACACTTTTTCGTTTATTTGATATTGATAATAGTAATTAATTAGTTAATTGTTGTTTTGTTTTTTGAAAATATATAAAAATAAACTATTAATTTGTAATAAATTATGTTTGATTTAATTCGGTCTGATGTAGGTTCTGTGTGCTTAAAGAAAAATATGTATATATATATTTATAATCTAATAAGTACTTTAACTGTTCCGATAAAATAAATATTAACTAAGGTATTATACTTTCACTTGTTTGTTTTTTAATTTAATAATAGTAATTATTTAATAATATTAGTACTGTATATTGATAAAATTATTGCGCTTTTTTATAAGTATTTAAAAATATAAACAAACATGTTTACAAACGTGTTGTGTGTTTACTCGTATACTTTATTTAGCTTACCACTGTATATATATATATATATATATATATATATGTAGTTATATTGATAGAGGAAGTTAAAAATTAATTTCTTAATAACTAAGTTTAGCTGCTCCTTAATAGAATCAGCAATTACCCATCAATAATTTTGGGTTTACCAGCATAAATATATGCTGCACCAAAAGCTGTTTTTTTTCCTAGAAATGTAATATTTAATCAAATCACATGCCATGTTTATTATTTATAATTAATTGTTCCAGTTTAATAAAATATTCATAGCGTTTGTTCTATATCAGTAGATGAAGCGAAATTCATTGAACTGTGTGGATAGTGTGCTTTAATAAAGAGTTAAATGCGTAAAATAATGTTTTGTATGACTTTTATTAATGGAAGATAAGTTCTGGCTTTGTCGGGTAAGCATTTCAGCCATTAGGCTTACTGTGTGGACACAGGATAGAGAACCCAAATAACAACCCAAACAATTATATCCATTCGAGTTGATCCGCCGGTTAATTCCTTTCCATTAACTGTTCTTACTTCTTACTGTTAAAGTTCTGAGATCTTCATGATGCATCTAGAAAGATCCAAAATCCACATTCACACAAATGTGGAGAAACACGTATTTGGAAAAGAGATGAGTTATGAGAAAGAACGATCTTACAACAGACGAACCGCGGTATTAACAAAAAATACCATCCGAAGAAAACTTTAAGGTTTCCTCCTGGCAAAAGACACATCCCATCCATAATATTTTAAAAGATACTGGTCTTTTTATTTGGATAGAAGCAGCATATATTTATTTAAAAGTTGATCCTTTAAGAATATGGTGCAACAAAAACTGTTTTAAAGAGATTTTAAAACCACCCGAACACTAGCACAGTGTTTCTATAATAAAAAATATTCGTCCAATTCGTGGTTGTGTAGTATGTATTGTTAATCAATTGTATTATATTACTAAAAATTACTCGTCTTCATGGTTAATGGCTTACCAAGGATTTACCACAGAAAAACAAAGTAGTCTATATTTCCTTAACATAGGCCCAGTGAGCGTTTAAGAAAAAACTACTGGGAAGAAAAGGATCAAAAATATTGAATCGGATGGGGGTAATAAAGTGACTATCTAAACCAAGAGTGGGCCATGAAACGAGATAAATAATATTACCTAATTTAATACTTCAGAAATTATGTTACGTATCATTTGGTTTGCTTGGCATTTCTCCCGCCACCACTCCATTCGGTCGCCCTAAAGCACAGACCGAATGTCTGTGCCACAAACGGCTACTGAGCTACGAAACAGTTTAGCGACAAGTGTCCTAACTAGCTCCTGCAGCTAACGTTAAAACGTGAGCGGAATAAGCGTGGTACCATACACCACTCGTTAGCGTGTCCCACCGCCCACTTGTCATATATCACTAAAATGGGTAGGCGCACCCGGTCAACTACTAAAACATATGTGACTATCAATTAATTTATCTTGTCAAAAACAGCAATTCGCTGCCACGCCTAGGCCGCTGAATGCCAGCAAGTAAAGTCCGCGCCGAATGTCCACCATTAAAGTGCTTAGAGCCTTAATCTGGCTAGTAGCCAGCCATACCTCTAGGTTAGCTTCCTACAGCAGCGTGGTAGGAATCTTTTCCCTTAGGTAAACTACTGATGTCGGTTGAACAAAGCAACCGCGTCAAGGAACTCCCACACAGTCCGACAATACGGCTCTTGCCACATTGAATCGCCGTTTGTCAGTGGTCAATTTCCTCCTTGAGTTTCAGGGTGGCCTAAGTTCCGCCCCCCCCCCCACCCAAGATATGGGCAGTCGAACATCATGGGTTCGTTCGACTAGACCTCCCCGTACGCACAGTTGCCAGGTGGAACCGAAACAAATATTGGTTTAAATTTACATGGTAGGAGAACCTTTGGTGCTCCCGTTGCCCTTAAAAACGGAGAGTCACGTCACTGCTATACTATTGTTCTCTGAAACATTGGCACACCATGATTTGTAATCTCTTAGAGCATAAACGTGATCCATGATACGTTGGTTAGTAATCGTCGCTGTTCCAAGCTCGCCGTTACTTGGCGGCGACTGTTCTCTAGGTGTATTTGTAACCTCGCTGTCTTAAAAATTGGAACAAATAAGGTAAAGCAACAAATTTCATGTTTCTCTATATTTTGTGAAACCCTACTTGAATTCAAAAAGGAATTAAGAACTCTTACTCTTACATTTATTAGTTAAAATAATTCCTTAGTAATGTATTTTTCTTTTATTATTCAAGGAAATATTACATTCAGTAAGAAACCTAACAGAATAAAGAATGTTAAACATTAAAAGTACGAAATGATAGAAATTATACCTTGTATTTATTATTTTTTTTATGTTAAGTACCAAAATTTAAAAAAAGAATAAAATATAGAAAAGTTCTTAAATTATTAAGCTTTTTTCTTTGAATAATATTATTGCAGCTATATATATATATATAATATATATATATATTCGTTCTATCTCTTTGTTTATTAGCAACAAATGTCACTCAAATTTATTTTGTAGGATTCTTTTTCTTATCCATTTATAATATGTATTATATTTTGGGGCTGAGCACTACTATTACATTCTGGTTAGAAGCTTTATTTACTTAAACCTCGAATCTTTTCATATGGCGTAGCTTGTTTTTATTATTTTTTTTAATATTGCTCAAATTTCCTTTAGTATTTTCTACCATTTAAGATCTGATGTAGATATTGTACAATTCTGGTTCTATTTTAGACTATCACCGGCTTTGTTCACTCTTATACCTTATTTAAACCGCTCATTATTAAGGTTTCTATATAATTTAGGGATAGTTCACTAATCTTATTCTGCAGATTTTGAATGATTATATTTTTATGTCAGAAAAGTACTAAATGATGTACATTGTTGCTAAACGTCTTATAGTACCAAAACAATTCGCAATGTATATATTGAATACGAATGAATGATCTTTGCATGTACGCTTATTATGACCGTTGTTATTAGATGGGGACTCGATATTCATAACTTGAAAAACCTGCACTAGAGCTGAAGTTAAATAACAAAATATTTAACAGCCCAACGATTGCCATTGATGATATACAGGTTGAGCCAAATAATTTATTTGAACGATTAATTTTTTGATTATCATTATTATTTTTTTTTTCCATGTCCAAACAGAATAAAGTCATAATTTATTACGATTCAAGAAATATTTCTTTATTTCAAGTCTGAATGTTTTATTTATTATTGTAAAATTTTAGCTATTATACATTTTATATATATATATATATATCTTATGTGTAGTACATGTAAAATCTATGGCGGGTCCTCCCTCCATGCTGCCTCTACTTGCCACCTCTAAAGCACTCCTCGCATGCGTAACACGTGCTACTGGTCGCAACAAAAGTAATGCGTACGTGCTATTGAAAAATAATTTTCGTTAATAACTACGCCACGCCAAATAAAATCATAACATTATAGGTATAATACTTAAACGACTCATTTCATATTATTTGTATTACGTCATTGTTACTGTTTATTTATAGCAAAACCTTACTTTAACATACTTTGTAAAAACATATCCTTTCAAGAAACAAATAAATAAATTACTTCACATACATCTTAAACAAATTATTAGACATAAATAATTTTTTTTATAATAACAAATTACTAGAATATATTTCGTTTCTATAATAAGACGTCATAATTAGATACGGTGCAAGTCATTGCAAATTAATTGATGTGACTGTTGGAATATACTATATAGCGGGAGGCGTATAGCTGTTCATATTACGTGCGAGAGAGATAGTCTGATAGGACGGGTGGAATAGTTAGATAATTATTCCTTTATGAAAACAACTCGTATAGCTGCGTGTATTTACATAGTATGCACTACGTTGTCAGAATCCACCGGGTTGGTCTAGTGGTGAACGCGTCTTCCCAAATCAGCTGATTTGGAAGTCGAGAGTTTCAGCGTACAAGTCCTAGTAAAGTCAGTTATTTTTATACGGATTTGATTACTAGATCACGGATACCGGTGTTCTATGGTGATTGGGTTTCAATTAACCACACATCTCAGGAATGGTGGAACTGAGACTATGCAAGACTACACTTATACATATCATCCTCTGAAGTAATATCTGAACGGTAATTCCCGGAGGCTAAACAGGAAATAGAAAGGAAAGGTACATTGTCAGGGTAGTTAATAGTGGGGTAAGCCAGCCGTCAACCTATGTGCACAGTAATAACCCACCCGCTATACTATACTTTGGCTGCTGGTGTAAGAAGTCGCTGAGTGATGTAAAGAGCAGTGTAGGAGGGGATGCCATAGCTTCTTCTGACCCGCTTTCTGATATTAAATTTACTATAGTTATGGTTTATTGCATTGATTCCCAAAGTGGTCCAGGTGGACCCCCGGGAGTCCACGGGAGACTCGACGGGGATTTTGACACGTTGGCGTGACAAAAAAATGGGGGTTCACAATTCGTAAGCGGAGGTCCACGAAAATTCATCTGGTTTCGATAGTGAAGAACTAAAATGTTGGCTTGACTTTGCGTATCAATCTAGGCAGATAATGTTTTGAGAAGCTCAGCGACTGTTACTTGTAAAAACTTGCATATTCCATATTCAGTACAACAAACGTGTCGAGACTTGCAAAGAACCGCCGCCGTCCGCAACGCTTGTTCAGACGTGCAAAGGGACGAAATACGACTTGTGGTGTGTGCTAGCAATCTTGCATGAACTTGTTTGATTCTTCACTAATATAAATACGATTTCCAACGATAAACGTTACTCACTTGTTTCCGGAATTTCGAAAAGAAAAGTAAAGTGAAAGATGTTAGCGTTTGCCAGTGTCGGAAAAAGTAGTAAGTACTTACCTGCTACCCGTAACGCAAATTTTCATAGTTAGATCTAATCTTCACATTTTCCGTCGACTGGAAATATGGTAGAAATGTAGCTGCAGGGGTCCACCGGAACCAGCAAAGTTTTGAAAGTGGTCTATGAGAAAAATAAGTTTAGGAACCTCTCTGGTTTAAAGTATCTTTCCGATTTTTAATGTTTTTATTCAATTTCTTATTTTAACTGATTACAGAAAACTAATATTACAAAAAAGTCACATGAAATTAGTCTCACATTGTTGCAGTTGAGCAGGTTATAATAATTTATAAATATGTAAAATTTTATATAAAAAAATCTGATGTGGACACTGCATGACTTCCTTGTACGCTTATTAAATTAAATATTACACATTTTTAAAAGTACAGAAAATGTTATTTCACTAATTACTTCTGATATTTTTTTTATTGTTTTGTTATTATTAAATTATTATTTATTGTAATATTTTTGTTTTACAATCACAGGTTAATAATTATTAATAAATCAATATATTTAAAAAAAGGAAATGCGGTCGAATTCGAACCGATGTGCCTTCCCCTTGTAAGGTCCAAATATATCATTAATTATTGGCTATAATTTTGGAACCAGTGAATATAACTACCATTTATCGTTGAAAAGCTTTCAATGAGAGATTATTACTGTAGTTAAGAAAAAATCCAAAATACAAATTTTTTGGTCGATTGTAATCAAAAGAGGAGGTGTACAACTAGATATTACAACAGTCCTAAATCCAAAATTTCAAATCCTACGGCTAATCGTTATTGAGTTATGCGAGATGCATACATATAGTCGTCACGCTGAAACTAGTTAAAATCGATTCAGGGATGTCAAAATGGCTATTTCCGTTGAAATTTGAAAACCGAAATTTTTCACGATCATAACACTTCTTTTTCTTCGTACAAAGAAGTAAAAAATCTATTTCGGATAAATTATTATGCGCAATAATTGTTTTTTAATGAATGTAAGTCAAATTAAATAAAATATAAACTGTTCAAACGATGTCCGGTTAACAAAATGCGTTTCAGATGCACGAGTATATTAGAATTGAAATATTAATAAAAATAATAAAAATAATTATCTATAGAACTCAATAAACACGTGTATTTTAATTTAGTTTATCCTGTTCATATTATGTTGTAACTAATTCATTACTTAGTATCTGCAGTAAAAACAAGGCGCTGCTAAAAAATAAACAACTTTGGTATGATTTTTCCCGTGACGCGCAAATAAAATTGAAACATTTATTTATTTTAAATTATACATTTATTTCTTCTTTTTTTTTTTTATTAAAAAGTAATTTAATAATATAACACTTAAAAAAAAAAATGGTGCAGTCTTTCAATGCTGATCGTAATAATTGACGTCATAAAGGTGAACTTGAAGGTAATATTTAACCTTGAAGAAGTTTTTCTTTGTTTTCAGCAGAATTCTATACTCGATGTAAATTATTTACTACTAAGCAACTTGCTGTCAGTGAAGTGTAACCGGGTAATACCGTTTTGTTTCCTAATGTTTCTTTAGTCATAAATAAATATTAAACACTGGTTCAATTATTATTGTCAGTCGAAAAGTCAGTATCTGTAATATTTAACTTCTTTATATATCTGTATTTCCATTATATCAATTAATGCTCCGGTTTTTTTTTCGTAATTAAAGAATTCTCCACAGAACCTTACAGAGAAGTTTATAGGTGGGAATATGGAAATATAATTTCGTAGCATGTGAAAAATGCCCATGCCTGATCGGGATTCAAACTCGGGATCCCCAGACGAAAGCCCGAGAAGCTACCACTCCGCCACTGAGATCGGCAGATTGTTGTCATTGTTATGTAGCTATTTAGTTACTTTTTTATTTACTAAGAATCAGTACTATTTTCTTATGAAATATTAGTTCTGTTCTAGACGTTTAATTGCTTAGAGATTAATGGTATAATAGATTAAATCTATTTTACTAGTCTGCGTTTCTTAAAATTTGTAACATGACCAGAAAATAGGAAATATGTACATTACAATTACATATATGTATAAACTGGAAGAGATGAAGAAGAATATGAAAGATCAGTAATAAAACACGTGAGCATGCTTACGGTAACATCGATACTAATGGCCCCCCTCCTCTGCAGCGAGGCCAATTTCTGTAAGTTTCTTTTCTTGCCAAGCGCTGATGACCAAACCGGTATCGCATGTAGGAGGACTGAATTAGCCACTGCAAGAGTAAGCTTCCTTTTGCGAGAACCTGTCTCCTTTCTGTTACTCATAGTCTGCCTAATGCGCCAATGATTATTTCTGTTCGTTTGAAGCCTCCCTGATGTGAGTTGTGAACAGGCCTGACCTATCTATCCAGACACCCAAATATTTCATTTGCCTTGAAGTACATACCCTAAGTCCGTCATCCATGATGCTTATCTCTGCTGACTTCCGTCTGCCCACAATCGTTAGGATAGCTGTTTTTAGGGATGCTAGCCTCATGCCTCTCTCTTTGAGCCAATTGCCCATTTTTGGAATGAGAGTCATTTGCGTCTGTTTTTACCTCTTCTTCTGTATACCCCGCTGTAAGAAGGGCTAGGTCGTCAGCATAAGCTGTTAAGATGCTGTCTCCATGAATTTCTTGTCTCAAAAGGTTGTCAAAAGCCACGTTCCATAGAATGGGGCCCAGCACAGGGCCCTGCGGAACCCCACCTTCATCTGAAACTGAACCTCCCCCTCCTCCGAAGGCACAGTTAGTTCCCTATCATGAAGATAGTTGTTGATCCCTGAAGGTAATCGCTTAAGCCCCTACGTCTAATATTTTCTTTCATGAGCGCCCAGGGGACGCTTCCAAAAGCACTTTGAACGTCTAGCAAGACGACAAGCGGAATCTTCCTGGTTCTCCTACTACCCTCAGATCTGCTTCTTGCCCTGCCCATCATTCTGTTGCTCGTATCTATCGACGAATTTCCTCTAACAAATCCATATTGTTGTTGAGACAGGCCCCCGGTTTCTTGAATCTCATCATTTAATTTTTCGCTAACATCCTCTCGTAGACTTTTCCCATGGAGTTCAGGAGGCAGATCGGTCTGTATGAGGACTTCTGACCCCCACCAGTCTGCTTAGGAATCCGGTCCTTGGTTTTTCTTCAAATTGATACGCATTAAAACCCATCTTTACTCTTCTATTGTAAATCTCCTCTCTTGTGAGATGGGTATCTCGATAAATCCAGGTTCTGTAATGTGGAATAGCTTTAGTATCGCTCTGAAGGTCTGAGCTCTATATAATGGAGTGGGTGGTTTACCAAACCTTTTCATCAGAATTCTGTAAGCCTTCCCTCACGGGCCCACATACATGTCATTTACTATATTTTTCCAGGCCTTCCTCTTCAAAGTTTTAATCTCCGCGCACAATCTGCCCAGATTCGAGTTCCTCAATGAGTCCTGTCGCCCTCCTCTTCTCACATTGCCTATGTGTCTAGCTCGTGTAGCCTCAGATCTTAAAGTGGCTATTTTCTCCGACCACCATTAAACCCCGTCTCCTCCTATATAGGTCGGTACGAACGGGGTATTCAGTACCACCAAACCTGTCGCCCCAAGCAAAGTGGTTAACGCGTAGCCTCTATTCGTAGAGCTAAAGCCTCCGAGCTCCATGCATTCCGCATTCATGTCGCCTACCAGGATCACAGGTTTCTTGGAAAAAGATTTCTCAAGATCATTCACGTAATCATAAAATCTGTCCATTCCCGAGTTTGGGGAGACACATCCACTTGCTAATAAGTACTCGGACAAGTCCATCCCCACATAGTCATATCCCCTGGTGATATTCTCGACAGCAAACCTGGTTGATACTGATCTGACGACCACATCGATATGCATATCTACGTACCAATCACCGTGAGCAACCATTCTACTATTCGGTTCTGACATCAGGAGAAAGTCTATTCCAGACTCCATTACTGCCACCCAAATCAAATGATGAGCAGCCGAGCACCTATTTGCATTCATATATAAGCACCTCATTTATTGTGCTTACATTCCTGGATACCCATTTCGTGACCGGCCACACAGAACACACCTAGGTTTCTCCTTACAGTGTGTCTTATGGTGTGATATTACTACGTCATTTCCGTTTATCTTATCATTGTTTCTTCAAGTACTAATCTCTTTCCATTTAAGTGGAGTCTTTTTTTTCATTAGAAAATATAGCTTCGTAAGGAAAACTGTGAATTTTTTAACCGTAAACGCAGCGTTATTGAATTTTGGACATTTAGTTTGGTTTCTTATATGATGTAGGAAAAACGACTGTTTTCAACAGTAGAGTCGCTTAAAAGAAATCAATATTTTGATTACTAATTTGTATTTGATTATATTGATTTTTATACTGATCGAAATCTTACATTTTGTTTTTTCTTTCTTGAAGTGATGTTATAATTCTACAAATAGTCATAGCAGTTAGAAGTCAGCTGATTCTTCTAGTATTAGTAATCGTGTTGTGGTTATTAGTGCACTCGTACATTTTGGTTTATCGTATTATGAAAACAACTTGAGCGATAAAGGTTGTTTTACGAAGAAAAGAAAATAATTTCAGGATTATTCTACGAAAGAAAATAAATTTAAAAGAAGTTCATATAAAGGTTATAAAATGCAAAAACTTTTATCCCGATTTCTGCTCTTGAACTCACACCAACTTAAGGGTTATGAAAATATTGGTATTTGTTTTTAATTTGGTATCGAATTCTAAAATCCAATTAAATAATATTTTTTTAAAGCTTATTCTATTTTACATATTTTAAACGATAGTATTTTAGTTATAATTTTAAAATATTTCTAGTGTTACAGTCTTAAAAACAGGATGCATAGAAATGTCATATTTCTTACAAGAAGAAGAAAAAATCTGATGTGGACGCTACATGACTTCCTTGTACACCTATTAGATTACATATTCACTTCTTTTTTTTTAAATGAAAAGTATAAAATTTTATTTCATTAATTACTTCTGATATTTTTTCTTTTTTTTATTATTATTGAATTATTATTTATTGTAATTTTTTTTTTTACAATCAGATGTTAATAATTATTAATAAATCAATATATTTAAATTAAAAAAAAAAACGACATGAAGTCGGTTTTGAACCGATGTGCCGGTTTTGAACCGATCTCTTGTAAGATCCAAATATTTCATTAATTAAAATTTTATTTGACTATAACTCTGGAACCAATAAAAATTAATACCACTTATGATATATTGTTGAAAAACTCTCAATGAGGGCTTATTATTGCAGTTAAGAAAAATACCAAAATCCATATTTTTTTGGATTTTGGGCTTTTTTGGACACTTTTGGTCGAGTCGATTGCAATCAAAAGGGGAGGTGCATAACTAGATGTTACAACAGTCTTAATTCAAAAATTTCAACATCCTACGGGTAATTGTTTTTGAGTTATGCGATATACATACACATACGTACGTACAGACGTCATGCCAAAACTAGTCCAGATGGATTTAGGAATGGTCAAAATGGATATTTCCGTTGAAATCTGAAAACCAAAATTTTTCGCGATCACAATACTTCCTTTACTTCTTACAAGAAAGTAAAAAAGGTTAATTAAACACATTTTATATAATATTATCATTATATTTATCGTTAATCATTTTATATTAACATATAAATAATAATTTAGTTATAAGAATTATTAAGGAAGCATATTATCAAAATTATTTCATTTTTCATTATGATAAGAATTTAATTTTGAATATATTTGATAAAATTATTCAATAAAAAGGTTGTTGAAATAAAATAATTTCACTAATAAATGCAAATAGATCTAAAAGTAATTAGGAATATTATTCATCTCGTCAAGCAAGCTTTACCTAACGTTTATCACTTAATTCATATAAAAATATAATTGTATCACTTTTGTTAGGATTTTCGAGGTCATAAATTACAAGTTATGAATAAATGTTTGAATGATATTCTAGTTATTTTCATATATTTTAAAGATAAATCTAAATAATTAAAAAAATTACTTTACAAAAATTGTATTATAAAAAAAAACAAAATATATTTTTTCAAATAATATTAAAAAAGTTCCAGATTACAAGGTAATGGAAAAATACAATAATTAATCTAATGAAAAAAAATATGTTTGTTTTAGTTTAAGGACAAAAGAATAAAACTATTATTTTTATTTTAATAAGAAAAAATACAAAGGTTCGTACAATTTATTCCCAGTAGTTGTCATTAGGTATTCCCCTTTTGAATAATTATTTAATAAATAATAAAACAAAAGTGGTGACACTTAATTATTATTATTTGCTACTAATTTATCTTCCTACATAACTGCGTAACCAAGTAATTTTTCCAGGTAATTTTTAAATATAAATTAGAATACCCATATCTTTTTATGATGATATTATCTTAAAACTTAGGATTCGATGGGCCGATTTGAAAAATTCTTTAAATTCTGTGAATATTGAACTTTGATAAAGATTTTATCAGTAAATTTATCTCAATAACTCTGGAATTATGTATGGGAACAGTAAGGCTCCTTTAAAACGCTTAAATTTAAACCTTATCTTATATTATAGTAAATTTTTATATAATAATATCTTGAGTTTAAGCTAAAAAACATATGTCGTTAAAGTCCATGCGTTATATATTGCTAACATGCGTTTATTTTTGTGTTATCGTTGCTTTTCATTCAAAACTGATGTTAAATATCATTAATTAATTTGTTTCCTATTATCATGAAAAACTCAATTATCATGTTCCGTTACATGTATTGACTTGGTTTCTGTGTGTTTTTCTGATTATGTAGGATTGATTAAGCATGAATGAAAACAAAACCACGATTTCATACGATTATATATAGAAATATAAAGATATTATATATTGCAAATGTTTTATTAAAATTTAAAACTAGACGGTCATTCGGTTGTTAGTCGATCTTCATCACTAGACACGTAAACTATCAGTATGTTCAATTTATCGATCGGCTGAATAATGAATATCATTACCCTCAAAGAAATCAACTCAAATCAGTATCGTATGTACCGGTATATTATATGAGTCAGGCTGGATAGACAGTTTAACAATAAATTAATGTAACATATCCAGTTGGAAATAATGAATTGTACACACTTGAAGGCGTTATTGTACCCGGTGTAACTTCAATTTTTTAAACTATTTAAAAAGATTTTTTAAAAGCATTGAGTAACAAGAATTAAGGCTTTCATACACAAGACTATCAAAACTCGAGACAGCAAAGATTTTTAAAACTCAAGAAATAAAGATTCAAAGTCTCAAAATAATCAAGACTCCCAACACTCAAAACCCAAGACCCTCAAAACTATCTTGAATAAAGACTACCAAGACTCACGGCTTTCAAGATTCGAGACTGTCAAAAATAAGACTATGAAGATCAAGAGTTTCAATAGACAAGGCTATAAAAATTCGTGACTATCAACACTCAGGAATATGAAGACTCAACTCTATCAAGACTATTAAGACTTAAAATTATCAAGACTCGGGAGTAAAGTTTTCCAAGATTCAAGAATATCAAGATTCAAGGGTATCAAAACTCAAGTTTATCAAGACTCAAGGTTAACAAACTTCAACACAATCAAGACTCAAAACTATCAACACTTCACATTCTAAGGTCTCAAGACAATTAATGACTCAATATTATCTAAATTCAAGACTCTTAAATACCAGCTACTATCAAGACTCGGGAATAAAAGACTCTCAAGTTTCATGACTATTAAGACTTAACATTATTATCAAGTTGAGTTTTCTTTCGTTTGATTTTCTTGAGTCTTGAAAATCTTTAGCCTCGAGTTTTGACAGTCTTGTCTATTGAAAGCCTTGATTCTTGATACTCAATGCTTTTAAAATTGTTTAAAAAATTCAATTTACACCGGGTGCAGTAACGACTTTAATTGAGTGAATACAAGTGTACGCAGTTCATTACTTCCAACTAGATATGTTGCATTCGAGAGTTCTTAGGTTCAAATCCTAATAAAGTTAGTTAGTTACTTTTATTCGGATTTGAATACTAGATCGTGGATACCGGTGTTCTTTGGTGGTTGGTCAATTAACCACACTTCTCAGAGGTGGTCTACCTGAGACTGTACAATACCACACTTCATTCGCATTAATAAATATCATCCTCATTCATCCTCTGAAGTAATACCTTACGGTGGTTGTAGATGCAAAACAACCAAACAAACACATCTCAGGAATGGTCGAACTGAGAATGTACAAGACTACAGTTCATCTACACTCATACATATCATCCTCATTCATCCTCTGAAGAATTATCTAAACGGTAGTTGCCGGAGGCCAAACAGTAAAAAGAAAGATGCAAAACAAAAAAAAGAAAATATATGTAACATTATTTATTGCTATACTATCTATCCAGCCTGACTTATATAAAGTCATCGATCTAAATCGGTTCAGCCGTTGGGCTGCTGCAGTGGAAGGAATATAGATGCATATACCCTAAATACATTACACTTTTTAGTCACTCGTGTAAATGAGGTCCATTTCTGAGAATATCAGTTAATTTTTGTTATGGATTAGTTCTATCGTGATTCTGTATTATATTAGCAAATACTTCGTTTGAATTTTGAAAGTCGGAAGGTTTGTTGCGAAGATATAACATTTTCGAATAACCTGATCTGTTAGATCGAGAGTGTACCTGATTCATGCAAAAGTTAGCCTTCAACCTACTAACAAATACTCGGTTTGAATTTTGAAAACGGACGATTGCTAGTAGAATTATAATAAGACACCCTATCTCACCTCCCAAAACAATGCCCCAGGGGCACCCCGTTTGTTACCAAACGGGGTGACCAAACGTTTGATCGTGATGATTAGTATAGCCTGGCATTAATAATAATAATAATGGGTCATTAATAATAATGAGCTTCCCCACGGAAAGCCCGTTATCATTAAAGATAATTTTTTAAAGATTTATTTAATATTTTATTTTTAAGTAAACTTAATTCTATTATTTTTGTAATATTGTTCATTCGATTGATTCGAATCATTCAGTTCAAACCCAGCTCACACAGTGATAGAGGCTCATAATTCACAGTTCATTAATTAAATTTATTAAAGTTGGTCTTCAACCTGCAAATCTCCACTACTGCATATATATTTGTATCTATAAATATATATATATTTTTTTAATTTATGTATATCGCCTATAATACTCCTGGTAACGTATGGATACAACGCGAGGTCATACATCTAAATCGATTCAGCCGTTTATCTGCTACGGTAGAACAAACAATAATACATGCATACATACGTACTGTAACATGACGAGTATAACGGATTCCTTCCAATTATGAAGAAAGTTTGAGAAAATGATGATGGAAAGAATCCAGAAAGGAATAAAAAAGGATATTTTTCTCAGGTTAACAGATCCGTTTAACAATTTATCGTTTGTAATATAGACAGCGGCGTCTCCAACAGCTGTTGTTCGTTGAAAAGGGTTACCGGACCGTAAAAGAATCTACAGGAAATTGTAAGTGCGCGGTTGATGAATATTACGCATCAACAGTTAAGGAATGAGGCGGGTACTGATTCTGCAAGCCAGAGGATATAAATGCTGCCAGGGACAGCGGCAATAGAGTAGTTAGGCGAGTAGTTTCTGCGAGGCCATGTTCGGCGCAGTCGCGATAACAGTGAGTAGTTCTGAGTCGATCTACGAGGCCGTGTTCGACTCGATTGTGTGACGGCGTTGTCACTAAGAGTTTAGTAACAACGAGTAAGAATACGACACAAGCATTCTAATGTGGACAGCATTCTAATATGACGGTATTAAATTCATTCATAAAGTGTAGGGTTGTTCCGTTGTATAGAAAAAGTAATAATATTTGGAGAGAATTGATTTGTATGAACTTAATTTAATGTTATCTTGTGAATACGACAAAAATATGTTCTTCAACCTGCAAATCTCCATTAATACATACTTTTAATACGTATTAATACTTAAACAAGATACGTGTAAGTATTAATATGTATAATTAACACTTACACATATCTATGTAAGTTTAATATTAGCAGTCATTATAATGTTTTCAATCAGTTGAACTGTGTTCTGATTTTTATAATTTAACTGTCTTTTAACAAATCTTGTTTTGTATGTCATTTATTCACTATTATTATTAGTTATTGTTATTATTATTTATATTATTATATTGTTGTTGTTGTTATTACTATTATCATTATTATTTATTTTATTTTCCATACTTTTAGAGTAATAAATATGTTTGTTTTATAAGAAATTATTAGTTTGTTAGTCTCAATATTCTGGTCGTAAATACATTACATTTTTACTTCCTTGTACGAAGTAAAGGAAGTATTGTGATCGCAAAAAATTTCGGTTTTCAAGTTTCAGCGTAAATATCCATTTTGACTAGTTTCGGGGTGATGTCTGTAGGTACGTACGTATGTGCGCATGTATCTCGAATAACTCAAAAACGATTAGCCGTAGAATGTTGAAATTTTGGATTTAGGACTGTTTTAACATCTAGTTGTGCACCTCCCCTTTTGATTGCAATCGACTGCACCAAAAGTGTCCAAAAAGCCCAAAATCAAAACAAATTTAGATTTTGGAAATTTTCTTAACTGCAGTAATGGCCCTCACTGAGAGCTTTTCAACGATTTATCATAAGTGGCACTTATTTTCATCGGGTCCAGAATTATTTTTTTTTTGTCTTCAGTCATTTGACTGGTTTGATGCAGCTCTCCAAGATTCCCTATCTAGTGCTAGTCGTTTCATTTCAGTATACCCTCTACATCCTACATCCCCAACAATTTGTTTTATATACTCCAAACGTGGCCTGCCTACACAATTTTTCCCTTCTACCTGTCCTTCCAAAATTAAAGCGACTATTCCAGGATGCCTTAGTATGTGGCCTATAAGTCTGTCTCTTCTTTTAACTATATTTTTCCAAATGCTTCTTTCTTCATCTATTTGCCGCAATACCTCTTCATTTGTCACTTTATCCACCCATCTGATTTTTAACATTCTCCTATAGCACTACATTTCAAAAGCTTCTAATCTTTTCTTCTCAGATACTCCGATTGTCCAAGTTTCACTTCCATATAAAGCGACACTCCAAACATACACTTTCAAAAATCTTTTCCTGACATTTAAATTAATTTTTGATGTAAACAAATTATATTTCTTACTGAAGGCTCGTTTAGCTTGTGCTATTCGGTATTTTATATCGCTCCTGCTTCGTCCATCTTTAGTAATTTTACTTCCCAAATAACAAAATTCTTCTACCTCCATAATCTTTTCTACTCCTATTTTCACATTCAGCGGTCCATCTTTGTTATTTCTACTACATTTCATTACTTTTGTTTTGTTCTTGTTTATTTTCATGCGATAGTTCTTGCGTAGGACTTCATCTACGCCGTTCATTGTTTCTTCTAAATCCTTTTTACTCTCGGCTAGAATTACTATATCATCAGCAAATCGTAGCATCTTTAACTTTTCACCTTGTACTGTTACTCCGAATCTAAATTGTTCTTTAACATCATTAACTGCTAGTTCCATGTAAAGATTAAAAAGTAACGGAGATAGGGAACATCCTTGTCGGACTCCCTTTCTTATTAGGGCTTCTTTCTTATGTTCTTCAATTGTTATTGTTGCTGTTTGGTTCCTGTACATGTTAGCAATTGTTCTTCTATCTCTGTATTTGAACCCTAATTTTTTTTAAATGCTGAACATTTTATTCCAGTCTACGTTATCGAAAGCCTTTTCTAGGTCTATAAACGCCAAGTATGTTGGTTTGTTTTCAGAATTATAGCCAAATAAATTTTAATTAATGAAATATTTGGATCTTACAAGGGGAAGGCAAATCGGTTCGTATTAGACTGCATGTCCTTCTTTTTTTAACTTTTTTTAAAATTTAAGTATATTGATTTATTATTAATTATTAACCCCTTATTATAAAAAGATGTTTACGATAAATAATAATTCAATAATAACAATAAAAAAAATATGACAAAATATCAGAAGTTGTTAATTAAACAAAATTTGATGTACTTTTCATTTTAAAAAAATGTCTATATGTAATTTAATAGGCGTAGGAGAAAGTCATGTCGTGTCCACATCACATTATTTTTTGGGCAGTCTTGTAATAAGGTAAATAACTTATTAAAGGTGATACCACCATATTTTGCCTATTTATGAAATCAACAATCTACGTAAATTTTTATTGTTTTCACCCTTTCTTTTCGTTTCAGTTTCCATTTTTTTTAAATCTCTACTTTTCCCCTTTATCTATTATTAAATTGCTTCCAAATTTTCCATAAATCAAATGTGATATCGGCCACTCCCGCGTTTTTGTACTTTGTACCTACACCCATTACTTTTCGGTTTAGGTACGCACAGAGAATGTCAAATAATGGATTTGCATAAATTAAAAATTAATTTAAATGTAAAATAGTAAGAAAACCTAGAGGAAAACAAAAGAAAAATGTGAAGAAAGACGTGTAAAAGAGATCAGAGGTGGAGAAAGTTTTCAAAGAGGAATTCTTGTCGAAAGGAGAAATAGTGAGGGTGATAGAGAATTAAATAGAGATTCATGATCTGCAACTCGACCCAATAACAATCGGCTAATAAGAAAAGATGATAATGGCTTTGTACGAAAACTTATGCACGTTTGTGTATGAGAGTGCGTACACGTATTTTAATTACATTATAAGATTATGAATTACAAATGAAAAGATAAACCGTTACGAGAATATCAATCACTCGTATTACCGGTATATTAGCGTGTATAGTCACTAATTATTGAACATTATGAAAAATTATTCTAGTTTTACATTTACATGTGATTTGCCATAAGAGTTATGCTGGGCAACTGAATATGCTTATACATACTGTCTTGACTTGATTTCTTTTTTTATGAAATCTTATTAATATTCTTAACAAATACGTGTAATTAAAATTTGAAAAGATAATATTGCTTTGTAACAAAATTTAAAAAAATGAAGTAGTTATATTTTTAAAAAACTATTATTTTTAAATGTTTACCTAATACATGATTTATATTTATTTTTTATTATTATTAAAATTAGTACATTTTTTTTACTTTTAATTATTATTATGCGGAATGCGGAAAGTTTTTTTAAAATGTAAAATTCATGTCTATAAGTATAAGCCAGTGGTCAAAATCAGGGATTTATTTTAAATCTAGAATTTTTTTAATTTTCTCACCTTTCTCGTTATATTGCAACTTTATAGTATTAAAGATTTATTTTGGTCAGTAATCAACTTGACTGGTTTGATAATTTCCCCATTACTTTCTACTCTGCGCTAATCTTTTATTCCTACGTCTTTGATTGTTTGCTTTTAGTATTCTAATCTTTCTTTCCTTTGCAATTCAAACATTCTACATTTCCTTCTATTATTAAATTAACCTTTAACATTTGATCTAAATTGATCTCTTTCTTTTGATAAGAATTACTCAAATATTTTTTTTTCCTCCAGTTCGATTTGAAACTTTTTAATTTCGAAATCTATTCATTCGTATTATTTTTATCTCCGTTTATTTATCGGTAGAACACTTAGTCTCATAAAAATAATTTACTTTTGAAAAATAATAAAGCATTCGGAGAGGACAACATAACAGCTAAATTTTTTAAATTTGTCAGAAAAAATTATACTCAAATCTAGAAAAAGTTTTATTAAATTTAAATAATCCATCCATTTCATAAAAAAAGGTTACAAAACTGAAGTAAATAATTAAAATGTAATTTCACTACATCCTGTAACTTACAAAATTCTTTCGAGAATTATTCAAAACAGAAATAAAGATTTTATGGAGAAACAACTTAGTGAATACCAATGTGATTTCAGGAAAAAATCTTTGATCAGAACAAATCTTTGGTTTAAACTAAGCTATACGATGAATATGCTAAATAACTGGAAATATATCTTGATTTTTGTAAATTTCAGAAAATCTTACTCCTCAGTAGACAGAAATTACATATTTGAAATTTTAAAAGAGATGAAATTAAATTCTAAAATTATATATCTAATTCAAGGATCCTTAAAAAACACGTTTTCTTTTGCAACAAGACAGTACGCCTCCTCACTGACATGCTTTAAATCCCCGATATTTTTTTTGTACTTTCTGTGTTATATTAAGCATATGGAATTCTCTATTAAGTATACCCTACTACCACGAGGATAAATAGGAAAACTGAAAGCACTTATTGAGGTGTAATTTCTTGGGAAACATGGTCAAGCATGGCCGACTACAAAAATTATTTGTCGGCAAGTTAGGCTTATTAGTATGTAACGCTGTTGTTTTACCAAATAAGGTAAAGACCGTGTAGATCTATCTATATTTGTTAATTTTCCTTACATTATATTTTATTCTTGCGCATATGACTTAATTATCGAGAATTTCACCACATTTTTTAAATATGGGATTTAAAGTAAAATATACTTTTAAAAGTAATTGAATCGCACAGAAAAGGAATTTTTTTTTTATCTCAAGTTAACAAATTTTTTTCCTTATATATTATGTATTAAACTAGGTTTACTTATATTGCCGACGAAATTACACATTAAACGTCTTAGTTGACCTTTTCCGTTTTTGAAGAAAGGTTCATCATTATTTTGTAATAATTGTCCTTCTAATTGCATATATATTCTAGTATTTACTACGTATGAACTGAATTAAAAGTGCGATTTACGTACACACACTAGTATAATTACAGTCATTAAAAACGATAATTTTAATGCCATATACCTTTCATTTACATCCATGATTTTTTCTTTCGTTGTACAACTCGTAGACAGTATAAGCTGATACAATCATAAAATTATATTTAACAATTTTTAACCGAAAAAATGTTTCATTATATTTTTGTTTAACGTCAGAAAAAAATTTTATTAATTATTTAATTTTTTATTATCGAAATACATAAGTTTTGGCAAAAGATTGGAGTAAATATATTATTTCGGCTTATAGTTGATGTAGGAAGGTTTTGACACGGCGTTGGAAAGCTCTTTGTTAGAGCTACACTAAGTGTGTGCTGAAAATGTTTTAAAAATAAAAACTGTTCCGAAAATTAAAAAATGTATTTTTATTGTATCGTTTTAATAGGTAAGCGTATTACTATTTTTGTAATTTCAAACAACCCTCATTACGACAGTTTTTTTTTTAAATTATAATAATTATTTTTTATTTTAATTACAAACTGACTTATAGGGAGTTGAATTTTTTGAATTCATGATGCTATTGCGTCGTCTTGTTTCGTGATAGAAAGTCACTCCAACGAGAAATAAAAATTATTTACCTAATCTTTCAATAAGATTAAATAAACCTTACTTGTCATTTATAGGAGGGTATTCAAAAAACCGTACAAAGTTATTTCCTTTTATATTAAAACAGATTTTTGTTTTCCAAATAAATAGTTTTTTTAAATAGCCTTTTTTTATGTTATAGTTTGTTTTTGTTTTAATTTGTTTTATAAAATTTTTTCCTCTAGGGTGTTCAACAAACATCTACAATCTATTCATTTTTTCGAAGATTTAAGCGCTATAAATATCCTTTACTTCAAAATTACATCGAGGGCTAAAATTTCTTCTTTGTAAAATTCTTTAAATTTTTCCTCTCTCCAATCTATTTATAAACATTTGTTTTGTTATAAATATTATAATTCCTTTTTCTTATTCAATTTTTTGTTTTAAGTTTTAAAAGTTTTATAATTAGTTAAATATTTTTAAAAAGATTCATATAACTAAATAAAGAAATTTAAAATACTTTATTACTATTAATAATTGTAAATTTTAGTCATAAAAATAAAATGAATAAAATCATAACATGAACAGAGACAAAAATAATTTTTATAGTCGTTTCAGTTATTTATTTATTCTTTTGGTAATAAGACAGGTTTTTTAACGAGATCATCGTTAGTTATTGTTTCAGAGGATGAGGTGAATGACAATTTTGTAGCGTGTGAGATGCCATAGTTGACAAGTATTCGAATCCGGGACCTCCGGATGAAAGGCCGAGACACCACCACTCGCTCCACGGAGGTCGGCAAGACAGGTTTAGCCCCAATTATAAGTATTTTATGATACATGAATTTTATAGCGTATGAATATGTCAAGCCAAGAAGGGGATGCTAGTATATATATATATAATTGTACGTTATATAACTATATATATATATATATATATAAATTTTATACACAACTATAATTTGCTGTAAATTGTTTGCAATTGCTATAAATAATTGCAATAATTTAGTATTTTACATAAAAGTAAACATATATTTTTATCAAAATTATGCTAACGATTATCAGAAGTATTATTTTTTTATTTAACAATGTTAATAAACATAAAAAATAATTTTTTTAAATTAACTTTGTAAAAATTACTTTTTTTTCTGTTTTATGTCGCATCTTTATTTTTCCGCCACCTGGAGCCGGACAGGCAATCAAACATAAACTCAGCTCCGAGGGGTGTCATCGCCTCAAACTACCTCGACGGGAACAAAGCCCTAACCAGGCAGAAGGGACGCGGTCGTTTAGTGTCATGCCATGGTTCTAATGAGGAACCCCCAAAGGGATCCCCCACCGGGACTACGGTCTTTTCTTTCCTCCAAAGGTGCTGCAAGGGAGTCCTCCCGGACGAGGCTTCCTTCCTTTTTCCTGTTTAGCCTCCGGGAATTACCGTCAGGTATTGCTTCAGAGAATGAATGAGGATGATACTTATGAGTGTAAGTGAAGTGTGGTCTTCTACAATCTCAGATCGACCATTTCCGAGATGTGCGGTTAATTGAAACCCAACCACCAAAGAACACCGGTATCCACGATCTAGTATTCAAATCCATGTATAAGTAATTGCCTTTACTAGGATTTGAACGTTGGAACTCTCGACTTCGAAATTAGCTGATTGGCAATGCCGAGTTCACCACTAGATCAACCCGGTGGGTATCGCCAATCACCTAAACATCCATCACCAAACAGTGTTAAACCATCTGGAGAAAACTGATTACAAAAAAGAGCTATTTCTCTTTTCCCGTTCAGACAGTATATAATATTTCTTCCTGATATATATTAAACAATATTGTTGACAAGCAACATCCCTGCCTCACTCCCCTTCCAATTCCCATTCTTCCAGTCGTTTTGTCTCCTTCCTTCACTTTTATTCTCTGGCTATAATATAACTCTTTTATTAGCACCTCCATTTCCAGTTACTCCCTTCTTTTTGAAAATCAACAGTTATTTATTCCATCTAACTCTGTCAAACACATTTTCTAAATCGACAAATGCAACATATACTCTCACCCTCCTTTCTATGTATCTCTCACTTATTACTCTGAGTAGCTCTATAGCGTCCCTTGTTCCAACACCTCTTCTAAACCCACACTGTCTTGCTCAATACTGCCATCCAATTTATTATTTAGAACCCTTAATAGTATCTCAGCTGCATGTGATATTAGGCTAATCATAATATGTTCTTCCCACTTCTTTATATTTCTTTTATTTTCTATTGATATCATTATTGTAGCCTGGAAGTCATCCAACCACTTTTTTCTTCAAGTATTCCATTGCATAGATTTAGTAATAATAATTCTCCTGTCTCTCCTAGGGTTTTGAACAGTTCATTTGCTACTTCATGACACCCCTTG
The DNA here is from genome assembly GCF_047948215.1 of Lycorma delicatula. Taxonomy (NCBI): domain Eukaryota; kingdom Metazoa; phylum Arthropoda; class Insecta; order Hemiptera; family Fulgoridae; genus Lycorma; species Lycorma delicatula. The sequence continues at coordinate 42,502,468 of NC_134461.1, forward strand.
ACTTTTCCTTTTCTCATCATTTTAATTGCCTCATTTATTTCACTTTTTAATATAATGTACCCTTTTCAATCTTCATGAACTTTGTACTCTTCTTCGATTCCTATATCTATTTCTCTTGGCTTGTCTTCAAACGCATATAAATCCGCAATGTATTTTTCCCATCTCCTTTTTATTTCCTCCTTCTCATTAAGTGTTTCCTCATCCTTTTCCTCTGTCTGATACATTTTCTTCCCTAGTCTCTGTTTAAAAATTATTTCTGAAGCTTCTTTAAACATTAACTAATATCTCCCTTCTTTTTCCACACTTTCTACCTGTGTATGTTTTTCCTCAAGCCACTTTTCCTTAGCTTTTTCAATTTTTCTTCTTATTTCATTATTCAATTATATATTTCCTTTCACCTTCTTCTGCCTTTGCACATCAACTTTCTCCTTTCATTCATCTTGTCTAATGTTTCACTTGTAACCCACTCTTCGTATTTTGTACCTTTTTTAAACCCTTTTTTTAAACAATTTCTAAATTTTTGTAGTATCATAATATAATCAATTTGATATTTTTCTCTGTTGATTCGTGATACTCCAGTATTTATTCTTTATTTATGTTTTTTAAACCTGGTATTTCCCTGTACTAATTTTTTCACCATGCAAAATCTAACCTGTCTTTTTCCTCTTTCATTTTTAATCCTAGACTTATTTTCTTACTGCCTTGTTTTCCATTCCCTCTCCAACCACAGCATTCCAATCATCTCTAGCATAACTATACATTCCCCCTTCTTTTCTTTCACAATTAACTCTTCTATCTTTTAGTAACACTGCTCTACTTCCTCATCTGTGTGCTGAGTGGTTGGCACGTACACTTGAATTATTACAATATCTTCTTTATCTTCTCCCTTTATCCTTATCATCATCATCACCCTTTCATCATCATACTCAACCTTTAATACATTTCCTAGCAGTTTCTTATTTATCATTATACCTATTCCATTACTAGCACACCTTTCTGCCCCTAAAAAGTAAAAATGGAAATCCCCGCTTGATAACTCTTCATTTCCTTTCCATCTCACTTCATTCATACTGAGTATATCTAATTTATTTTTGACCATCTCATTCCTTGCATTCTCAAGTTTTCCATACTGTAGTAGTGTTAAGACATTCCATGTTCCGATTCATAATGGTTTTTTATCTTCCCTCCAAAAAATTTTCCTTTTCTCTCCTTAGTTCCTTAGAACTTCTTCATATGCATGAAACTCTATTGCAATGTGTATTTATGAAACTCCCGGAGATCCGATTGAGGGGCTTTATCTCTGGATACTTTTACATTAAGGTCCATACAGTACCATTAACTACTAAGGATTCCCCATGTAATTTTAATGCAGTAGTTTCCTGTTGTTTTGGGCATTCTAATGCTGTTGACCATACAGTTCCTCTGTCTTCAATAGCAATTTCTCACTCCCAGGACAGTAGAGTGTCAGGACACAACATACTCCTCGGCGGCTGTTGGCACTTGGTATAAGGGTGATTCAGTTATACCAGTGATCCCTTGGCTGCATGAATAAATAATTAAAACAAAAAAAAATCAAAATTTACAAAATAATAAAGAGAAAATTATTTCTATATTTATAAAATAAAACAAACAGTGACACCTAAAATCCAACAAAATTTTTCTGTGAAAATTAAGTCCTTTAGCATTATTTATTCCTTATGTTTATTTTTTAATAATTTTTGTGTAATTACTGATATATAGCAGTTGAAATACAAATTTACATCTAAAATTATAGTTTTGTGGACAGTTAATTGAACCTTCTGCCTCTTATTTTATTCCAGCAATCGTTTAGAATAGCTACTTTTTTTTATTTTTTATGAGTTCTAAATTTAAAATGAAATCTTATTTTATCTTTCTTTTTTTTATTGAAGGTAAATATAAGGTAATTCATGTAACCTGTAAGAAAGTAAAATATACCTATACTAAAATTTTAAGAATTTAATAGTTTCATTTAAAACAGTGGTGTAAAAAAAAGATGATTTTTTTGAGATTTTGCTTTTGCTTTATTTTATAATTCATTAATTTACCCCAGAAGCTTTTAAAGCTTGTAGATGGGAATACTAGAATAGGATTTTGTAGCGTTTGCGAAAAGCTATGCCTGACCGGATTCGGACCCGGTACCCCTCATGAAAGGCCGAGACGCTACCAATCCGCCCCGGACATCGGCTTTGTGTTATAAAAATAATTATTATATTCACTTTAAACTTGTATCGATTTAATTGCAGTAATCTAGGCAAGTAATCAGATATTTTACTGATTATTCACTGTAGTACTGCTACCATCCTTTGTTAGTTGGTCGGTCTCTCAACAATTTAAAGCTTTTTCGCTGACCATGATTTTCAATTAGGATACGCACTTACCATATGTTAATATTTGTGATTTTATTTGATTTTATACATATACATGCTTTATTAATATTCTTATCGTGCAGGCATTGAATAACTTCGGTCTGTGTAAATAAATTCTGACCTTCTTCTAATCATATTCCTACGCCTTGAAAATATTAAGTTTAAACTACGATGTAACATTTTTTCTTATTAATAAAAAAATTAAAAGTTTTTTCACTATTTAATAATTATTACTTATTATAATTAATCTTCTTGAAATTTTTAATTTATTTTTTTACTAAAGCGTGAAATTTTTATATATTTTTTCGTACTTAAAATATTATTTACGGGCATTTTTAATCAGCACTTTTATTGAATAAATTGAAGTAGGCTTGGCACTTATATTTATCATAGTTTTTTATACCAATCAGAAAGCAGTTTCTAGAATCTCCCAGTCTTAGTAGTTGAGACTTCCTCTCCGTCACATTTCTACATAACTAAATCTACTGAGCAGGTGGTAGCTTCTCGTCATTTCGTGCAGAGGTCCCGAGTTTGAATCCCCGTCAGGCACGGCATCTTATTATAGGCTAATAATTTCCATCGGGCTAATAAACATAGCTGTTGATGGCCGATCCTTCTTAACAATGAAAAACATAACTAAATCTAAGAAACAATCCATAGTTGTTTTAAGAAAATCAGCTGCAACTATTTGAAACGGAAAATTTTATTAAAAAATTATTAAACACTTTAATCTTTTCCTTTATTTTGCATTACTGGTCATAGATGTTAAATGTTCAATTTGTTCATGAACCCAAAGGAGGAAAATTACTTCCTAATTCAGATAGAATTTTTATATATATATAAAAAAAAAAACATTGTTTATAAAGGAATGATTCAACTTATATATTTCAAAAACTATTTAGTATAAATAATGTATGCTAAGAAATAATAAAAACCAACAAAACACTTTAAAACCATAACTACAAAAATCTGAAAAATCCATTAAAAGATATAAAAAACTAGAAGAAAAGAAATCACGTCCTTTTCCCTGGAAGAGAATATTCTGTTAATATTTCCGCATTTTGCAATTTTAATGAAATAATTGAATTTTTAAAACCTGTCATATTTATTCATGGAGCTAGCTTTACTGCTAGTTTAAATAAAGCGAAGAAATGCAGAATAAAATAAATTTATAAAAATTAATAAAACTGACTTCAGTAAAAAAAAATCGCTTTAAAAAAAAAAAAAATAATAATACGTTTTTAATCCTTAAAACTTTTAGTTTCAGAAATTGGCTCCAAATGAAAAACAACAAAAATAAAATATTTTCGCCATCTTCTACATCAAAATTTGATGAGAAATTGAATTTTTTTTTAATTTTAGACTCGTTTTTATATAATTTGCAATTTTTTATGACTTAACAAGCAATTGTCTGCTGTAATTAAAATTTACAATGATATCGTAAAACTACGCGGATGAGAATTCAATTGTTTGCAGTATAATTGGTTTCCTGATACATCATTAGAATATAATTTTCCTTCAAATAAAATACCAGCTACCTAATTATACAAGCAAAATATTTGTTGTAGAGGTTGTAAAATTAAACTATAAATTCACTTAAAAAAACAATATATGGTTATGGGGGTATATATAGTATGGGGGGGGTGTGTGTGTGTGTGTATATACACACATCAATTGCGTCGCTTTTTCCGACATCGTTCTACTGCCCGATACATAGAAACCGCAGCTCCGACAACTCGAGATTGCAAATTTGCAAATTTTCTTTGAAAAAACACAATTCATTACGAACATTAAAAACTTTCCCAAGCGTATTCGAATCGATAACGATCAAATCTATAAACATCAAATTCATGTACCTCAGGAAACCATCACGCCCAACATCTCTGAATAAGAAGCAATGATTGAACGAGCACGCAAACTGATACTCGTATACCAATTCACCCGAAACATCTACAATAAAAAAATTCATTTCCATCAACGCCAAAATCCGCACTGCAAACCGGTCATCCAATCCAAATGCTTGTAGCAACAGAATGCCTGGAACCGCTAACAAAACGCGACACCCGAGTACTTCAATCCAAAGAAAGAAAGATACTCAGGAGATTCTTAGGTCCAAGGAAAACGGATGATAACTACAATCTCCGAACCAAGAAGGAACTCTTCACATACAGTGAAAAACAAATGTAACCCGAAAACGCAAGATTAAATTCTATAACATCATTTCTTGCATTAATGAAGTGCTCACAAAACGCATCTTCACGTACATCAAAACTCGAAAGGACAATAGATGGATGGACGATGATATCTCTAAAGATATGCGAAAAATAATCATCACTGATGAACCGCAACACTTTTCTAGATAAGATAAAAAATTTCAGTGTGTTTCAAGAAGTAACAAAAAAATTCAACTCAATAAGTTGGTCTTATCTGAAAAGATAAAGCAGCTCTATTCGCAGTCCATTGAATGGACGTGCGAATAGGATTACCTAAATGTAAGGAAAACCCACCAGGTTGGTCTAGTGGTGAACGCGTCTTCCCAAATAAGCTGATTTGAAAATCGAGTTCCAGCGTTCAAGTCCTAGTAAAGTTAGTTATTTTTACACGGATTTGAATACTAGATCGTGGATACCGGTGTTGTTTGGTGGTTGGGTTTCAATTAAACACACATCTCAGGAATGGTCGAACTGGGAGTGTACAAGACTACACTTCATTTATATTCATACGTATCATCCTCTGAAGTAATACCTGAACGGTAATTCCCGGAGGCTAAACTGGAAAAAAAATTAAAAAAAGGGGAAATATTAGTTAAAAGGGGAAAGGGAAATATGTATGTATATAATTATGTATATATATAGCCCACCGGGCTGGTCTAATGGTTTACTCATCGCAAATCAGTTGTTTAACAGAAGACAAAGGTTCTTAGGTTCAAATTTTATTAAAAATTAGTTGGTTTTACACGGATTTGAATACTAGACAATGGATACCGATGTACTTTGGTAGTTTTTTTCTTCGTTTAACCTCCGGGATCACCGTTAGGTATTGCATCAGAGGATAAGATGGAATGATTTGTAGCGTGTGAAATTCCCACACTTGGCCGGGATTCGAACCCGGGACCTCGGATGAAAGGCCGAGACGCTACCACTCGCGTCACGGAGGCGGGTATACTTTGGTGGTTGGAGTTCAATTAACCACACGTTTCAGAAATGGTCGGCCTGAGCCTGTACAAGACTAAACTTCATTCACAACATGTCATACATGTACTTATATCAGTAGACTTATGGGACGTTGCTTATTGTTCATTAATTGAAAAGATAGCAACGCACACATTAAGAAAAAACACTTTTTTTTAAATTTCAACGTGTTTCAACTGATCTTTTGTCCTGGAGAGAAACTTATTTCTTAGATATTTATAAGTATCCGATGTTCTACATTATGCTTGCTAATAATAGATTAACTGTAATGTAAGAACAGAAATTACTGTTTTAAAATATTATGAATATTTAAAAAATGAATATAAATATTTTAAGTGCATGTTTAATTGTCTTCGGTGATGAGTAGAAACAGTGTACATAGATTGTTTCAGTATGGAAAGTGATAGGTTATTCTGTTGCTTTACATTATCTATTATCTATCACGGTCTTTCTTATTAATTGTACACATGTAAAAGACCTAAGATACAAGAGATACCAATCACAGTTTCTTTTTCTGAGAATAATGACGTTCACTACAAAGTCTGTTTCTTGAGAGCAGAATGAAAGTTTCACTTGAAGGTTTGAATATCATTTACATTTCGGTGGGTTTCGCATACTGATAGAAATCGCATATTTGGTTCAATGAAATAAAAAAACCACTAACTACTCATTTTTTTATTATTTACTTCTTTGCTAACCTTGTTGTTATTAGAGAAATTATCATTTTTACGAGCGATTATTGATGGATGATAGGTCGCCTACAACTGTTCTGGAAAAAGGTTAATCCACTAATGTCGTTAATCCTTTTATTATTTAAGATAAATCACGTCAGAATCTTTGTTGTACGTATGAATGGTTTCCAAAATTTTTCGATTTTCAATGCCCTTGCTGAATTCAGATTTTCCCTGACGAAAATGTCAAATTCTGATAAGTAAACTTTGCGAAATAGCCAATAATCTTTTACAAGGGTTAGATAAAAAGAAATAAAATATATTTTATATTTACAAAAAAAAAATGTAATTGAACAATTTCTATGTCTGAATTAAAAATGAAAATAAAATTATGAAAATTGTGTAATATTTCGTGGTGCTCCTGTGAGGAAGTTGCGGGTCCCCAGGGCACAGTTTAGAAACCAATGGTATAAATCATAGTCATTCAAATATTTTATTTTTTAATAAAATGCAATCCTAGTTTTCACGCATATTTTACAGTTCTATTAGTGCATTTTCGTATTAATTTCATAGTGTAGAAATCGTTTCGATATAATTTAAATTAAATTAATATTCAATATGAAGTTATTTGTATTGTAATAATTTTTTTTAATTATAAAATAAAAATATAAAAAACTATATATTTTTATTTATCGTTCGGAGATAAAATAAATATATAATGACCAATAAATATATTGAACAAGTTGTAATCAGAATAAATAATTACCGGCAAAGATTCTGTTGTTACATATTTCATTGATATGATAACAAAAGTTAACTGAACGCTCATTGTCGTGTTATGTGCGTGTAAGAGTAGTTTACCTGGCCGCCACATCTACATCGCATTCATTGCGTCCAGGTTACCACTAGCAGTAGAATATACACCAATCTACCTACTCGTCATTCATCGTAGTGCGGTGTTCAAAGACACTTCTAATTTCTGTTGCAGCGCTTGCTAACGCGTTTAGCAAATCGTTTTTTTCTGTTTTAATAATTTAAATTTATCATTATATAATATATAACTTTATTTATTACATATCTTTTGTTCATCGAATATAGAATATAAACAACGTAACTTTCCAAATGGGTATGTACTAATTATTTTTATTGATACAAAATCACTAATTATATAAAATTTTAAATAGAGTTTTTAAAAATAAAAAAAATCTGTATACTTTGTAGCCACCAGAATTACCTATTTTTATTTGCTTATTTATTTTTTGTTTTTTTTTTTTTAGTTAAATTACTACAAAAATGAAAGATACCGGCATTTATATGTAGACAAATTAATTAAATTTTATTGATAGAATTTTTATCACTTATGTCATCTTTTTATGGCTTTTCTCAATGTTATTTTTTTAAAATTTTTTATGTACTGTTTATTGAACTTCATTTTTTTGTTACCTTCGTTTATTCTAAACGGTGTTAATATCTACATTTATTAAATTTTTTTATTTAAAAAAAATTACATACATAAGGAAAATATTTATAACTATGATTTAATTTGATTTATACGTTTTTTAACTTCCAAAATCATGTTTCAAAAGTTATTACCTGTTTTCTATTTTCTTAAACGTTAAGAAAGAGATTTTTATGATTTTTTTTTTAACTCATAATGTAAATATTTTCCTTCATTCACCATTGCTATTCAATATGACTAGATAATTTTGTTCTTAGATTAGAATTTTAGACATTTTTAAGAGTTTTTCAAATTTTCTTTGGAAATACGATTCCAGTTGATTTTTGTTTTCATTTTCAGAACTTAGTTAATTATTAGTCCCTATGGTATACTGCAACTTACACCATAACTCTTGAGAAATTTTTTCGGCACATCTCCTTTCTCAATAAAAATTATTAGCATATTATTTTTTAATTTACTGACAAAGTTTAAATTTTGTATGATTCTGTAAATATAATTTTAAAATTCGTACAAAGGTGCTGGGTTTGTTTTATATTTTAATCTTAAAATGGTAAATTCATAAAAAATATATAATTTTTATTTAAAAACATGCACACTGTAAAAAAAAATTTTTAATTTTTTTTTTAAATTTACCTTTTGTCTTTTTACCTTCATTTTTCCTCAGTTATTCTGGAATTAAGTGGGTTCTGGGATTTTTTTGGCCGATTGGCTTTCTTGCCAACAACTTATTTGAGGAAATGTAATTTGAATTTTTTTAACGTGAACCTTAAGAAACGTAATAAACTAGCGGAATACGAACACAAAACCTGTAGATGAAAAATGAATACGCTATACATAAAAAAAAATTAATAATGGGCTGAATTTTTTTTATAAAATTTAATTATTTTTAATGAACGAATCATAAAAATAATTTTTATTGTCTTTTACTTCATTTTATACATTTATTTATTTATAACCGGTAGTTTTACTAAACAGTCTGTTGTACAATAATTGTTCAACAGTACTTGCTTACGCTCAAGATGATGGAGTTTTAATCAAATATAGTTCCATTAATTTAACGCAAACGCGAAAGTATATACATCGAGATTTAAATGAAAATAATTACACCTATAATTCTATGAGTCATCGCATTACACAGCATGCAAATTAAAATTCTAACTGTATATATGAGTTGTTAGAATATTTAATTTACGTTACTTCAAATACAATAAATGTTTAGCAGTAATAAGATAATTTTAAATAGCCTTGAGATTAATATTTATTTATTTTATTTTTTAATAAGTTATTTTATTAAATATTTTCCACGGCAGTGTCTATTGTACGTATGTAAGAAATTTTACTTCCCTGGCATCATAGTTCTAGAGCTATGCTGCAACGTTTCATGATCCAGGATCCCCCCCCCCCCCCAAAGTGGGGAGCTAATGTTCGTACGTACTTATGTACTTGTTTTGGCGTGTTTTAAGCTTAATAACGTTTGCCTGGATAAACCGATTATGATGAAATTTGGCATAAAAAGTAGTGTATTTCAGCTAATTTTTTTTTGTAAAAAGTTTGGGGTCAATATTTCCAGGGAGTGGGGTAGATAGTTTCTTTGCAGTCAATTTTCTCAAAATTTTTCATATATAACCTCAATTTAATTTAAGTTCATTACATTCATACATGCTTATTATCCACTAAAAAAAAAAAAATTGTTCCCAAAATTCTCCCCATCTCGAAAAGCTATCTTTTTATTTATTGCACATTTTTAACCGAATTTTTTTGTGTTTTTAAACATAGTAATAGCGCAAGTGACAAAAAAAATTACTTTCGGTGCAGTATTGGGAGAGCAGATCGAAGTTTAAAATTATCAATTTTTTAAACATTTTTAATTAAATAATTTCGAATTAATATTTTTTATTAAATAAACATTTTTTTACTTTATTTAAACGTTTAATAATAATATTATTATAATAAAATGTCATCATAATTCACCCCACTCCTCAAAAAAGAAATCTTTGGTAACTTTTTATTGGTTTTTCATTTCCCCATGGAATTTTTTTTAGTTTCTTTCTTTTAAAATAGTAAACATAGAAAAATCAAGAACTTATCAAAATCAAGAGGTGATGTTGGGGGTGGGGAGCAAAAAAAGTAAAAAAAATAATTTTTTTGGAACTTTCACAATTTTTTCATGTATATTATTTTTCCGCTATATAAGAAGAAATAACCAATGCCAGGAAATTATAACAAATTTTATGTAAGCTTTTTTTCTAAGTATATTGTTTAACTTGTTTATATCATACAAACACAGGATAGATTCAAACATGTTCGGATTTGAATAGTAGACCGTGGATACCGGTGTTCTTTGGTGGTTGGGTTTCAATTAACCACATATCTCAGGAATGGTCGAACTGAGACTGTACAAGACACTTCGTTTACACTCATACATATCATTCTCATTCACCCTCTGAAGTAATATAAGAACGGTAATTCCCGGAGGCTAAACAGGAAAAACAAAGAAAGAAGATTCAAATATGACAATTACTACCTTAAAGTATACAGTTTACTTTCGATTATCCTGTGATCCCGAATAATCAGTTTACGGCAAGTAGGAGCATATTTACATATATATTTTTAAAATTAAATAAAAATATCAAAACGTTAAATTAAAAGTATATTTTTGGTAAATTGAATTTTTTTATGTCTGCAATATCCATGGAGATTAATATTTGGGGTACGGGAATTTCTGTTAAATTTTCAGTATGGAAATTTTATTTTTAAATAAAACTTTTTATTTAATATAATGTTATAAGACTGATCTTACGTAAAATTGTTTATCGACATGAATTTTAGCATTCGATCGTAAATGACATGTACCGGGTTCATAAATCAAATAAAAATCAATTGATATCTTGTTCAAACGCAGCAGGAATTCTAAATTTAATTTCATCGAGTGGGAATAACGTATTCCTTCAAAGATACAAAAATAATTAAAAGAGCATTATTTTAATTAGATAAATATTATAAATATTTTTATTAGATAATATTCAGAAATTACTTACTACGAAAACGAATAAACAAAGTAACGATCTGAAATTTTTTATTCGAGTAATTTATGATATCAAAATTTTATTTATTTTAAAGAATTTTTAATTTCAGTTTAAAAAAAAAAATTAGTGAATTTGAATCTACTAATAGATGTATTTTTACAAAGTTTTTGGATTGTTCGTGATTTTACAATGTTAATAATAAATATAAACTTATATACATCGTATAATCTAAGCGATTCGTTATTATTAAAAAAAGTATTATAAATAAAAATAATTAATTAATTTAATAAAAAACAAACGACATTACGAGGTTGTCGACATTGCAGAATGGAAATGTCCTAAAAGAAACCGACCTTCCTCATCGCTGATGGAAAGGTTATCATTTGAGTCTTTAAGACGATTCTAGAAATAATTTTTGTATTATTTTTATTAGTAGTTAAAGCATATATAAGTAAAAACATTTTTATTATAAAAAGGTGGTGGTGGTGATGATGGTACTCTACGAGTACATATTTATGTACTCGTCTTAAATATGTTTATTCCTGTTTATGAAACAAAATAATAATTATTATTATTATAACTCAGTAGCTTTTCTTCGGTGAAATTAGTAATAATTGGGCACGAATAAATTAATGTCGAGCTTTTTTATTTATTATAAATTCTAGAATCCATCTGTTGCAATTACTATTACTATTACTGATGACCTCGGTCATGTTTTTACTATTTTAACGAGAACATATTATGATGGTTAATAGCCCTTGTCAGTCTAATTCAATCTTATCAGCCGGGTTGATCTAGTGGTGAACTCGTCATCGCAAATCACCTGATTTCGAAATCGAGGGTTCTAAGGTTCAAATCCTACTAAAGGCAATTGTTTTTATACGGATTTAAATACTAGATCGTGGATACCGGTGTACTTAGGTGGGTTGGGTTTCATTTAACAACACATCTCCGGAACGAAGGACCTTTATTTTTCCTGTGTAGCCTCCGGTAATTACCTTTCAGATAATACTTTACAGGATGAATGAGTGTAAATGAAGTGTAGTCTTGTACAGTCTCAGTTCGACCATTCCTGAGATGTGTGGTTAATTGAAACCCAACCACCAAATAACACCGGTATCCACGATCAAGTGTTCAAATCCGTATAGAAAATAACTGACTACTAGGACTTGAGCGCTAGAACCCTCGACTTCGAAATCAGCTGATTTGGGAAGACGCTTTCACCACTAGACCAAACCGGTGAGTTAGAACGGTGAACCTGAGAATGTACAAGACTATGCAAATGAATTATTCATTTTAAATTAATACTTCGAAGTAATACCTTACGGTGGTCCCGGAGCTAATCAGAGAATTAATAGAAGGTCCTGACCCTTTTCTTCTTTTAAAATTGTGAAATTAAAAAAATAAAATAAAAAGTAAAAAACATATAACAATAAAAAGCGTATAAACATTTTATTTTTTAAATTTAATTTTTTCTTCATTGTTTTTTATAAACAAAAGAAGACATTAAAAAGAAGCCGCATCAACAATATGTGTCATTAGAGACTTAAATAAAACCAAATATTCATAGGTAATTAGACGATAAATACCAAACATTGGATAACAAATACTGAAACAGGAACACGATCATTAGACTTTTTTCACTATTGTTACTTGCAACTTTTAACAATAGAATTTCATAAAATAAAAAATTTAATTAAAAGAATAAATTAAATTTTTTTAATAACTGTCTAGTTCGTTGAACTAAATGAGATGGTTATATTTTAAAAAGTAAAAATAATTTGAGGTAAACTAACGTCTATTATGTCTTGTAGACTATTATTATATCATAGATACATGATAATTTTACTTTTTTCTTTCGTCATTAATTATGTTGTATATCCATAAAAAAAAGTCTGCTTTATCTTTTCTATTAACTATGCTATAATTTTATAAATATAGTTGTGATTACTTCATTGTTATAAAGTTAAATTTTACTCTTTCGTAACTAAAAATTAATCAACTAAAGTTAATATTTTAACTCATCATATGATTTTATATACTATATTAAATGGATTAATTTATTGATCTGAATATAAACCATATGTAAGTTACCTGGAAAATGTATTTTCAGTATATTCCGGTTATCCGAATTCCTTTAATCTGAACTTTACGGATTAATCCTAAAATAGCGGTCTTATGTTGAAATAAATAATATTCTTAGATAGGATCATTTGTTAAATGTTTATTTTAAACTTTAAAAATGTTTCACTGCGAGTAATTATTTAAAAAGTACTATGGATCACTTTAAAGTAGTACAATATAATAATGAAAAACATAAAATGGCCGCTGCTTTGGTTAGTGTTGTCATATTCTGAAGTTACTTTTTGTCAAATTTTTTGTTTTTTAATATTATATAAAAAAATGAGTTAAAATCGTACTCATTTCGTTTAATTTTTTTTAATTACCACTTTAGTTACTTGGGTTGTAGTGATCTTATACTGAAAAAACGAGATTGTTTTTTAGAGTATTTGATTAATTTCATTTTTCTATGTGTAGTGGTTGAAATATTATTTAAAGATTTCCATACTTATGAACATCCGATGTGTGCATGTGTTTTTGTGTATGGTATTTGTGTATATTGCCGTAAACCAATTTTTTAAGTAAGCAGATTCTGCGTAATTGTAATGAAATTTTCATTCCGTAATAAATACGTTTCATTATGTGGATTAAAATTTAGCGAATATACACATACATAGATGAGGATTCAAGTAATTAAATTTGGATTTTCTATGTTTCTTCAGTGCTCCTCAAATCATAAGATCCCGTTTTATGTTCCCTCTTAAAAAATATTCAAAGTTAACAATTTAAGACAGCATCCGCTTAATAATTAAGTTTTTTTTTTAATGTTATAATTATTGGTTGCTACTATGTTAAATATGTTTTCGCTCAAATTTTCGAACTGAAATAAACAACGATCGTGCATAATCACTAATTATATTTATGATTTATATGAAGATTATTACTCTTTGCATCATTTTTATCACCCTTACATTATATCTTTTCAGATTAAAAAAAAAACTAACGTTATTTTATTATTGTAATATATCTTTTAAAAAGAATTGGAAAAAGGTAAAGAAAAATATCATTGACTATTTTGTAATCTCAATTAATTTCGTGCATACGTGAAACACATGAAAACAATTTTAAAATAAAGGGCATTTGTATGTGTCTGCGTGTGTCCGTCCTCCTTAGTCTAGCACCGGAATGTACCGATCACTAGCGGAAAATCCCGATACGTTAGTACATGTTTCGTAGTGGTCAGGTGTATACTTGTTATATTATTATATATCGACGATATATATGCGAAGTATATATTAATGATATATTTACTTCCGTGTACGAAATAAAGGAAGTATTGTGATTTTCATTTTTGTGAAAATGATTTCAACATTTTTGTTGAAATCATTCAGATTTCAACGGAAATATCCATTTTGACTAGATTCGGCATGACGTACGTATGTGGGTATGTATCTCGCATAACTCAAAAACGATTAGCCGTACGATTTTTGAAATTTTGGACTGTGGTAACATCAAGTTGTGCACTTCCCCAATTGATTGCAATAGACTGGACCAAAAGTGTCCAAAAAAGCCCAGAATCAAAACATTTGGATTTTGGACTTTTTGTTAACTGCAGTAATTTTAATTAATGAAATATTTGGTCTTACAAGGGAAAGGTACATAGGTTCAAATGCGACATCATTTCCTTCTTTTTTTAATTTATTTTTTCTTTAACTTACATATATTAATTTATTAATAATTATCCGATTGTAAAACAATTTTTACAATAAATAATAATTCAATAATAACAATAATATATATATATATATATATATATATATATATATATATATATATATATATATGTATGAAAAAATATCAGTAGTTATTAATGAAATAAAATTTTATGTACTCTTCATTTAAAAAAAAAAATGTGTATATATAATTTAATAGGCTACAAGGAGATCATGTGGTATTCACATCAGATTTTTTTATTTATGTGATTGTTTTTCTTTATAGAATAATGAACTATAACCCGAAAGTAGGCTCCGGAATGTACCGATCACTAGCGGAAAACCCCGATTTGTTAGTATCAATTTCTATAGTTAAATTTCCAATTTCTTTCGTTATGTCAATTTACATTATTAAAAAAAAAATATTTTTAACCAAAAGATAAATGATTTTGTGTCATAATTATTAGGTCTATTATTGTGAGAATATTATTCTCACAATAATAGTTCTCACAATAATTTTTTTTTTAATTTGATAATAATTTACGATATTAGAATTAACATAAAAAGAATAATTCATCGAATTGAACGTGAAGTAGAGGACATGAAAACAGACACATAATTACATGAATTTTCTACCATAACTCGGCTGTTTTTAACCGATTTTCAAAAATAAAATGCCATTTTGTTCAAAATAAAATGCTTAATATTTTACCAATAACATAAATTGTGATAAAACTAATATTTATGGAGATATAACGGATTGAAAAATAAGCAAAAGCTTGGCCGCCATTTTGCAATTTGTGAAGGCAGTTAAGTCCTGATTTTTTCTAATTTTAAAACTTTATTACCAAGACGCTTACAAAATAATAATCTGATTCGTCTATCCGAACTTGAGATATAGATTATTATATAAAATAACAAAATGGCGGACAGGGGTAGAACGAAAGAAAAATTGCCATTTTTCCTAAAGATATTTTTTTGTTTAGAAGTAGAATCTGAAAAAATATAGTCAGCCCGCCATTTTAGAAAAGTCTGTATAATAAATGTCAACCATTAGACTAAAGAAAAGGTCTTACTTCAGAAGTATTTCAAGATTATTAATAAATTATTCTATTATTTTTAGTATTATTAATAGATAATTCAAAAATGTATTTGATATTATTACTTTTTTTTATGAAATTTCGGCTGCTTATTTCATCGACTGCTTTGACCGGGATCGAATCCGAGACCTCCGTATGAAATGGCTGAGATGCTACCGCACCACCACGGAGATAATTATTACTTTCCTTTAATTAATGGTGCTTTAAAAAATGAATATCACGAAAAAACCACTTAGTATAAACAAAGATTAAATTATAATTTCAAATTAAATAATTCGTAACTATTATTTATATCCCATGTGAGTTGTGCAGGGGGTACTGCACATGTGCCGAGCGCTTAGTGTTTTCTCCTAATTTTGTTCGCTTACTCACCAGTTAATCTTATATCAATACAGATGACAAATTTCATTTTAATTGATGATAATGAAGGCTATTATTATTAATTATACATTTGTTTACATGTTATCAGATAAGAAATGAATTAGTATTGGAAACATATTAGTTTACTAGCTTCAGCATTATGGCATTCCTTAAGCATTCACGGTTACCACTCTACAATTATACAAAATTATTATTTAGAAAAAAATAAAGTTGCAAAAAATCATAAAGTTTCAAATATCCCTGTTTAATCCCTATAAAATAATTTTATATCAAATCAATTGTAAGAAGCACTGTTTTTCTTACTAGTCACCACGTGTTTTTAGTTTAATAAATTACACGTATACGGCTGTAAAGTTTAAGCGTAACTAATATTAATTGTAGTTAGACTGTTACATTTACATAGCGATTTGCTTATTGTTCATTTGGTGAAGCACTGTTGGCAGGAACATTGACTAAAAAGTAGCCGTAAATATGCTGTTCCACGTAAACAATTGCTTCTACACAAATTTGGTTGTATTCTCTGCGCTGATAACCAGCACTGTACTCGCTGATGAAAAAAAGTAAATAAATGGAATTAATATAAACAAATTTTTTATAAAGTTGGCTAACACCGATGTGATTAACGTTCGTTTTCAGGTAGCATTCCACAACATAAGATTATGTAGTGGTGCCGCCTGGCGCGTGATTAATGGTAATTTTTAAGCCGTCAATAAAGTGGTTTGCTGTGCTTGTGTCATACATTACATCTTGGAACAAAGAATACTTACTGAAGCAGAAGTTAATAATACAACTCGCTGCTTCAAATTATCTACAATTATACAAAATTATTATTTAGAAAAAAATAAAGTTGCAAAAAATCATAAAGTTTCAAATATCCCTGTTTAATCCCTATAAAATAATTTTATATCAAATCAATTGTAAGAAGCACTGTTTTTCTTACTAGTCACCACGTGTTTTTAGTTTAATAAATTACACGTATACGGCTGTAAAGTTTAAGCGTAACTAATATTAATTGTAGTTAGACTGTTACATTTACATAGCGATTTGCTTATTGTTCATTTGGTGAAGCACTGTTGGCAGGAACATTGACTAAAAAGTAGCCGTAAATATGCTGTTCCACGTAAACAATTGCTTCTACACAAATTTGGTTGTATTCTCTGCGCTGATAACCAGCACTGTACTCGCTGATGAAAAAAAGTAAATAAATGGAATTAATATAAACAAATTTTTTATAAAGTTGGCTAACACCGATGTGATTAACGTTCGTTTTCAGGTAGCATTCCACAACATAAGATTATGTAGTGGTGCCGCCTGGCGCGTGATTAATGGTAATTTTTAAGCCGTCAATAAAGTGGTTTGCTGTGCTTGTGTCATACATTACATCTTGGAACAAAGAATACTTACTGAAGCAGAAGTTAATAATACAACTCGCTGCTTCAAATTTTCATATTTATACATTATGTTACCGGAATTAATAAAACTGCCGCGTTCATGCGGAGTGAGAACAATACAGAATAATATACTGTTATTACTAGCACTGATCTTTTGTCGGCGCAAAGACAAAATGGCAAGGCGCTGTTCTTTTTGTGCCATCACTAATTTACACAGTCACTGTACGTACAAGAGCTACCCGTGACAGCAATTTAAATGGGGTGCCAAGTAATACTATTTAGTTGATACGATTTAGTTACGTAATGAATTTTCATTAATTAGCAGAAAAATTACTTTAGAATAAAATCAAATCTGCTTTCTTTTCTATGAAACTATTAAACTTCTTACTTCTCCGCAAAATATTAAAGTTTCTTCGTATTATAATACAAAAGTAAGACCTACAATTTTTTTTTTACATTTCAAATGAAGTTTATTTAACCAAATATGTGCCGTTTTGATCAACCACTTTTTACCAGTTTTAAAATAAAATCATAGTCCTGCCACTATATAGAACTTCTGTTTCCTAGATGAAAAACTGTGATCGGTAATTTTCACAAGCCACTTTTGAAGCCAACTTTACATCATTACGAAAGCTCTGTAGTGACCGAAATGGAGCTTCTTAACCGATACATTTCGGAGTCTGACTATATAAGGTCGAGACTGTACGGTGGATGCATCAGAATTTCCCGACCAAGCTTTCTCAATTTTTGTCTGGTCACCAAATTTGTATGGAGGTCAGGAATTTCTTGATGGAAGACGACACCTATCGTTTTGATCAATTCTGATCGCTTTGTCTGGATTGCTTAGCGTAATCTTCCCAATTGTTAATAGTAGAGGTTAGAATCAATCATTTGACCTGATACCAGAAGATCATAGTAAATAATTTCTTTCTAGTCTCATTACACACACAGTATTACTCTCTTTTTTGTTATTAATTCTGTCTTTTCCACTGTTTGCAAAACTTCATCACGCTTCGACTACGATCTTTTCCATACATTATTGCCTTTTGTGATGATTTTTATCGCCCGTGATTAGCCTTTCAAGAAAATGGTTCGATTTCGTTTGGTCATAGCTACGATTCGTAGATGAGTATTCGATCCTCATTAAATTTTTTATTGTTAAATCATATAGTACGCAAACATCGAGGTTTTTTCCAGTCTTTTTCAAACGGATTAAATTTTTTTGTGATCGATGATTATTTAGTTATTATCACGATTGATTTTATGAGCCAGTCTTGATCAATCATTTCTGTAATTTTATTGACTTTTTCAGTCATTGGCCGATCAGAGCGAAGTACATCTTTGATATCAAAATTTCCACACTGAAAATGTTTGAACCAGCTTTGTGCCGCACCGCATCGTGACCATAAAATCACACATTTTTTAGCAGCCTGAGTAGGATTCTTCCCTTTTTTTAATAAAATTAAAAAATTTTTCTAATTTCTTCTTTATTTTCACTCATTTTCAAGACATAACTTTTAAATAAATTAATTAATATAACTAACCTTTTTAAAAATATTCAGTATAATAAGTAATCTTCATCTTTCAAAAGCAAGGTAGTATTAACAGATTTAATTGTTGTTATTCGAGTTATATGATCGTAAAGCCGTCTACTGGGAGAATGCGAAAAACGTTTTCCCCATTTCTAATATAATATGATTAGAATAGTATTTAATTCTGAAATATTCACATATTGTACAGACTATTATTTATCATTGTTGTATAATGTATCATATAACATAAAAGATGAATACTTGTTTAATTATGCACTGTCATAATTCTATTCAAATTAAATTTTAAAATAGAAATGTTTTATCTATTTTTCTATATCCTTCGCACAATGATTTAATCGTATGGAAAATGTATTATGTTCATAAATGGAAAAACTATGAGAGTTATCATTTGTCTTAGCCGAGTTCTATAGCATACTTTCATGGTAAACATACAATCATAATTATTATCGGTGCATATGCGTATGTTTTAATAGAGAATCATTAACATAGAATTAATTAACCGTGACATTGAAATATCATTCAATATTCAAGAACAGACAAGTTTTGTTTTGTGCTGTTTTATATATTAGGTCTGTTAGGTAGCCTTAATTTTTTTTATTACGATAACCATGAGTTTTTTTTATTAGGAATACTTGGTTAATTAATTATTACTTTTAAATTTATTGATTAATTAATTTGTGTTTTTTAATTGTATTACTATTTCTTTGATGTTTAAATCTACGGTTCTGAGGTTTGTTCAGTTCCTAGAAATATTTTCAACTATTAATTAATGTTGTTTCATTTTGTTATTATATGGTATGTTGAATTAATTTTCTGTACGTGATTATTTTCTTAAATTTATGTGAAATCTTCAAAGAAAAAGATTCACCGGGAAGTTTTATATTAGTTCTACTAAATTGACGTTTTACCTGTTTTTTATTTTTTACTTGGAATAGAACTCCTGATGACAATTCTGAAAAATATTTTATAAGAAATTCCTATTAGTTTTTATCTGTTTTAATTATTTTTCCTCTCCGATATTAATTGATATAATGCAAACCTAACGAGTAAATATAACAAATTATTGCTTTTATAGCGCTCCTGTTTGAAATGGGAAAATAATATTTCCTATATAAGTTACTTATTGTATAGTACAGGGAATTTGTCATCAAAATAGGCTGTATTTGAAAATCCTTACCTACCTATTGATCTTTTGTCCATCGTTAGGGGTGATGAGGGAAGCTTAACTCCAGATTTTTAACAACCCCCTCCCATAGATTTTTGAAAAACTCAAAAAGTTTTTGAAATGCGTTTTTCTCTGAATCTATGCATTTTAGAAAAAAGTTTTTCAAACAAAAAATGTAGAGGACATTCTCCTCTACAATTAATGTATTTGAAGTTATGCCGTATAATTTGAAATTGAAATACAAGGTGGCGCTGAAGTTGTAAAAACGTGTTTTTTCGGGTTTTTCACCGGAATAATTGTTTTTCATCTGTATTGCATTTGAAAAAGTTGTTAATCTCAAAAAAATCGACAACTTTTATTTAAACAATTTTCTTGTACGACTTAGTATTCCAGAGTTATAGCAGTACAATGGCAACGCAGCGGTCCTATTGTTACTGTAGCGGGGGAGATCGGCATTGTTCAGCGACTAGACCGGTTTCGAACACGTGCCCAATTCACAACATTTTCACACTTTCACAAGCTACAGCTCCAAAAAAAAATACATATAATGTAGTGACATTATATGTATTTTTTGTGTTTACTTTTATTTAAAACTTTGGTTATATCAATTTTTCTACCTCAATTTTCGTCAGTATGGCCCACATCCTTACTAGCAAAGTTTTATTATAACTGGGCATATGTAGGAGAGTGTGGAAAAGATTTAACGTTAATTAGACGAGATTAGCGAGCGTAGGCTACATTTGGTTAGGTTATGTTGATATATCTACCGGGTTGGTCTAGTGGTAAAGTCGTCATCGCAAATCAGCTGATTTCAAAGTCGAGAATTCTAAGTTTCAAATCTTAGTAAAAGCAGTTAATTTTATACGCATTTGAATACTAGATCGTGAGTACCGGTGTTTTTTGGTGGTTTTTCCCCTACTTAGCGTCCGGGAATCACCGTTAGGCATTACTTCAGAGGATGATACATATGAGTGTAAATGAAGTGTAGTCTTGTACAGGCTCAGGTTTACCATTTCCGAGATGTATGGTTAATTGAAACCAACCACCATAGAACACCGATATACACGAACTAGTATTCGAATCCATATAAAAGTAACTGCTTTTACTAGGATTTGAACCTTAGAACTCTCGACTTCGAAATCAGGAATGGTCGACTTGAGAGTATACAAGACTACAGTTAATTTACATTCATACATATCATCCGCATTCATCCTAAGTAATACCTTACGGTGGTTTCGGAGACTAAACCGAAAAAGTAGTAGGTTATGTTGATATATGTATGATTCGTTATATATCGTTAAATAGAAAAACGTTTTGGTGGAAATTCCGAAAGAGTACCTAATAGAGTTCTTAATGTCTGCTGAAAATAATATCAGTTTTGAATACTAGTCTTAATTTCCGTTATAATGCCACATAACCTACTCAATGAAAGAAAATTTACCAGGTGTTAACCTGGTATACCCTAAAATTAACCGGTGGAAAAATATTTTACATTGCTCTCATCATCGAAGTGTTGCAAATCAACATGCCAAGCCCAACGTAACCTCCTTCGTAACGTACCTTCCTCTAAAGTGGAAGATTTTTCACTCTGTTCACTATGCGGTGTCCTAATATACACTGAACATCATTGTCTCAGAGAAATTAATTCTGAGCTACTTCATTTACCTGTGGCAGTTTATATGATTCACAACTATAAGAACCGAGCGACAATAAAGCGTAGATGTTTTTCGCTCTCAAAAAAAAAAAAAAAAAAAACAACTATAAGATTGTGACAGATCGGTTAAGTAACATATTAATTCCGTCGTAAAATAAATGTATTGAGTGTATTGGCTGAATATAAAGATTTTACCATAAAAGTACTGGAATAAAGTTTAATATAATTAATTAACTTTTCAATGTCTTAGAAAAGATTTCAATAATCTCGTTTGTAGTAATCATTTTGATGATAATGATATGATTATTATTATTACCAAGCTGAAATTAAAGATATGCGAAGTAGGTTAAACGATAAGAGCTATCAAAAATGTAATAATATATTTTTACATTAACATCTATTACCGTCTGAGATGAAACGTACCTGTTCTTAATACTACGATATATATATATATATATGTTAATCTATCTGATTGGTGTTTGTCGATTAACCAGGCTAGATTAGGGTAACGTAGTAGTGCTTAGAGTGGAAGTGCAGCAGTTTTTTTTTTTAAAAGGAAGATTAGCCGTCCCTGTGAACATTTATCTTTAAACTGAATATAATAATTATATTCAATAATTTTAGTAGGGTTTGTAAGGTAATAATGCTACTGCTTTCTAGACGTTTTCTCTTTTGACTTGATAAAACGGTCTTACAGTGATTTCTGTAACAAAAAGTTTCCAATCTATGTACAGATAAAAAAAAAACAAGATATTATTTCTAACCGTCTACTATCTTTACCAGCATACTTTTATTGTATGTATCATTAAGAAATGTCTTCTCTTTTCTTCTTTTTATGTGTTGAAGAAATGTGCACGTGTGTTATACAATAAAACGTTATTATATTTGTGATATATCATTATGTGGAATATTTAATTTGATTCGTATATCATTCTTAATGTAGGAGTGTATTGACAACATGCCTATTTATTTAATACCATATTTTTATTAAATAATAAATCTTATTGAAAATTATGATTTCATTAAATGTTGCATAGTATATTCGTTTGTATCATTAGTAATTTTTTTTCAAACGTACTTATTTTCCTAATGGTATATTGTTTATGATAATAAAATAAAACAATGGCATATCATGAATCATAGTGATGTATTGAGGAAAAATCCGTTGATTTTCCAATTGATTATTTACAGAAATTAAAAGAAAATTAACGAGAAATTCTTCTATTATTTGGTAAATTTAAAATAATTCCGAATATTTATTAATAATTTAAAATGAAATGCTTTATGTATTGTAAAATCTATTTTATAAAAATTGTATATAATAACTCTTTTTCTTATTTAATATTATGTCAATTAATACATCTACACATGACTCACTGTATATAGTATCACATATTTATCTGTTTATTAATTGTTTTTACTGGTTTTTTACGTATTATGAGTATCATGGTTTTTAATTTTTAAATTGCTACATATTATCGATTCTTCGCTCCATACATGTAGTTTCATATGGCTAATGTAGAATAAACAGATTCCCGGTAATTACTTTATTTTTTGCAGCAGAGTGCTTATTGTGATTGAAATGAATATAACCTTGGCAGGAGTTTATTTATTACTACGGTTTGGATTAGGAACTAATGGTGATTGGAAAAAATAATATTTTATCGAGTTTCTTTATATATTATAATAATATATAAAGTTCGTATAATAATTTTACTTTGCGGTGAATTTTTTACATTATCTTAAAAAAAAATTCGCATAAAAATTATGAATCTTCTACTTGAACTAATAATTCAATATATTTGTATCGTTTTCGGTTATCTTTTACTGATGTAGGAAAGAATTAAAGAGAGAATATTGTATCAGAGCTTTGGAAAAATCAAGTTTAAATGAATTTTTTTTGTCTTCCGTCATTTTACTGGTTTGATGCAGCTCTCTAATATTCCCTATCTAGTGCGAGTCGTTTCAGTTTAGTATAACCTTTCATCTTACATCCCTAACAATTTGTTATACTTATTCCAAACGTTGCCTGCCTGCACAATTTTTTCCATCTACCTGTTCCTCCAATTTCAAAGCGACTATTCCAGGATGCCTTAAAACGTGGCTTTTAAGTCTGTCCCTTCTTTTAGCTATAGTTTTTCAAATGCTTCTTTCTTCATACATTTTCCACAACACCTCCTCATTTGTCACTTTATCCACCCATCTGATTTTTATCATTCTCCTGTAGCACCACATTTCAAAAGCTTCTAATCTTTTCTTCTCGAAACTCCCATCGTCCAAGTTTCACTTCCATATAAAGTTATGCTTCAAACATATACTTTCAAAAATATTTTTCTGATGTTTAAATAAATTTTTGATGTAAGTATATTATATTTCTGACTGAAAGCTCGTTTCTCCTGTGTTATTCGGTATTTTATATCGCTCCTGTTTCGTCGATCTTTAGTAATTCTACTTCCCAAATAACAAAATTCTTTTACCTCCATAGTCTTTTCTCATCCTATTTTTATATTCAGTGTTCCATATACTTTATTTCTACTACACCTCATTACTTTCGTTTTGTTCTTGTTATTTTCAGTGGTAGTTCTTGCGTAGGACTTCATCCATGCCATTCATTGTTTCTTCTAAATCTTTTTTACTCTCAGCTAGAATTACTATATCGTCAGCAAGTCGTAGCATCTTTTATCTTTCAACCTTACTCTGTTACTTCGGATCTAAATTATTTTTTAAAATCATTAAATGCTAGTTCTATGTAAAGATTAAAATAAAAAGTAACGGGATAGGGAACATCCTTGTCTGACTCCTTTTTTTATTACTGCTTCTTTCTTATGCTCTTCGATTATTACTATAGCAGTTTTGTTCCTGTAGATGTTAACAGTTTTTCTTCTATCTCTATATTTGAATCCTAAATTAAAAAAAAAGCAAAAAAAGAAATTAAGTGCTGAACATTTTATTTCAGTTTACGGTATCAAATGCCTTTTCTAAGTCTATAAATACCATGTGTGTTGGTTTGTTTTTCTTTAATCGTCCTTCTACTATCAATCTGATCGCTAAAATTGCTTCCCTTGTCCCTATACTTTTCCTGAAACCAAATTGGTCTTCTCCTAACACTTCTTCCACTCTCCTCTCAATTCTTCTATACAGAAATCTACTTAAGATCTTTGATGCACGGCTAGTTAAGCTAATTGTTCTGTATTCTTCACATTTATCTGCACCTGCTTTCTTTACTCTTTTTGAGGTCTGACGACACTTCCTCTTTTTCGTAGATCGTAAATTTAAGTGGATACAAAATGATTACATTTTGATATGAAAAAATGTAATATAATTAATTAATTATTAAATACAAAAAAAATTACAATAAAAATAAATTACATAAAATAATTAATTAATTATTTCATGAAATTTTATTTATTCACTCAAAAATTCTATATTCACAATTAAAAAAAAAAAATATATATATTTTTTGTTAAAAAAATTACACTCTCAGTGTCAAAAATAATGAGTTTTAAAAAATTTACAAGATTAAAATAATTTAAAAAAAATATTTTACGTACGTTTGTAAATGTATGCTTCAGTACGCTCCAGTATATATATATATATATATATATATATATATATATACACTTTTTTATCCGGAACAGTTCGAGAATCTCAAAACAGATCTAAACAAAGTTTAAGTTATTCTTAATATTATTTTAGTGATACTGAATTGTTTCAATTTATTTATATATTATTATTAATCAGAAAAGGAATAAAATACACAAAAAAGAAATATTACAAAATAAAATTAAACAAATAATAATAAAGATATTTAAATAGAGGACTGAATTTTTAAACGATAATATAAAGAATATTTTGTTTAATATATCAATTTTTTTCTTAATAGAAATTAATGATTTTTTTTTTTTTTAGCTGAATTGCTAATTTAATCTGATTATTCTTTTTTTTTTTATTTTTGTTCTGCATCTTCATGAATTTGGTTTATTTATTACCTTTTTGTTATTTATTTCCGTTTAAAAGTTAACTTGTTTAATAACGTCTACAGTTTTTATTTAATTCTAAAGTATCACACCTTTATTCTTATTTTTTTAAATCATAGGCGAATATTTTAAAAGATTTTCGAATGAAATTTTATCGACAGAATTTTAAGATAAAGTTTTTCAAATCAGTTTTATTTAAAATGTTATTATTCCATGACAAATGCTGTTATGCTACCAAATTCTGTATTTTATTGCGTTAAAACTTTATTTTTGATAATAACTTTACGAATATAATATATATTTTTAATTCTAAGTAGTATAATTAGAATCAAATATTTTTCATAAAATTAAATAAATAAACTTGAAAATCTCTTCTTTTTTAACGTAAAATTTATACACTATAACAACCATTAAACCAGATTGTGTATGTGCTGCAGTAACGATGATGACAGTCAAAGAATGGAGACTGGGAAAAATTATTAAAAAAGAAAAGGAAATTTTATGAAAAATTTCAGGATCTAAATGTAAAAATAATCAAAATATCTTAAAATCAGTTGAAGAAATTTACCGGAAATTTGAAAGAATAACGGATTCTTTAAGAAAAATATGTTACATTTTAACGGACAGTTAAGTAACCAGAGGAAAACAGATTGATAAAAAGAGTGTTTAATTATTTTTCTAATTAAAAACAAAAAATAACAGTTTCAAGAATTGAAATGATCTAAAAAAAATAAAGAAAAAATATATTCTGTGAAATAAAATTAAAAATTTCAAGAGTTTTCAGGGAAAACAAAGAGGAAAAATGGGGAAATTTTTTTTCCAAAAAGGGATACGTGTAGTTGGTTAAAGAATGAAAGAGTAATGGCAGGAAAGGAAAAATTTAAGTTGTTTTCAATAAGATCCATACATATCCCAACAAAATGAAGAGAAAACTGTCAAAATGTTGGTGATATAATAAAAAAAAATTATTATTTTAATGGATAAAAGTCCTTCACTGCTTGTTCGGATTAAAGAGGTTCGTACTACCAGGGATTATTAATGTGTAAAAATATTTTTTATTATCTTAGAGATTCATTTAAAGTTATTATTTCATTATTTTAATTATATCGTGTGTTTCAAAATGAATATCGGGATTTTAAAGGTATGTAATATTTCTCAAGTTTCACGTACATTGATTAATTATACGCGCATGAAATGAAAGAGAAACTCAATTTTAGCTCAGCTAAAATTTATAAATTGTTTCCTTTACCTTCCGCTTGAAAATGTTAGTAGCAAAAATGGCGACCCCATAACAGAAAGCTAAATAAAATTCGAATTTTTCTAACTTTTCTCTCTTTTATTCACTTATGTATACCATTTTGTTCAGAATTAAATTCTCTACATGTTTTGTTTAAAAGTTTTTATGTGTTTATTAGCGATTTAACAACGTTATTGTACGTCAAACTTAAAAAACAGGCCTTGTTTTACTTCAATTATTGGTTCTAACCCCAGATTTCTCAGACTACTGCAGATATGGTTCTTGAGCCTATTTTCTTGAATTTTTAACCTCAAAAATCATAAGAAATCACTAATTCTACACGTTAATTAACGTCCTAAAAATTTCAGTACCACCTCATTTCACCGGTGTAGCTGAAATCCGAGCGAAATCTTTTACTAGCCGTAACTTGCTAACGAAGCATTTTAGGACATGTGTTTATGTGAACTTCTTCCATTATTTTTACAAGTAGAATAGGTAGAATAGGTAATAGGGTATGAAAGTCTCGAACATTTCGTGATAAAATCTGTATATAGACATAATTCCCCGTTGAGTACTTGTGGAGTTTGACAAATCAATAGAAACTATTTTTTTCTTTGTTTTAAATTTATGATTTTTTTACAACATTAACAAGAAATTTTTACCTTTTGTGATCCCAAGATTGTAATAGGGCACTCATTCTCGGGATTTAAATTAATCTATCTATATAATTTAGGTAGAAATTCCCTATCTTTTTTTGGAGATATCTGAAGACCATGTAAGATCTTTTTAAAATTTGTACCCATGTTGAATTAAAATGTTATGTTATTTATTTATGTTTTTGATTTCTTGATAACATAAATGCCTAATAGCAGGGAAATCTGGGGAACGATTAATGGAAAAAAAATTGAACCCAGTACTAGTTTAATAGTAGATCACCTCTTTAATTGGATATTAATAATTTAATTATTCTTTACCGTTGATTTATTTTTATTGCTAACAAAATTTACATCTTTTCAGGAACGAACACTAACTCGGTTAGCGGAGACACTTACAATATTGAGATCAGTAAAAACGGAACATTCGTTGAAATGGACAATTTAAAAAAAAATATAGTTTTAAATGATACGGAACCATCTTTGGATACACAACGTAATAAAAGTATGTATCCATTCGTTAGCTATTCTTTTTAATCCTATTTTCATAATTGTGTTTTGTTTATGAATAAATCGATCCAGAGCCTTCGATTTTATGAAATTACATCCAAAAACATTCCTAAAATGGCAGCCTAAAACAATATGAAGTATTTTCAACAGAAAAAATGAATCCGTTATATAATTTTCAATATTATTTAAAAAAAATTATTTCTAAATACATAAGTATGGTAAGCTTATTTACTATTCCTCTCCAAGCTATTTAAATTTTACTAGAAGAATGATTTTCTTTGATTTCTTTTCCTGTAATTAATAAAGTAGTAATTAAAAATGTAGTCACAAAGTTTAATCAATTTAATAACTTTTCTTCCTCCAATTCTTACCTCTTATTTATCTTTTCTTTTTTTTTGAGCTCGTAAACTTCAGAGGAAAACAAGAGGGAAAAAAGGTTAAAAAAAACTAGTCATATTACAATAAATAGAAAAAAATTGAAATTAATAAAGTTTAAACTTTTTAAAAATTATTTTATTAGAAAAAAAATATCTACAATAGTGAGAAAGTATTTATACTGCCACCAAAATATATGAAAAAGTTTGAGTAAAAAAAAAAGGTTCCTGTTGGTAGAATCCCCTTATTCCTTTCAATGTTGTCAACCTTGATCAGATTACATTTGTTTCACCTTGTTTACCTGAACTGACAGTTGGCAACAATGAAAAGGAAAAAGGGAATTTCCAAGATGCCGGAACTTATAATCTCAAATTGTTTCTCATTTTCGCGGTATTATTGGTATTTTCGAACTACAGTAAAATATACTCGTATTCTATTTAGACTCCACTCATTTTCAGTTTTATTCAAACCATTAAAAGAAACAACAATTTTATCAAAATCGTATGTGCACTGTGTTGAGAAAATAAATTTTGTGATTTTGGGTTTTATAAATTTAAAAAAATATATATATATTACTTATACTTAATTAATTTTGTAAAAATTGCTTTCAGGGAGTAATTGTATTTTCAAACTTAATATTAAACATAACCAAAACACATTAAAAATTTTACGAATCATTTCTGAGAGATTTAGTTTAATATTGGAAACAAATTTACCTATTTTTCAAAACTCAACTTTTTGCATTTTTAGTTATTTTTTAAAATTATTGTTGATGGAAATAAATAATTAAATCAACATAGATATTTATTGTCCTTTTAGAATATAAATATCTATAGGTATACACTTATATCTTTTAAGTGGTTAATAATCATCTAAGTTTATAATAAATAATTCCTCAATTAATAAATTTTATCTGTATATTTGTAATAATTTTACAATAGAAATAAATATCTTTTATTTATTATTTCTTTGACGCTATATTACAATAGTATTGTTATATTCTTTCTCTGTTTATTTATGCCCCGTCAAAGGTCAATATTCTCTACAAACTGGTTTTATACCGACAAGAATCTTCGTTTATGCAACGCTGGTTTATTGTACAATATATTAATTGGATTAAATTATTACAGTTTGCTATAATATGTTTATTATCTCGTTAAAATTGTCACCAAGAGTTTTTGTAATTAATATCTTTATAATAATACTTTAAAATATAATCAGATATTTTAATAAATAATATTTAAAAAATATATATAAATTATTATTTATTTTCCGTTTTGAGAGTGTAGTTCAACGTTGTGTATGGGTGTGCGCGCGCTTGCGTGTGATACAATATAATTATATTATTCTATAATATAATTATTACCTCTTCTATACTAATCTGATATAATTATATATTATATTATAATTCTACTGTAATATTAATTGCGTATAGAGAGACATTCTAACTTTGGTTCTACGCATGTGTGTTTGTGTACCAAAATTCGGTTGATAAAGAATTCGTATTCATTAACGATTATTCGGTATTCATAACCGAACATAAATATTTTTCGCCTAGACTCTGTAAATTAACACATATCAGAATGTGTAAATTTACACACTTTATGTGTGTTACGTCGAATACAAATATTCGACCAAACAACGCATATATAGAGGGATAACAAAGGTAAACATTCGTACACGAATATACTCGCCGAATAAGCGACACATTCGTGAACGTTTGTGTGGAGCGGATAAACGTGATCCTTCTAGCTTTCGATAGAACGATAGAAAACGATAGAAAGCGAAAGCTACTCATTTGGACATCTCTTCATAAGACAAAGCGGTGGCTAATTATTTCTTGCGAAATTGTGTTTGTTATTGTACATCGACAGAGTCATATAGTGCCTGATAGTTAATCATATTAAAAAATAAATATATACATAATTCATCAACGATATAATAATGATTGTTTTTCTTTAATTTAAATATTGCCTTTTCTTGACGTATAAAACAAATGTGGAGTTTTAATAAAAAGAAAAATCGCAGTTAAATAGCTGTTAATTTCAAAGTAGATGTTGATAAAAAAACTTTTATTAAAAATCTACCAAATTTAAGTTATTTGAAAGTTAATAAGAAATAATTTAAGAATTTTTTTGCGTGAACCATTATTTGTAAAGTCGAGTTTGTTTATAATATAGTCAAAATATTATTCTTTGGTTTTTCTTAATTTTGTTTTGAAAAAGGTTTTACTAATGAAATATAATTGTATAAATTAACCCAAACGAGAGCTATTAAGACCCCTCAAATTTTCATCGAGGGACAAAATTATTATTGAGTTGTTAAACTTCAGATTAATATGGTTGTAATATATTTCAAGAAAAAACAGATAAATCGGATAAAATATTTAAAATGACATACATTTATTTACCCTTCACCGAGTTTTTTTATCATGCTAGTATGTAAGACTATGGATATTTGTTATTTTTGGTACTCGGAAGGCTTTCCTTAAAAGATATCTAAGATCCTATACTTATTTATTATTTATACGTAAAAAAGGAACCATGAAAATGTCTGTGTCGGTCAAGTACTTTAATATTATGTTAAACATTAACTTTATATTATGAAGGCCATTAAAGGACAACTTGATCAACTTGATCCACTGGGTTTATAGAATTTCCTTGAATATTTCAAAGACATTATAAAATTAAATAAAATAATAAATTTAAATTAACCATTAAAATCCTGTCATTTTTTTTTATTTATAAAAAATTATATAAGTTTTTATAAAATAAATATTATAATATTACTGTAAATATTATGCTTCTGTGTAAAATGTATACAAAAAAAAGAAATTCAAAATCTGATTTAAAAATTCGGAAAGAACGAAGTGCTATTTTTACTTGCTTTTCTTTAACTCACAATGTTTTTTTGAAGTTTATCCTCAAATCTTGCATCCTTAGTTTAATATACTTCCTGACATTGCCGATTGATGAAATTTTGTACAATTACTAAGGTCGGGTGACAATACAATACTCCTCAGTTACTTTTGCAAACATCCTCCCGTACGGGGGTAAATTAAGGGTGCGGTTGTAATAATTTAATATGCTTCTTTACATTGCCTATTGATGCAATTTTGCAC
Organism: Lycorma delicatula; assembly: GCF_047948215.1. Taxonomy (NCBI): domain Eukaryota; kingdom Metazoa; phylum Arthropoda; class Insecta; order Hemiptera; family Fulgoridae; genus Lycorma; species Lycorma delicatula. The sequence continues at coordinate 42,534,092 of NC_134461.1, forward strand.
AGTTACTAAGGTCGAGTTACAATACAATATTCCACCATTACGTTTGCAAACATCCCCCCGTACGGAGATAAATTAACGGTGCGGGTGTAAAAAATTTCAAAATCTGCAAAACGGTAATGCGGAGTTTTTTTGGGTTGCAGTTGACAAATCCGATAGCCGTTTGACATAAAAAAAATGACAAAAACTTGGTACGGGAGTTTTTGTGGTTTCAAATTTGATAGCATTTCGTCATCACATATATATATATATATATATATATATATACACAGATGATTTTTGGCGGGCAGTAGGTTGAGCACAGCTCCTGACGATTCACTCGGCTCCGCATGATTCAATTGGTCCGTACCGTTCACACAGTTCCTGTCGGTTCACCCATAATTTAACCTAAGTGGGGTTTATTAAAGTTTAAGTTGAGTTCACTAACTAGGACTAAAGGAACTAGGACTAAATTTCGTTGTTTCGATCAAAATGTTTGGTAGTATATTGTGTTTATTTGCCTCAAATTTCGAGACATTCACGAAATTGGCCATAATAAGTAGAATTAGGCGCGGGGTTTGCGCTTCCGCGAGCTCGGTTAGCTAGTTCAGAGGGATACGATGTAGGACATTCAAGATGTCCGAACGAGGCCTACAGAAATAAAGCAATAAACTGAGTTATTAAATCACCGATGCAAATGTCTACCGAGGCATTTACATCGGTGGCATCCCAACGAGGCCAGGCTTATTACTATGAGATGTAAAAAGTCAGAGGGCGATAGAGACTCCCGTTAAAGCCCAACAGGCAGGGAACGTGGGGGGTGGTGTGGTGAACGGAACGTCAGTAGTTGGGTGTCTTCCCCTACGGGGTTGGTTCACTCGGTTTCGTATGATTCACATAGCATCTGACGGAAATATTTGAAAATTTGTTTGATATTTTATAAATAAATTACTAAATTTCAATATATGATGTTATCTTATGAAATCCAAATTAACCTACTAATTAAACTCATACAATGTATGATAATAATTTGATTAAAGTATGACTAAAAAGTATAAAGCAAGTTATTAAATTTTTTACTATTATTATATTTTTTACGTTTAAAAGTAATATAAAGTGCATTTAAAAATCTTTTAGATTCTATAAACAATTTATTATTTGTATTAGTATTATTTATTATTATGAGCTGACTATTATGCAATTTAAAGTTTACTAAAAACCTACTTATTGTTTATTATATCTGATTTTAGTAATGCTTAAAATAACTTTATGATTATAGCAATTGTTTAACCATAACCGCAGTGATTTTAATGTTAAATAACAATTAAGGTTACTTGAAGTTTTATTTCAACAAGGTTAGGTAAATGTACCACGTGACCATGATCTTGTTTAAAATAATGATAATAATGAAGTAATTTTCCAGAATACAAAAAATATGTATATGTATATAAATTTTATATTTTTTCAGTTTTTTTGTTAGATTTTTGTTAAAACGATAACAAAAAATAGTAAACTGTTCTCAGTTCTAACTGTATGTATGTTTACATTCTCAAGTTTTATAAATAGCTCCATATATATTTATAAAGAGAAGTAGAGTGATCAGAGAGAAAAAAAATCATCTTTTTTTTTGTTGTTTACGCTTGGGCGTTATCGTTATCATCGCCCGGTACTTATTATTAAAAGGGTAATATAACTCCGAAATAATAAGCTATACAAGGTGTAAATGTAATATTAATCATATAATAAAAATTTACTAAAACAAGTTAAGAAGGCAAAATAAAACCCAAAACTAATATCACGGACAAAGTTGATAAAACATTAAAGATAAAATAATAGAATAAAGAAAGTATAAAAACTTACCTAACTCTGATGGGTTGTGCAAAAATCCCCACCCCGGATAGTAAAATTAAACTAAAAAATCAAATCGAAAATAAAGGTTAAAATTATTAAAAAACTCTCCTTACAGAAAAACATATATAAGTATATTAAATATTTTGCAGTAACCCAGTACTATGCAAAAAGAGAAACATTCGCTCCAAAACCCTGCCATCATTGCCCAAGACATCACGAATACTGCTGGGTATATTAAACTGACGACGCAATGCCGCATATCATACGCAGTCCACGAGAATGTGGTGTCGTGGAGAATGTCCACGAGGCATGCGGCAGTTGCATCGTGTGCACAGGGGTGGGTTCTCCTCCTGACACTAGATATTCATGTGTGATCCTCGTATGCCCCAACCGTAATCGGCAGAGGTCCACTTCCTCACGACGAGAGTTCCTGCAAGAGGAGACCACGGCAACACTGAGTCTTTAATCCGTCGAAGTTTACTATCGACAACAGCCGTCCAGCCACTTTGCCACCTTGCTCGCAGTGATTGTTTTATATGATTAATAAAATCAAAGGTAGTAACTCGGGTGGTGAAAGGAGGCTGAATACACGCATCTTTCGCAGCAGAATCCGCCCTTTCATTACCAAGAATCCCAACGTGGCTAGGGATCCAGCAAAAACCTACCCCTTTTGTTTCGTTTTTCTAACTCAGCGATTTTATCATAAATGCCAACGACGACAGGGTGTCGTAATAAAGGTTTACCAACGCCTGGAGAGCACTGTACGAATCACTTCAAATAAGAATGTTCCTATATTTGGGGCACCGATACTTAGAGCCATATCCACAGCGAGTAGTTCCGCGGTGAACACACTCGTAACACCGGGTAGGCCAAACATATAAGTCTGTTCATTGAAAACAAAAGCACAACCAACGTTACCGTCATGCTTCGACCCATCAGTGTATACCACCACGTCTGGGTTCGACTTGGTGAGGAGAAACTGGAACACCTGCTGGTAAACAATAGGTGGCGTTGATTGTTTATCATACGTTGTAAGATCAAACGTAAAATTTACATGGTTATTCTCCACGGGGGATTCGAGCACGGACATGATGGAAAGAACGAGGGAGTGCCAACATTCATACGCTGCAGCAGACGTCGTGTACGGACACCCACAGGCGCAGTACAACGTGGACGGTCCTCATACTTCCTCAAATTAGGATTCTTAAGAACAAGGTCAAAAGCTGGGTGAGAAAAGACTACACATTTCGTTTTGTCGGGTGAAAATGTGAAACCAGTAGCCTCTGACCAAGCCTCAAGGCGAAATATAGTGTTCTGCATCAGTAGCTCCGCAGTGGGTGTAGAGCGGCTCGCAACGTAAATAACAAAATCAACGTAAAGGCAACAAGAGACAGGAGCCTGTACACAAGTGGTAATGCTGTTTATGGTCACAGAAAACAAGGTGGCACTTAATACACTACCTTGCGGTACCCCATTTTCTGAGACGACACTGTCTGAAAGTGAATCGTCTACACGAACACGAAACGTCCGGTGATTCAAGAATCCCCGGATAAAAGCAAGCATGTTGCCAGTGATCCCAGAGTAGGATCCACCAGGCCCGGCTATGCCGTCCCTGGATCCCCACTCCGGGAGCCGGGCTCGGTCTTTATGCCAATGCCTCTAACGGGGACAGTGGTACAAGTGGTTGGAGGAATATATATATATAAACCCTATTTTCGGAACTAAACGTAAAATAAGCCTACAAATTTGGTTCTTTTACACAAAAACTGTACATATCTGTTTTATAAAAATTTATTACAAATTTTGCACAAAAAAATGATACTGGGGAGAGGTGTTGAATTTGAAAATATTTTTGCAACCTATCGTACAATAAATATTTAAATTGTTTTTTTTTTTTTTTTCACTGAATTATTACATATATATGGGTATCTACCCATATATAACATTTTCACTAGATGTTCATGCATCTGCATGAACATCTAGTGAAAATGTTCATAATTTTATATTATACATAAATGCAAAAGTGTGTCTGTTTGCAACAGCATCACGCGAGAATCAACCGTCCGATTATTTTAAAGTTTTCAGGATGAAGTCTTGTTATCCCAGGGAAGGTTTTAAGCCATAGATTTAGGCCTTAGCTCCATTGGGGGTTAAGATATTAAAACAATTAATTAAAGGAAAAAAATTAACCCTTATACTTTATTATAATTCTGTTACCTTGGCCACAAAAATATAATGATGTAAAATGACAATTCTTTTTTCTTTAATGAATATCTGTAAAATATAAGTATTCTAAATATTCTCACAACTATCAGGGTAATGAAAGAGTTTGGGAGTCCAGGAAGCGGAGCCTCTTGGCTAGACGGTCGGTTGAGCCAAGCGAGTCCTGACCGGCTAGTTTTATAATAAAATATAGTAATTTTGTATAAAATAGTTTTTTAATTTATTTTCTTTTAATAATAGTTTAAATGGAAAAAATTGTATGAAAATATCTTGAAATAGTTTGAGAAATCAGTTTTTGAAGTGCAGCTTTAGTGCAGCTTTGTTTTGTGCAGCAGTTTTTTAAGTGCAGCTTCAAAAACTGATTTCTCAAAATAGTTTGAGAAATCAGTTTTTGAAGTGCAGCTTCAGTTTTTCAGTGACGAGAAAGTTTCGCAGCTGTATTGTCAGCTTCTATTTCGTGTAAATTCAAGCCATAATATTCTCCATGAATTTCCCCATGGTCAATCATTTAAATTTTTTTTAGATAAATTTGTTGGATATTTTTGAAACCATTGCATATGAAAACGATTGGAAAATATTTTTACTTTTTTTTCTCATTTTGCATGTTACTAGATTGTATATTACATCGAGTAACGATATATAGTCTAATGGAATTCTGATAGTAAAATTATTTTCACGTGAAAATTCTAGAAAATCTATTTAAAAGTTTTGGGGAAAAAAATAATATCTTATTCACGCACTTCAGAGAACCTAAGTCGTGCTTTGTGGTAATCCTTTACGTCTTTCTCTACATTCCTTTACTATTTGGTTTTCAAAACGTTGGTTTCCTCACGTGATTTGTTTCTTGCGAAGTTTGATTGAAGTTATTGGTAACTATAATATTTATATTAGTATTAATATCAATATGTTTTTTATACGTACAGTACAATGTTGGCTTATAAATCCTTGTGATCTTAAAAAAATTATTTGTAGTTTTCGATGGATTTTTATCTTTACATTGTGTAAATTTAATATATTTGTCGTTTGATAGTGTCTTTGTGCGACAGGCTTCTGACACACATCGTGTCCTTTTACATAGATTTGGTAGTTTACTTTTTTGACAGCCCAAAGTGGTAAAATGTTACATAAAACAAAAGCTTTTTAATTAATTTAATTTAAATTTAACATTAACGTAGAATTGATATATTTGAAAAATAATTAGCAGTTTTTATAACGCCGTCTTTTATCAGTGTTTTTAAGTCTAGGAAGGAGGGAATTTGGCAGATTATTCACGACCGGATGCCCTTCCTGACGGTAACAAGCTAAAGGATGCCAAAAATAAAATATTCATGATTTAGGCATTAAGGCTCACATAAATTTACCGATCATGTTACATAAGTTTTAGTGTGAGAACTGGTTTAGTAACACGACTAAGGTCGTTCACTAATATATTAACTAATAATAATAAAAAAGTAAGTTCTTGATGTGTTTTACTTTGTTATCGTTTTTCTTTTTAAAGAAAATCTAAATAAAAGTAAGTTCGATATTAAAACTTTTATGTAGGGTGTACTGTCTTAACAGTCGATGCTGATGTTCTTACTTTTAAATTAACAGGTCCTAGGTTCGATTTCTTGTAAGCCAGCAGAAATCTCATTTATGTTAGTCTTTTTATGCACAAACAAAAATATTTATGCAGTTAACGAAATATAATAACAGATAGAATCGTTCAAAATATGTATAAAAAAATGTAAATCTATACTAGACCGCATTACAATTATTAAATAGACATCCTCAGTATATGTTAAAATGAATTTAAATACAATGATAAAACATGAAAGTAAAATAAATGTTTGCAATAAAAACAGATTTGTAAACAAAATTAAAATAAACCTGACATCATGAAACACGTCAAAAGAAAATTCTTTTATTTATAAAAAAAGAAAACTACTAAAATAATAAATATACATTTAAAAAAAATGAGTTGTGGGTTGTGCAAGTCGAAGGAAAAAGGCTCGCCAGTAAATAAACCTACACTGATGAAGCTTTTTAATAATATACCATATCAAAGTATGAAGTATGCATAATATATATCTTCTTTTAAATATGATTTATTAAAATTATATATATATTTCTTAAAATCATAAAAATCATTTTTTTTCATTTTAACTATAAAAATTTAATAGGCTATTATGTTTTGATCCAACTATCATTATTCAATAAAGTATTTTCTCTACAAATAAAGCAAATAAAGTAACTTTTTGTACTATAAAATTCCAGTTAATTTTAAACAATTTAATATCTAATAAATTTATTTTAAGACTTTCGTACTTAAACTGCCATGTACTCCTGTATTCTAATTTTCGATCTTTCTTTATATTTGATTTATGAATATTAAACTTCAATTACGAAAAGTTTTGGGTTGACTTTAATTATATTTTTTCTTTCAATATAATTGTAAAAAATAAACAAAAATGATCGTCCAGTGTCAGTCTTAATCTGATCTGTCAGATTTGTCTAGTCTTGATCTGTCAGCTTTTAAATAAATATGAATAGGTTATCATTTAGGCCTAAGTTATTTATTTTATAGATTTGTGGTTAAAGTGATTATGGCTATATCAGATATTTTCAAATAATTTTTTTTAAATTTTATCCGCAGTTTTTTCTTAATCTAAATTAAGTTTAAAATAATGTTTACCTTCCTTCTTTGTTAACATTTTATAGATTTTTTTTTCATTCCGTTATTAATATTGGAATATTCTAATTCTTAAATTTAATTTATGCTTTAATAATTCATTCATTCGCTTTTAGTGTGGGATTAGCTTTGTTGAAGAACTTGTAGTATTAATTATGTAAGTGGTTTATATAATTATTGATTTTGAAATTATTATGATGAAATTTTTTCTTTACGATTAGAATTAATGAGAACACATTTAATCACTTGTTCAACAAATTATCTATCTACAATAAAGAAAAAAAATCAAAAAACCTATTAAATTACCGATAGAAAACTAAATTATTTTATAAATTTGATTAAATTTTAATTAATAACTGAAGCTCACTATTATTAAATCTAATCTTAATTTGAAATTCGCTTTTGATGAAATTATGTATATGAAAAACATATTACTATTATTATAATATTATTATAAAGATAGGCATTTTCAGTATGTAATTTTATTATAAGTTAGTGTAGAAACGTGTTTCAGTAATCTTTATAACTTGATTCGGCATCATCACGACCAAATCTTACCTCCTACCTTCAATGTTTATAGGTCACAAACATTGGACTCAAGGTCGCAAGGTCACACCTGTTTTGTTAATAAAGTTAGTGAATTTTTTTTGTGCAGTTTATGTGTACGTTTTTATTATTTTTATTTATTTTAACTAAACTTAATAAGGAAGCTTATAATGAACTAAGATAATTTAGCTTATTTATTTTTTTAAAGTTTTTTTTTTAATTCTCAGCTTAAATTATAATAAATTTAAATGTAATACACTGTTTTTTCTTGACTTTTTAAGCACATCTACAACCTTGTTTTCGGATTCATTTCATATTGCTATTATTTACAATTTTTTTTTATCTGTAATATCAGAAAGTTGATTTTTTATAAGTTGTAAATCAATGGTTTGTTAATGTTTATAACATTTAAAATTAAGTTATATTCTACCATACTTTTTCTGCATCTTTTCATATGTTCACATTTGATATATGAACGAAGAAGATAGTCTATTTTGTGAAATCAGAAACATAACCAGTCCCAATTTATGATATATGTTCCGCCGTTATGTCATCAACTCAGTTTTATTTGAAAGCAAACTGTAAACTTTCCTTAATCACTCACTCTTTGACATTAAATATTTTTGAATTATATCCGAAGACGAACAGCGTCATTGTACTGTTTTACTTGGTAGTTTAGAATAGTGTAGTATTCTGAGCCTGAGCGTGCAGGAAAAATTACGTGCTGATAATAGGCGGCGAAACCGATGTACATAGAGAACGCCACTACATCTAAACTGCAATATTTTAAGTGGGGAAGATCGCGTTAAACATCTTGTGGAAGTAAGATATTGTTTAGTTTTAATTAATGAGTTAATGATCAAGTGAAAAATAATCAAATATATTTACAATGAAGTGGCTAAGATATTCTTTTGTCATTTAATTATGGTTACAGATTACACTGAACTTGTAATTAAAACTGAACAGTTTGTTTTTGAATTGAATCTAATTATTATCAAATTAACGGGAGAAAGTTCATTACAGAGTGCATGCGAACTGGTTCTGTTTGTCTAGTGTCATTTCTAGTATTATGCATGCGTGAGAAAGATTACATTTGCACGAAAGCTTGAGCAAGAACTTAATCTACTTGCGTACCTGACAAATTAATTTATCAATCTTTGAAAATATAAGTATAAATATAAAAATTATTCAGAATTTTAATCCTTTTCGTGTGTTACTTTTTCTGGCGCGATCATAGTAGATGCCAAATCTGAGTTAGAATAAAACAGGTTCGCTATGTAATCAAAGATATGATGATATTTTCATCCTGTTTATTCGGCTAAGTATTATTGATTTAATAATTTTTGTGTTTTAGATTTTACATAATTTTTGTTATTTTACATCATCTATCAGCTTTGTAAATAATTTATAACTTAATTACTACATTCTTCTATTTTAATTCTTTGCTGGATTACTAGATTTTGTAACCTTTAGCGTCTTAATAATTTAATAATCTTTTACCTAAGATTTTATCCAAAATATTTTTTTAAACACCTTTATTTCATTTATTTCCTACAGTCAAATGATTACTGTTGAATGTATACGTAGGTAACCTTTAATAATTTTATTTTAAAGTAGGAATACAGTTTCATTCTTTTTTCCTGCAGCTGATTGGCTGAATGAATTTGTACTTAAGTTAATTAAGCAAACTCAAAAACAAGAAATCTACTTTTTTTTCAGTTTACTTTAATATTTTAATTCATTCCAACTACTATGTATACCGGTGACAAAAGCATTCAAATTCAGTTGAAAGGACCAAATAAAGAAACTAGTTTAAAAAACTTTTCATGGACTTGAACAGGATTCTCCAAATCATCATAAAACATCTGATCGCTAAACAGTTACCCAGAAGATAGGTTTTCAATCAATTTTTTTTTTAACGTGTATGAAGTTCTATTTTAAGTATATATATTTCTTTAAAACTTTGTTCCTAATTTCAAAAATGGGATTGAGAAGTAGTTTTCCTATAAAAGCTTTTGGTATCGAAAATACGGGTAGAGTAGTGCCTTTGTAGTAATTTTTTAAGTAATAATTCTATGCATATATTAAAAACATAAGTTAATTTTTTCGAATTCAACCTGTTCAAGAACGTGTTTTAAACTTGTTAGCTCCACGCTCAGTCATTAATATTCAATAGCATTTCATTAACCACATCGATTGTTAATCACAAACATATGGTGACTCGTTATTTTAAATTCAAAAAATTTGTGCTTCAAAAAATCATCGACAGCTAATTCGAATGTATGATGTGCGAATAATTATTTCCGTTTATTTTCCTCGTACTTCCTTAGTTGATTATTGATGAAATTAGAACTGGTTGCCCATTTTTTAACACCGAAACTTTTAATAACGAAATGGCATTCTTCCGATTGGCTATCTGCATATAGGAGGAACTATTAACGCAGAAAAGTAATGGAAATTTTATAAAAATTACGGCTTTTTATATGAATAGAAAATTGTGGGCGAGGTTTGTTCCACAATAACGTGCATCACCACCTTGCTGTTAGGTGTTGAACCATCGTTCGTAGATTTGGCGCAGTCTACTCATCGATTAGTTCAAGGAAAAGGTGGTGAGTTCTTCAACGATGAGGTTGTAGTTAATGTTGAAAAAGTCTAATATAGAAAAAAACTTTTACTAAAAAATAGAACGTTCTCGGACCCATCTTGTATGTTCTGTTTACTGTTGACTTGCCAATTACAGCAGATAACACAGTTGCAACGTTTGCTGACGATACTGCAATTCTTGTCCACGAGGATCCGGCTACTACGTCTCGTTTTATTCAAGATTATATCTCTCCCCTCGAATCGTGGGTTACGTGTTGAAAAATAAAAAAAGAACGAAATAAAATCAAACACGTTACGTTCAGCCTTCTTATGGAACACTGTTCTCTTGTTTCTATCTTCAATGTTCCGATTTCTAGAGCTCAGAAATGTAAATATTTGGGTTTTTATCTTGACCGACAACTTACTTGGGCGAAACATATCAAATCTAAGCGGAAACAGTTGGATCTCAAGTTTAAAAGCGTGTACTGGCTGATAGGACACAGATCTCGACTTTAAAAAAAAAAATTATTGATTTATAAATCAGTTTTAAAGCCCATTTGGACTTACGAGCTTGAATTGTGGGGTACAGCGTGCAACTCCATATTTGAACGCTACCAGACAAAATCATTACGAAAAATGCTAAGCATACCCTGGTACATAAGCAACAGCCTCATATATGTAATGATCTTAGGTTGCGAACCGTTCGGCAGGGAATCTTTTTGGTCTTTTTTTGGTCAGCCTACGGTATCAAAATCGTTTGGATCGGCATCCGTATTATTTGGCGGTCAATTTACTGGATACCACGATCAGTGATTTTTAAAGATTGGTAAGGAACAATGTTCTTGGTTTGCCTTATCGTTGCAATTAGGTGACTTTATGGTCTGGCTGTACGAAGTACTCTTCTATTTCATTTCGTTGTTATCGAGTCACCAGCCGCTGGGTGTGTGCCTACTTAATGTTAATTCAAATATAGATCTTATTTACTAAATGTTCAGTTATCTTGCTGAACAGATTGTAAAGTTCCTGTGGCGTTATAAGATAAAATAGAACGATTTAACAGTAAATTGTTATTAGTTAATAACAACAAACGAATCTTACTTAAAAAATGACCTTCGTATATTTTATTATACATTAGTGCCTTTATTTTCTGGAATTTTTTTGTGCATTTCTCCATTTTCCATATGAAGGGTTAATATTTTTTTAATTACAGTCTGTCACCAGTTCCTGTGATCCACAGGAATGTTTTCTATTTTTCTTCGTAGATCATCTTCCTTGTAATCGTTCCATTTTCTCCATAGTCTATCTCTTGTGCTGTTTTCCTTAATCACTATTTCTATTATCTTTTATCCACATATTTGTGTTATCTTTCGTCATGACATAATCACAAACTTCATCCTCCTTGTTTGAACCAGTTTTAACGCTTTCATTACTGTTCCCATATCTTTTAGTTCCTAATTATGTTTAATATTTTCATCGTAAACTATTAATTTAACATTATCATTTTGGCTAATTCCACATTCTTTTTCAGGATTTTTTTATGAGTTATGTTTCTATTCCTTATTTGTAGTTAGCTAGTCTGATTGCTGACCGATCAGCTACATTACATGTTTCTACCGTTTAAAACAGTTATTAAAATACGATTTACTTGTGTGTATTTATGTTATGTTATACGATTATACAGGGAAGATTGAAACGAGATTTTTTATTCCGTACTTAATATGAAATTTGTAATGTTTTTTTTTTTTTTTAATTTTTAAACAATATTAAATGAGTTAAAATTATGTTGATGATTAATCTTATTATTATTTTACGGTAAAACAAAAACAAGCTTATAGTAAAAAAAAGAAGAATCCTTTAAGTGAAATTTAACTTAAAACTTAGGTTAAATGAAATTTAATGTAAACTTAGAAAGTTAAGATTTAAAAGCAAACTAAAATTATTCCGTTAATATTATCTTTAATTCATCTATCATTTGCAGCCAACATTTATGTTAGAAATTACAACTTTATCGTCGATTTTTTTTTTGTAATTTTATTTGTAACGATTAAATTTTACTTTCTAAATTTATTTATAAACATGAATTTCCTAGTTATTTCAGTTATCGTAAATGACCCATAAACCAACAAAATAATAGCTTTTAACAATATTTCTCGTTATAGTTTAAATTATTGTTAGTATTGGAGATGAGTATTTTTTTTACCTTGTAAACATCAGATCAACAATGATTGTACAAAAAAAAGAATACAGTTAGTTGTATAGATATTATTCGGTGCTGTTTTGTTTTCAATCGTAGGAGAGAAAGTCATAGTTACATTTATCGTGTCTGAAATAATAAATACAAACAAATATAATATAAATGAAATAGAAAATTACGTTTCTCTTTTAGTCGTTAAATACTAAAAAAAAATTCCGAATAATTTTCAATGATACTGATGAATAAAAAAATGTTTATTGTATTCATTATGGGCAAAGATATACTGTTCTATTAAACTTATGTATCCTAAGTTACGTTAATATTTCTCTACTACGTGTTTCAGGAAGTTGGAATTTTAAAATTATCACGATACAATTTGATCAAATTGTCGAGAATAAGAAGAAATTTTTTTTCGGAATTGATTTCTGATATATATATATATATATATATATATATATATATATATATATAATATAGATATATATATTTAGTTTTCGTATGTGAGGAAATAACGAAGCTATGCTTAAAAATTGTAATTTTCAGAATTTGAAATTATTATAAATAATTATGAGGTGTATCTTTTTAATTATAGAATCACCAAAGTGAAACTTTGTTTGAAAATGTATCTATATAATTTTAATTTCCCAGCGAATTTAGGTAGAATAGCTTAAAGAGTACTTTTCGGCGAATATAGCTGCATAACTACACTAAAGGAGAAAGTATTATGATCATATCAAAAATGGGGTATAGGATTTTTTGAAAATTTTTACTTTTAGGATCCAACTAGTTCATCTAGACCAATAAAAAAAAAACATAGTATGCATGTGTGTCACACTGCTTTTGGCCTCATATCTCATGATTGACGGAACCGATTTATTTAGCTCAAGTATTTATATATGTAGGAAGACATTGATCGTATCATTTTTTTTTTTTGAGAATTCGATAAATTTGGAGGGATATCACGAAAAAACATATTTCGATTTTCTTCAGAGGCATCTTAGAGAAAACTTATTAAAGCAAATTTTTTACCTATAATGCGTACATTAAATAATCCAAGAAAACATTTTAAACAATCAATCCCCACCTCATGGCCGGCCTCCGTGGCGCGAGTTGTAGCGTCTCGGTCTTTCATCCGGAGATTCGAATCCCGTTCGGGCATGGCATTTTTACACACGCTGCAAATCATTCATCTAATCCTCCGAAGCATTACCTAATGGTGAACCCGGAGGTTAACAAAAAAAAACCCACCTCTTGAAATTTAAATATTTGTTTTTTCCTTTAATTTATTTCTTCCTTCTCTTTTAATATTATATTTTTTTGGTACATCATATATAGATAGGGGTTATCAATTTTCCAAAATTATTAACCCTGGACCTTAAAAACAGAAACGTTTTTGAAAACTTTTACGTATTTCTTTTAGCCGTTACTGAAGGGGGTGTTAGAGTTAGAGAAAAGCTTAGTAAAACAAATTTATTAAACTTAACCTACGTATGAATATTTTTAGAGTAATGAATCCTTATTTAATGAATATTTAAAAAAAAATGTTTTTCTTAAAATTTGTTAATCTCTAAAAAATAATTTCCTGTTCATTTGTTTTTTGTGTATAATTCTTTTAATTTTTATTATTAATAATCGGGAAAGTAATTTAATATTTTCTCAACTTTTCTAAAATGATACAAAGTGAAGATATTTCGGGTAATATCTTTGTCTTTAGGACAACTATGTGGGTTGGCATGCGTAAATGTATGTTTCTACATAAATATATATAATCAAATCCCGGTCATGCCTGGCCTTTTTTCATACGCTAAAAATTTCAGTTTCATATTTCCACGTCACAAAATTCGATCTTATTTTCTGAATTAGCAAAAAATAAATAAGAATAATTTTATTTAGCATGGCCCGTTGGTATATATAATATAAATTATAATTCCGCTTATCGACCGATATAATTAATTATTTATTATGCTATACATAAACATAGCAATCGATCGTCATGTTATAAAATAAGTCATACATTTTTACGTCTAGTCGATAAAAGTGTCTCAATTGTTTCGTCTGTGGTATGAAGCAGTTTGGCCAACATACGAAACAATAATTATTGTTTAAAATTTGTTTAAATAAAACATCGTTTTAAAAATTTGTTTGTTCGTTTATTAGATGTGGAATCTTTCTAAGATATTCGTTTTTATAAAAGACTTTTGAGTATTCAAGGATATTAATAAAATTATTTGGATCATAATCATGACCATGTTCCATGATGTGTTTGGTAAATAGATCTTTCTTTGTTTAATTTAATTATACAGTTGGTATGTTCTTAGATTCTAATCGAAAAAGATCGATTAGTCACACCGATATATTCTAAATTACATTTAGCACGTTTCAAACTATATACTCCCTATTTATCTAACTTGAGTGACATATCTCATATTGTGTTTTAATGTTTTAGAAGGATCTTTGTTATTTATGTAGTTTTTTTTTTGTTCGTTGTATATGCTGTTTTTGATTCGAATGATTTAAAGAGTTTATTGAATTTCCTGTAATTTATATTATACTCAATTTTAACGCATTCATTTACGTTATAATTATTTGTTAGCTTTATTTTATATTTTATATATGTATTATTTTTTATTCTAGTATATAATTTATTTATTAGGTTTTCGTTGTATCCATTATTTACAACAATATATTTAATATTATTTTATTTATTGTTTGATTTTGTGTTATGTTTTAAGTACTTATCGCTCTATAGATTAATGTGTTAAGTGTTGTCATTTTGTGATTCCAAGGATAAAATGAATTCTGATGAATTGTAGTGTCTTGTTTGGTAGGTTTTCTGTATATATCGATATCCAAATTAATTATTTAATAATTTTATCAATTTTCATATCCAAAAAATTATTTAAAGTTCATTTCTTCGATTAATTTATCATCTTCATTAAATTTTTTATAATATATAATTAATATAACGTCGACATATCTCTTGTATAATAGTATTTGGTGTTGATTAAATAAGTTGTATAAAGTATTGTTTTCTAATTCGTTCATGAAGATGTTGGCCAGGATAGCTGAAAGGAACCCATCGGGTTGGTCTAGTAGTGAACGCATCTAACCAAAATCAGCTTATTTGAAAGTCGAGAGTTCCAGCGTTCAAGTCCTAGTAAAGTCAGTTATTTTTACACGGATTTGAGTACTAGATCGTGGATACTGGTGTTCTTTGATTACTGAGTTTCAATTAACCACACATTTCAGGAACGGTCGAACTGAGACTGTACAAGACTACACTTCATTTACACTCATACATATCCCCTGGGCCGGACCGACTTGTTGGTATTACGCCGCCCAGGGGAGTGTCTTTAAACTCAAATAGGCCTCCCCACCTACCGGCTATATACCGGCATGGCAGGTCGGCCTACCGGTTAACTCTTTTTGAGAGTTCTTTATTAATATTGCCCTTTTGGACACCACGCCAGACCCAGTTCGCCGCGACGTGGCGCCGGGTCCCTTCAGTATTCAGTGTGCTGTTACCCGTGGAGTCCTTGGTGGCTCATCAGTGCCAACACACCGCAGCATGCTGGACCTCACCAGCAAGGCTGTCCACCCAGTTCTATTCTAGCCAACACCTTGTCTTCTCTCATCGGAGTATTTCTGTACAACAACTTGTCTAACAAAACTAGCAAAATTATTCCAGTTTGACTCGCTTCTTAGCATGTAGTCTATTGTTGTCTCTGGAGTTATACCTGTGAGTGCCTTACTATGTCTAAGTGTGTCCCACCTATTGTACTCAAAAAAGGTGTGCTCAGCATCATCTATATCGTTGCAGTAGTTGCAAATTGGCTCTTCTCTCTTGCCTATTTTGTGCAGGTAGTTATTGAAGGAACCATGTTCTGTAAAAAACTGCGATAGGTGATGATCAACCTCACCAAATCTTCTCGACAACCATGGCTTGATGTTGGGGATGAGGGTTCTCGTCCATCGACCCACAGCTTCCTGCGACCATCTTTCCTGCCAGATATTATAAACAGCATCCCTGGCCTCTTGTTCTGGCTTGCCTTGTGCCCTCTCCACCCTCTTTTTTGCGATTAGGTCAATAGGAGGTGAACCCGATAACACGCACAGGGCGGCATAGGACACTGTCCTGTATGCGGACACAACACCTAGGAGCACACACCTGTGCGTCCTCGCCATTCCCTCTTTGTTGCGCCTGATGGCGATAGAGCGCCACCAGGCCGGAACGGCATGCATAAGCGAAGACATGACGGTGGTCGCCAGTAAACGGCGCTTTGAGGCCCGAGGGGCATTCTGCGATGACATAATGATGTTTAGACTTTTTATCACCTTTTCTGCCTTGTTGTATACAACATCTGGAGGATAACGCCTAAGTACTTGATGTTATTCCCTTCTTCTATAGCATGACCGTTGATGGGAATATTGAACGGTTCTAGCACTCTTCTACCCGTAAAGGCAATACACCGTCATTTTTCTGTAGACAGTTGCAGACCCCTGGACCTCAACCACTCCTGTATAGTGTCGATGGCCGCATACACCCTCTCCCGCACCGCCAAGACCGTCCTTCCCTCTACGAGGACTGCAAGGTCATCTGCATAAGCCAGGACCTGGGCGCCGACAGGAAACTCCTTCTGAAGGAGTTCATCTATAATCACCAGCCATAACAACGGCCCCAGAACAGAGCCCTGCGGAACTCCACCGTGCATTTGAAAATGTACTGTTTCTTCCTGTGCTTCTACCAGACATCCTCTGTTGGACAAGTAACATTCAATTTGCCTACGCAGGTACGGGCTGAGGCCCCTAGCCGCAATTGCGTCATTAATGTGACCCCAACCAATAGCCCCGAACGCGTTTTTTATGTCTAGTGACAGCATCAGTGGAATTCTCCTGGTTCGCCAAGTGCCTCTCTTCACCTCGTCGGCCCATCCCGAAATTCGACAGATAGCCTGCACGGTGGATCGCCCCGCATAAACCCGTACTGGTTAGGACTGATTCCGGCTCCCTCTTCTAGTTCTTTGATGATGCGGCCAGCCAGCATCTTTTCTACTAGCTTCCCCATCATGTTAAGGAGGCTCAGGGATCTATAGGTTATATCTTCCTCCGAAGAGGTGCCTTTAGGTAGGAATACCACTCTGGCCTCCTTCCAGCAGTCGGGTAAGTCTCCGTTCTCCATGCCGTGGCTGGCAATATCGAGCATCTCCCAGGGAGCCTTCTGAACCAGCCCCTTGATCACTGCCGCGGGAATCTTGTCCGGGCCAGGGCTCTTTTTGGTTGCCAAACTCCTCGACGCAAGTTGTAGCTCTTCCATGGTGAATCTTCTATTGTCGCAAGGTGTGGATCTCACGATATCAGGTACTGTATGCGGGAACAACCTGGCAACACCCTCCCTGCAAGGGAGGTTCCCTTGCAGGTTCCCTGCAACCTCCCTTGCAACACTGGTCTTATTGAGGATATGCATACGTCTCCCGAACTTTTTGGTGACAATACGATATGCCTGGCTCCAGGGATTGCTGTCAAGCTCTTCGCAGAGCCTGATCCAGCAATCCTTTTTACATCCCTTAATAGCCTTATTGAGCGTTCTTCTTGCCTCGAGGTATCTATTGGCTATTTCCTGGTACCCTTCTCTGTTATTTCTAAGAATACGTTGTTTCCTTCTCCTAAGGGATTGGAGCTCTTGTCTCATTGCTTCAATTTCAGCAGTCCACCAATATACGGAGCGCCTCCTTGTATTGTTAGCTGCCATTCTGTCCATTTCCTGCTTTATTATATTAGATAAAGCCTCAGGTGATTGTTGATGTCTATCAGACAGTCTACTTGCAGTCCTGTTGACGATTTGCTCTATTTTTACTGATGAGAATCTCGGTGGGGGGAGTGCAATTCACGCCTGAAATCTACGTCTTTCAGATCCAAGATAGAGGCGCGGTGATCGCTCGCTATATCTTCTGAGAGAACCATCCACTGGTACTGATTTCTCCTCCACCTACAGTCCAGGATGGTGAGGTCAAGCACCGACCGATGACCTCCCGCTACGTACGTGGGCGTGTCGTCATTAATCCAGATGCAGCCGGCAGTTTCCAGGAGATCGGCAAGGATCTGTCCCCTCCTGTTGGTGTGTCGACTGCCAGCCGCCACCATTTTGCTGTTAAAATCACCCAACATTACGATCCTCTTGGTTGAATTGGTAATCACACCTTGTAAAGTGTCGATGAAGTTAGTAAAGTCCGCGATCGCAATGTTGGACGAAATGTACACACCCACGAATAGAGTTGTTTCGGTCTCAACAGACACCACGCCACTACCTCTAAACTTGAAATTCCATTGTATACTATGACTTACGTCCATAATGGCAACATCTCCCGACATATCAACAGTCCATCCAAGTTTGGCAGCTTCATATTTATTGGGTTCGGTGAGCACAAGGAGGTCTACGTTCTTGTCTGCAACAGCACGACTAATTAAGTCGTGAGCGAGAATACTCCTATTGGCATTCGCTAACATAGTCCTAATCATGCAATTTTTTCTTACATTGCCATGCTCCAGTCCTGTGTTCACCGCTCTTACAATCGAGGCATTGCTTAGGTTCAAGACAATCCACTATCTTATGACCTCTGCTACCGCAGTTGAAGCACAAATCGAGCCTATCTGGGCCCTTACATTCGTGCCTTCTATGGCCCGTGCCCCAACAACGGTAACACCTGTCTTCATCTTCCCGGATGTACGCCCGGCAACTAATCCATCCGATTCTTATTCTTTCCTCGACCAGTTTGCATGCCGCTCTGTAAGAGGTCATGACCGTAATATTTTGTGTCTCGCCAAAACCTTTCCTCATAGATGTTATCTTGACTTCCTCGCTAGAACCCACGCGATTTATAATGGCGGCCATAACCTCTTGCTCTGTTGTGTCATGCTCGACATCTCCGATGTGCACAACAGTTCTCCTACCAGCTCTGCTTTTTATATCAACGTGAAGGTCGGCAGCCTTGTCCCTCAGGATAGATGTAAATTGTTCCGCTTTCTCTGCACCCTGTATCCTAACGTGGAGCTCCTCGTTACGGCCCTTTCGCAATGAGATGACGTTATTTGCCTCCTCGCTGGTGACAGCATCCTTCATGGACCGGAGGAGCTCCGCGTACGTTTTTCCTGCTGCCTTAACAATCACTGTTCGGCTTTGCTCCGCCGGTGGAGTAGCCTTCTTTATCGGGATTTGATTATTACCGATGTGCCTGGTCCCACCATCCCCTTGGAGAGTTAACACATATACAGGTGTTTCCCTTGCTCTGAAGATATAGGATATGATCTTCTTGGCAAAATTTCCCATACTGCCCGAAGGCAGTATGTACGCTGAATTTGGTGACTGAATTTGCTATCTTTTTGAACGCCTTCAATAAACAAGAAAGGGTTTCCTTTTCCGGGGCTCCCGAGTCATAATGTATCTTAAATTTCTTCTTCTTTTCTTCAACGGTTTGGTCTCCTATTACAGTTATTTCGTATTTTATGATGTCACCAGCTGCGAGTTTGTTACCCATATCCTGCTCACCTACTCTCCTTAAATCTCTAAGAGTACAAGTGTCTTTGACTTCAGGTGGAAGGATTAGTAACCAACTTTAGCTTGCCCCTAAGTGAGTTAGGTCACCTTTTAGGGAGGAGCTCAATGAGTTCTTCATCACCCAAATCGCTGGTCAAAATATACTCCATGTAATCGTCACCCGCAATAGGGTCCGTTTGGGTAGCTTGGGAAGTCTTTGTGTCTGGAGAGAACAGCTCGGAAAGCGCATTCAGTCCCTCGTATACTCGCCTTAGATCCTGTTCATGGGTCGCAGTGTACTTATTCAAACCTGGGCCTAAATGCTGTTTCAACGATATCAGTATCAGACCCAATTGGTATGCTAGACTGCTCACTGTATCGGGAGCCTCTTCTTCCTCCTCGGAAGATCCTTGACGGAGCCTCTTCTTCCCTTTTAGATCGGTTTTCTTGACCGACGCCGATTTTGTCATGCTCCTGTTACTTTGGGCGGATGTCCCATCCACAGGGAGTGAACCACGTCTTCGCATGATAAAGTGCTGTACTCAGGGGGCCGTCCCAAGTTCTACGAATACCCACTCGGGGGAGTGGCCCCAAAAAAAAATTTGGGGGGGTTGAGGGGGTTAAGAAAAATGTATGTGACCGAAAATGGGGTCAAAAAGTTTGGGGGGGTCGTGGGGGTAGGGGGTTAGGGACGGTTCTGGGACGAATTTATGTCCAGGTAGGAAGGAAATCGAGTGGGTAGTTCTCGAGATATTAGTAGAAATGTAATTCCCTAATAAAACAGCTCTGAGGAATTAGAAAAAATCTCTACTCGTACGACGGTATTACGAGAGAATAATACCGTCCTTGTTTACTACAATAAACACGCCTGTATGAGCCTGTGTATTAACTTAGAAAAATTTCGCTAAGAATTGAATAATTCTAATCTCAAATTCACTATATAACTTATTAAAAAAGTAGTTTTAACTCACTTGATCGTACTCAAAGTAACGTCCAATAAAAGTACGATGCACTAGAAATGTAAAAACGCATTCACCTGTTATAAATCTTCAGTTTTAGAAGGTAAAAAACACAATATCCACAGCTCACTAATAAAGCTGAAAAAACTCTAATAACTTTTTTAGTCCGTGACCGAATTCAAAAAAACTTACTATACTTGTCCGTTATCCTTATCACTTTAGTTCCTAAATGCCGTATCCGAAATATAAACCAAAAATCCAATCTAAAACACTAAAAAGCGCGGAGCGGTACACAACACGTCTGTTCACAGCGAAGTCCACAATTCGACTCATATACATATCAACCTCTGAACGGTAGTTAGCGAGGCTAAAACAGGAAAAAGAAGGATAGCTGAAAGGGGTTATCCCGTAATGAAGCCTTTTTATTGTAGGTAATATTTGTTATTTCATTCGAAATAATTGTGTTTAATACAAAATTTTAATAAATTTATTATTTCGAAATATTGTCTTTTTTAATTTATTTTAAGTGTTATTAATTATATTATTAGTAATATTGATATTAATATTGTATCAATATTAGTATAAACGTCTTTTATATCAAGTGTTATGAATTTTGTCGTATTATTTATAGTTATATTATTAATTAAATCTACTAAATCACAGCTATTTTTAAAATTGTATTTATTTTCGTTTAAAAACGAAAAATTTATTTCGATTAAAATTAAAAAGTTGGCAAACTGTAGATTTAAAAACGTTTAATCATTGGTTAATAAGCCAAAGTGGTTTCTATTGTCTTCAATATGGTGTAATGACAATTATATTTTTATGATGTTGCAAAAACAAAATTCATAGCTATTTTTCAAATTGTATTTATTTTTGATTTTGATGTATTCTTTTAAAGTATTAGATAGAAATTTACTTAGAAGGTAGGTGCGTGAGTTAATACAGTTTGAGAGGTCTTATGGGCATATCAGATTTGTGTTTTTTAGATAATGCCTTCAATGTGGGAGCTTTTGTATTAGTTAATCTAAATTTATTTTTAATGTACTCATCCTTGAAAATATATTTACATTTTTTAATATTGGAAATAATGTTTTTTTTAATATGGTTTGTAGGATCCTTAATTTCTTTGAACTTATTATTCTATGAATTTGCTACTTTTTTCAGTATATAAGTGATCATTGATAATTAAAGGGTTATTAGTTTTATCTGATTTGACAATAAATGAATTATTATCCTTTAATTTGTTTCTTATATTTCTAGATGTATTATAATCTATGTCTGTATGTTTATAATGATGATTTAAATTATAATTATTTTTAATATCATCAGTAACATTAACAAACTGATTTTTTAATTTGTTTTGGCTATCTGTGTTATTAATTTTAAATGTATTACTTTCCACGTCTATGATAGTGTTCTTGATAATTTTATTTTTATTTAAAATTAGTAGATTAAAATTGTATATATGATAATTTATTTTATTATTATTTTAATATACTTCAAATTAATATGTAAAGTGAATAATTACATACAAGTTTATCAGATGTTCCTAAAGATGGAAAAATAGCTTCCGAAAGCGCTAGAATATAATAATTAATTACATTGGTTGGTAAGCGGAATTATAATTTATATATTTATAAAAAATAAATGAATAGATCTTTTATTCGCATTGATACGTAGTTAAAAATTATGTATGAGCAAAGTAATGTCAGAAAAATCTGGTGTGTTACTTCACGAATAAAAAGAGAACTTTTCGTAAATTTGTACGGGAAGATCAAGGAAGACACGCCTTGATTTGAGAAGTATTACTAAATAAATGTAGTCAGTATTTGGAAACCATTTTGATAATCTTAATTTTTAATGGATTCTTTTAATAAAAGTTTGATGTTATATTTAGAATGAAATCCCTTTAACTAATATTTATAAAATCGCATCCAGTAATTTGAAGCGTTTCAAACAGATAAAAAGAATAAGTTTTACTTTAATAAGTTTATAAAAATAACCAGCAGATATGTTAGAAATTAAAAAAAGAAAGTTTATTCTGAAAATCTATAAAAATATTTTTTTTTTTAATTGTTTAAATAATTCTTAAGAAATTAAATAATTTAAATATTAACATTTAATGTTCTGCATAAAAATAAACATAATTTTTAAAAAAATCGTGAGAAACATATTTCTTTCTTGTGAAAATTCAATTTTTAAATTAATTTTTTTTTATCAATCAAGAAACTATTGAAAAAAGGAAAACAAAAAATATAGTAAAATAGATGTAAAAAAAAACAACGTTTAACTCTTGGTTAATAAGCCAAAAAAGTGGTTTCTATTGTCTTCAATATGGTATAATGACAATTTTATTTTTATGATGTTACAAAAACATTAAAAGTCCAGTTAAAGTTTTTTTTTAAATTTGAATTTCTGTTTTCCTTTACTTTTGTTGATATATTTCAACTAACTTCATAATATTATAAAAATAAACTTAACAATTTATTTCGACTGTCAGCTTTTTGCTTAGCATCGTAATTTAAAACGATAATTAAAAAAAAATAATACATTGATATTATTACGTCATAATTTTTTTTTTGTCGAAAAATGCTAGTTTAAAAGGAACAAGGATGAGTTAGTATATTTCTCTCCTAAATTTCATTAAAGAAGATCTTTGTTACAAAGTATAACTATTAACACTTATCAAGTGTTAAACAATAATAAATCACTCTATTGAACACTCATCGCGTTGCATAATTAGCTTTCAATATTATTTACTTTGTTTTTACGGTAATAGATCTTAAACGAAGCGTAGTATAAAAATTAAGCCGTGAACTGCTGTTTCAAGGACGTACATAAATGCATTGATAGATTCTTATAAATTAGTTCTATATTGTATATGTTAGTATTATTATTTATTACAAATTGCAATTATTTTTTCTGCATTAATTTTGAAGTAAATTCTTTTAATTAATATTTTTAACTTTTCTTGAAAGGTTTTTTAGCGAATTTCAAAAGAATTTATAGAAATCTATACTGCGCCCGGTCAGATTTTCTAAGGTGATGTCATGGTGGGGAGGAGCGACCATTTTTTCTTTACATTTTGGAGTCTCCTGAATACGATTCTGCAGTGTTTATATACGTATGTATAAGATTTTTTCGTCCGCTTTATCAAACGCAAATCTAAACCACTTTTGACGAAATTTCGTGCGGTGATGTAAACCTATCGGGAATAGAATCCTGTTGAATTTCAAGCGAATTGGTTCTCAGATACTGGAGTTAGAGGCAAAAAGCGGATTTTTTGGATACATTTTCTTTTTTTTTAACTACTGGGCGCAATTTTTTTACATTTCCTTTTATTTTCATAAGAATAAATTATTTTAAAATATAAAACTGCTTTCATGCTTATCAACTGTTCTCTAGAAAGCTTATGTAGCATTGGTGAAGCACACAAAATACTTTTATTTATACATCATAAGAAATATTTAAATAATTGATAATATACACTATAAAGTAATCGTTTAATTATACGCCACTAAATATATTTTCTTGATTAAATTTTGATATTCCAACCGAGAAACTTAAATACTTAAACAATAATACAATAAGTACTATTTTTTTTTTTAGCGGATTTCCAAAGAATTTGTCGAAATCGCTAATGAGCCCGGTCAGATTTTATAAAGAGGTATCAGCGGGAGGAGGACCAACTTTTCTTTACGTTTTGAAGTCTCCTGAATACGATTCTGCAATATGTATATACAAATGCGTGTATGTATGTGTAAGATATTTTCGTCCGCTGTACGGGACGCAAAACGTAACCGATTTTGACGAAATTTGTTGGAATAGAACCTTATTGATTTTCAAGCGAATCGGTTTACAGGTACCGAAGTTAGAGGCAAAAAACTGGGTTTTTGGGTATGTTTTCAAGGTTTTCTTGTTTAAACTTGAAAGGTAACATGTTAGAAAGCCAAAATTAGATTTTTACAAGCACCACCAGGTGCGAACTGGTTTTTCCAATGGGCCCAGAACATCTAGTTTGTAGCCCAAATCAGATTTTTGCGAGCATCGCCAAGTGCGAGCTACTTTCACTATAGTACTTTAGTCTCACAATAATCCAAAACGTGAAGTGGTAGGAAGGAAAGGGGTTTGGTTCCACAAAATTTATTTTGAAGTTTTAATCATTTTGGATAAATTTTAACCTTTTCTTTTTTGTGAACACAACTCCAAAACCACGCAAATTGTGGGTAATAGTATCAAAGTGGGTTGGCAAGTAGCAGTGTTAAGCAACTGGTTCAGTCACAACTCTGTGACTCCAACAAAAGAAAAAACCAAAAGCTGCTGGCTGAAACTCCGAAAGCATTTTTTTTTCTTTTTTTCCACCCTACTCACCGGACCGGATCCACAACAAAGCAAAGCACAGCCCAGGGGTTGTTTACTCAAACGGGCCTCCCCTTCTGCCGGTCATAAGTCTAATCCGACAGGTCAGCCCGCCGGTTAGATCTTTTCATTGCCTGCCTCTACTCTAACCCTTAGGGCGGGGTATCCCAGCCCGACTATGTCATTCCTGGACCCCACCCGAGAAGCCGGGAGTTGGTTTTGACGCCAAATGTCTCTAGTGAGAGCATTCTGTGTAGGGCACTCACTCCTGAAAGCAATATTATTTTCAAAAATCATTACAGTATTGCAACATCCTTTCTTTCTTAACTAAAACTGGAAAATAAAATCGCCCCTCTGACGCACTTGCTGTGACAAAGTTTTTTTTGTAATTTCATAATAAAATTGATAAATATACGTTAGAGTAATTTCTAATCTGATTTCCATGATCTATGTATATATTTGTTACTTAAAAAAAAAAACATAAATGAGCAGCTCTGTTTTTATAGAAAGATATTTCCAATGCCATTCAGTAACCATCAGTAATTATATATGGATTAATAAAGTATCTTAATCTTAACCAATAAACTTAAAAATTTGAAATAAATAAAAACGATTTAAATAATTTAACAGTAAAAAATTTATTTTAAATTTATAAAACAATAATTAAAAATAAAACAAATTTTTTACGCTTCGTGGTAATTTTTTTTTGTTTCTCTTTTTTTAATTGCTAGTTTAGTTTTTGTAATGCTTATTATTATTTATTATAATTTGTTGAACGTTATAAATAAAACATGTAATGATGATTGTAAAATAATCGAAATGTGCAACTAAATTTTTTTTAAGTTTTGAGTTTTAACAATTTGTTTTGCTAACAGTTTTATGTAATTCCAAACTTTATTCAAGTTAACTGTTTTAATTTATAATTAGTTTGAGTTCATTAATTTTACTCTTAATAAAATAAATTTATAGAAGCTGACATTAATAATATTCTAAAAATGAAAAAAAAGAAAAAAAATTTAAATTAAAGTTATTAAATTTTTTTTAATTTGACTTTGACAACAGAAAGTTGAAATTAGTGAAGATCTGCAATAGTATTATTTCGTAACTTTTATTTCGTCCTTGAAGTAAGTTTAATTTTTATTTCAAATTTACTTTATTCTGTACTTGTTTCTTTTTTTTAAATAAGGCTAGAGGTGTACAGATATACTCAGTTTTTCCGGTATACAAAGAGCTACTTATATCAACTAAAAATGAGAGAAATCTTATGATGAAAAAATAAAAAAGTGAACAATTTAATACGATCTATTCTGTGTGAGCTGAAACATGTTATTTTGCAAAAAAAGTGTGTATCTTTTTACTGTTTGTTTTTCAAGTGAAGTTTTTATTTTTTTTCGTGAAAATACTTTGGATGCAATTGTATAAGGTACACACAATTTTGCTGTAACCATCCATTAAAAGATTAGTAATGAATTTAATAAAAGAGAAAAACATTTTCTTTTCGTTTACGTATAAGGTAAATTTTTCGTTTAGTAATATTACATTTAAGTTAATTAGAGAAAAATTATTTTAAAAAAAAACAAAACATACCAAATTGATTATGCCATTAAAATCAATGTATAATATAAAAAATAAAAAGTAATTGAAAAATTAAAGACCCTTGTCTGTGGAACCCAAATTAAATTCAGGTGATTAATTTTATATTAAGATTTATGTTTTTAATTTTTCTTTGACTCTCAAAATCTTTTACAGAATTAAAAAAAAATCATTTTTTTTACAATTATGATTACTTAATTTTTATTACGCGTTCACAGAGAGAAATTTGTTTCTCTCTGTGTTAGAGGTGATGTTAATTAGTCACTCTCGAAAATTATAAAAACCATTCTTAAGAATAAAAAGCGCCTATTTCCAGGTTTACAAGAGTAAATAAGGAGTGAAGTGGTTTCCCTTTTATTTCCTTACCAAGCCGTATATACCATTACATATCAACTGGTGATGTTCAGCCCTACATGTGACAATGCTCATCGTAATGAATAGCTGTATAGCAAAATCATTGTTGTTTTTTTTTTTTTTAAATACCCTGATTTGTATATTAAGTTATATTAGACATATCTTAGACGTAAGAAAGATTGAGACAGATAATACAATGCAAAAATTTATGTATACCCTCTTGTGACAATCAGTATGGTGTTTTTACCGCTACAATTAAGTAGGGGAATCTGTTATTACACGGAATGTTTTTTATATGTTCATAACTCTAGAGTTATGCTGCAAGAAGGAAGGTATGGTAATCGGTCAAAACTGGTATATGGATTTTTTCTTTTTTCGATGTTTTATGACCCAAGACCCGAAAAAAATTGGGGGATAATGTTTGTACGTATGTACGTGTGTTGACATGTTTGAATCTTAATAACTTTTGACTGGATAAACCGATTTTTATGAAATTTTGTATATACATTCTTTCGTGTGGATAATTTGTTGGTAAAATTTTGGAGTCAATATTTCCCGGTGGTGGGGTCGATAGTTTATTCGGGGAAATTTTCTCAAAATTTTATAAAAATAACTCCACTTTATTAAACTCAGTACATGTGTGCATGTTTATTTTACCGTTTGGAAAAATTTCTCTAAAATTCACCCTTCCCCAAAAATGAAAAAAACTATCTTTTTATTTATTACATTTTTTTACCCTTTTTTTTTTGTCTTCTTAGGCATAGGAGCAGTGCGAGTGACTGCCAAAATATTTTTTGTAATATTGCAAATATTGGGAGTGGGCCGATCAAAGTTAAAATATTTTTATTTAAATCTTTGAAAACTATTTTTAGTTTATTTACATGTATTTTTTTTCTACTATATAAGTACACATAACCAACGCCAGGAGAGTATTACACCCACCGGGTTGGTCTAGTGGTGAACGCGTCTTCCCAAATCAGCTGATTTGGAAGCCGAGAGTTCCAGCGTTCAAGTCCTAGTAAAGCCAGTTATTTTTACACGGATTTGAATAGTAGATCGTGGATACCGGTGTTCTTTGGTGGTGGTTGGGTTTCAATTAACCACACATCTCAGGAATAGTTGAACTGAGAATGTACAAGACTACACTTCATTTACACTCATACATATCATCCTCATTCATCCTCTGAAGTATTATCTAAACGGTAGTTACCGGAGGCTAAACAGGAAAAAGAAAGAAGAAGAAAAGAAAGGAGAGTATTACAACTTTGGTGTCAGCTTTTTTTTATCTATCAATTTTACTTTACTTTCTGTATTTATTTTCATTTACTTCTTCGTATCTGATAATGGTTTAAAAATCAAAATTCACATCCAGATATAAATTTGTAATCCTTGTAAACGTTACTTGTGCTTTTTATCTTTGTTAATTTAAAATTCTCAGATTAAAAATAATTTTCAACTTTATATCAGTTGAAAAGGGATTACATTTCAAGTTATACAGCTTTATTTTTTCTTTATCTTTGTAATGCTGTCAAACAAAATACTATAAATGATTAATCAAGTTATTTATTCGTCGTAAATCAGCTAATTTCAAACACGAAATTCTCAGGTTCAAATCCTATAAATTTAGTTTTACTTTTATTCGGATTTGAATACCAGATCGTGAATACCGGTGTTCTTTGGTGATTGGGTTTCAATTAACCGCACGTCTCAGGAGTAATTGATCTGAGTTTGTTCAAGAGTACAAATTTACCGGTACATTACACTGATAAGTCACTAATGACTTTAATTTTTGATGCTACTATAAATAAAAGTATTAAAAGAAAAAGGTATTTTTTTATTAACTTTATTTAAATATAATAGAAACATAAGTGAAATTAAACTATTAAATAGTAATATTTGTTCATGATATGACTTGATTCTGAAGTAGCCTTATAAGCTTTTAGATTTGACTTCAATAGAAAATGTTTACAATTGTAGTGAAAGGTGAAACAATAAAAGGAAAAAAAAAACAATATTACATTATTGTTACTAATACGCAATTCTAAAAATATCCTTAACCTACAAAATAATACTGTAATTATTATCAAAAGATAAAACTATTTATTAATTCTTAATACGTGATATCTTTTTATTACTATTATTATTTTAATAATTGCTTACATGTACGCGCTTTTAAAAAATTATTTTTCATTAATTTCTTTTAAAACAAATTCATAATGTATACAGTCTCTTCTTACACGTATTTATGTATTTTGACATTTCTGGGAATATTTTTTACCATACTTTCTCCCCATTTTGTATATGTTTGTTAATACGTAATGCTAACTTAAATCGCGGTTGACGTTACTTCAGACTGTGTATAATGTTTATGTTCTACGTTCTTTTTAAACAGTTCTCAAATATATATTATTGTACCTTTATTATTACTTCAGCGTGCACTAGCAATTTAATACACCTTCATGAATGATAAATATGAAAATTATATTTTACTTTTATCTACTTCTTTTACCTTGATGAATAAAATTATAAACATAAAAAGATTTTTTCCTTTTAATCGAGTTGTCTCTGATTGTTATGTCGTCATATAAATTTTATAGACTTTATTTTATTTTATTCTATAATTTTATGTGAAATAAAAATATCTTTTTCAATGAGAATATATTTTTAATAATAATAATTTAACTTCGCGCCTACCAAAATCCATCGTCGTCTACATCATGACGACGAAGTAACTGCAGTCAATTTAAGATGAAATCATGCAGTGAAATAGCATAATGAAAACATCTGTATCTAATAAAAATTCTAAACAAATTTACGTTTCAGAACCGTTAAAAAAGACTACATCTTATTTGTTGGGAATTGAAAGGGGATATAGGATGTATAACAAGAGATAAATATTAAAAAACATTGCTGCTCTTTAATAAAGGATAATTACTAATATAAGATAATTAAAAAGGGTTTGGCTGACAATTTTATATATAGCATTTATGTGTAGTACAATTTTTTTCAAATCTTTTAAATTTATTTAAACATATATATATATATATATATATATATATTACTAGCAGACCATGCAATGCTTCGCTATTGCTAAATTTGAAGATATATATATATATATATATAGATTAAATGAACACAATTGAAAGTTTGATAAAACATTAACAAATTGAACATTACGGAACTTCGCAAAATTTAAACTTTCCCTTTTCCCCGTTTCCCTTCCCCATTTTCATTTCTACCTCATTCTATTATCTCCTTTCTCTTCCTCCATTTCTATTTTCCTTATTTCCACTTCCGTTCCTCTTTCCCCTTTTGTTTTTTTAATTTCCCTTTTCCATTTCCTTTTCCTGTTTCCCCCTTTCTCTTTTCCATTTTCCCCTTCTCCCATTTTTACCTTTTCCGATTTTTCCCTTTCTTCCTTTTTCCCCGCGCGTAAATCGGTCCAGTAGTTTTTAGTCTACAGCGGACATCTATATCGGAAACACTGAAATGGAATCGTAAAATATTTAGTAGAGCGTGTGTTTCATTTACGTCCAACAGATAGCGCAGTTTTTCAAAAAAATCATGTTTTTACCTGTCACAAGTGTGACATCTTAGGTATATAAATAGTAGAAATATAAAAGCACGCGCGTATTCGAATGCAACGTTGTGTCAAAATTTTAAAGTAATCTGTGAAGAACTTTCGGAAATTTGAAATTTTGAACAAACGAACATTTACATTTTTATTTATATATATACATATTTATATAGCGGGAATTACAATCCCGATAAACGTTAAGAATTTCAAAGCGGAGTCATACATCCAAATCGGTTCAGTCATTGAGCTGTTACATTGGAACAAACATACATAACATACACCCTAAATATATTACATTCTTTCTTTGGACAATCATCTAACAAATACCCCGCTTGAATTTTGAAAATTGGAAGATTGGTTGCAAAGATATAACAAAATTTCCAAATAACCGTAATCCGTTAGATCGAGAATGTATACCTGAATGCATGCAAAATTAGCCTTCAACCTACTAAAAAATACCCCGTTTTAATTTTGAAAACGGACGATTATTTGCAGAAATATTACAAAAGCACCCTATCTCACCTCCCAAAACAGCACCCCAGGAGCACCTCGTTTGTTACCAGTTGATGATGATGATTGGAATAGCCTGCACAAGGTGCTCTCATCACCTCTTCTTTTTTTCCTCCTTTTTAAACACCCAAGAGCAACCGGCACCGCCATTAGACCTAACAGTTGCTGTCGGGTGTCGTGGCAGTCGAGTGCACCCCTGTCTTCGTCACCTGTTTGACGTTATCCGTCGGGGTCCCTCCCGTGTCAAGAGAGTGTCCCGACCTCTTCTTCTGGACAACCGAAACACTCCTCGGTGGGAGAGATACCCTAATCTACCAGGATCCGGACATGCACAGCGCATATCCTTCACCCGGCGCCCGCACTCTCATACCTCGAGGGTCCCATCTGCCATCATCAGATATACCCCGTCACCCCACTCTTGGGTTTGGTTTAGCCAGAGTTTCCTAGTCGACTGAGGTACCTCCTGCACCTATACGAAGCCACGTTTCGTCCCCTTTTTTTGTAATAATGTAACGTCCAAACAATACAAATACGAATAAATTACAATAATAATCATATACAGTTCAATATTACAGTATCAGTTACAATATATATATCATCATACAATATAAAACGTTCAAGACAATTACGAATACATTACAATATCGATAATGATATCAATTTCAGTATATGTTACTGTCACTGTCAATTATAATTACAGTATCAACAAAAATGTAAATTATCATCATATATACGTAATCATCATAAAATATACACCATGATCACTACAATTACAAATAAATTTCAATAATCAATCTAATATAAAGAATCATATCAATTACTTCTCAATTATCCATTTTTTTCGTGGATCATCACCTCACCACTCGAGCATCACACGCAGTTACTATGTGAAGCCCATTATTATTAAACAGACTTTTTTTTTTATTTATTTGATATTATTTTTCTTATTTAATGTAAATTTAATTTATTTTTTTTGTAATATTATTCATTCAAGTTATTCGGCCTATGTCACTTCCGGTAACGTAAGGATTCCAACGCGGGGTCATATATCCAAATCGCTTCAGCAGTTGAGCTACCAGTGGAACAAACATCCATACATACACCTAAATACATTACACTACTTTTTGGACAGTCGTGTAAAAAAAAAATGAATTAGATCTGTTTGTAAATTCTTTATATGTTTATTATTATTCATTTCATTTTCCTTTTTTGTTTAACGTAGAATAACTTTCTTCTTATATAAACTTCATTTCATTTCATAGTTTTTCTAACATTCTATTTTGAAAAATGCAGTAATTTTAAAAAATACAGGAAAAAATATTGAATGAAAAGTACAATTGAATCGGATAATGAGTCAGCTGGCAGGATGGAAAAATACATATTTTCTTATAATCAACTATCGTTCCAATACAAATACATTCTTAATCTATGGTCCATTTTTTTATAGATAAGTAACATGTAATTAACAATACCTTTGTAAAATAGTATAATACCGTAAATTTTTCAGTGCATTTTCTGTCCTTCAATTATCATGTCATATATTTCGTATGATCTTCAAATTTTATACACTTAAATTTAAAATAAATTACAATAAAAATTTTGTCATATAAAATTTAGAAGATATAAATATTATATCTTAGTTTATAGAGAAAATGTACACAGTAAACGTTTTTTAATGGTAAAAACACTTTAATTTGTTATTTACTCGATCTACTCCAGCCGCAACAGTAATTATGATGCTTGTAAAGCATCTGAAAGGTGAACTCCTCAGAGTTGCTTTTTATGAGAAAAATAATAATGTTCATTATTCAACATTTTCTTTATATAAAAGCGAAATTTTCATTTTTATATCTAAATATAGCTTAAATTTCGGTGAATTTAGGATTTCTACGTGAGAAAATAGGTTTTAGACAACCAAAAAGTACTTCACGTCTTATTTTCCGTAATAAACATGGCAGGGATTGAAATAGATTTCAGGAGTGTGTCCTGTCTCATATCACAACATCTATAATTATCTATAACTTTTATTATCTATATCTAAAACAAATTAATCCTTATTTGTTCATGGAAACGCAATTCGGTAACGCTGGATTAAGATACAATAAACTGTGTGTTATTGTTCTTAGAATTTTATCTTAGCTCTTTGTAAATAAGTTTTAGTTTTATTCTTAGTTTAAATTATCTTCAGTATAGAAGAATTATGAAAATAAGATCATTTTTGTTAATTCACAAGAGATTTACTAAAAATGATAATATTACAACGCATTGTTGTGTACTGTTTACCAGTTAAATAAAGATTTTGCTTGGTGTCTGATTTTGAAATATTTTAATCTGAATTCTTTAGAAATGTTAAATTATTATTCAGCGTAAAAGACCTTAATATCTTTAAAGTTTAAAGATATATTAATTTTTTTCGTAAAAATCATTAGTTAACATTCAAAGCGTTAGTTAATAAATTTCTGATGAAATAGAAATATTTTTATTTATTTTCCAAATGATTCTTTAAAAACTAAAGAAAAAATAGAGACATTAAAGAAAATGAAACGAGAAATGACAAAAATAAGATATAAAACAAAAGTATTTCATCGCCTGTAAGTAATAAAATTTTACGTGTTAAGTTAACACTTCATATACTGCATGCAATGTACGTGTTTCTTCACGTACATGCAATAAATACCTTGCAGCGACGATGTTGTATAGTTAATACTAACATAATAATTTTGCACTTTTATCTTGTTTATATGTTGTCCATTCATCATAGTATATTTTATGCTGAAGTAAATTTTTCTGTTTTTTTTTTAATATTTCTTTTTTAAAATGTATACTTTGTATCTTTTTTAAAATTGTTTAGGTGTGTAACGTATGATTTTGTTGTTTATACAATACGTTTCAAAGAAACTGTGAGGGGTATTCGCATACATAAACAGAAAGAAGCGTTTAAAGTAATTTAACACAATGCAAAAGCATCAATCAATCTTTCTCTCTTATCCTAATGTTGCTCACTGATTATCGGTATTGTTTAATGTAATTATTTTGTACAAATACTGAATAGTCCGGCGTGTCTCTGATCGCAAATTCTTATAAAAACTCAATTGTTAGCTTATTATTTTTTCATCCGAAAAGTCCTGGGCTCGAATCTCGGTTAGGTTTGACATTTTTAATTTGCTACATTATTTCTATCATATATTCGGTATAAGCTTCAAGTTTGAGTAATGAATTCATCATAAAATAAAAGATCAGTAAATCAGGCAATTAGGAAATGAAAATATATTGT
The DNA here is from genome assembly GCF_047948215.1 of Lycorma delicatula. NCBI lineage: Eukaryota > Metazoa > Arthropoda > Insecta > Hemiptera > Fulgoridae > Lycorma > Lycorma delicatula. The sequence goes on from NC_134461.1 coordinate 42,568,296, forward strand.
ACTATGAAAGAATATATATTGGCTTAACTAGTGAAATATTTAATATTTATTTTTGGTATTTATAATAATATGACTTAAATAGTGTATAAGAATATAGGTCAATAATTTTGAAAATAAGCGTGTTTATTGGTGACAAAGTATACCGTAATGCAGCTCTCAACTACGGTATGTGCCAGGGTACGACCTCGGGACCAGTCTTGTTTAATATATATATATATATATATTAATGATTTATTTGGCCTTAATATTAGGAGACATATATTCTTTATTCATCATTATAATAAAAATTAAGATGGCACAAACATTGCTAACAGATTCAAAGAATGAATTTCGTATTTCGTTAATTAAAGTGTGTTTTAGATAATAAGTTCATTAAAACAATTTTTCTACATTTTAGGTTAATTATTTTTAAAATATTGAATTATTGATTAAGGATTAATGTTCAAAATCGCTCTTTACCGTGTTAAAATAAGTCGTAATTAATTATTATGGACAATTATGGAATAGGTTGCAGGGGAGTTTCAACTGACGAACTTTACTAGCAACTGGACGTACTAGACTTGACGCGATTGTACCTAAAGAATCTTGAAATATTCATAATGAAACACAAAGATCGATTTCTAATGCCAATACAACATGATTACGCGATAAAAATTATCTAGACATCAAAGGTTAACCTAATTTTTTTCACAGAAACACACATGATGCAGCGGATTACGAATTCACAGTATGCTGCTGGTCACCTTAAAGGCTTCTTACTCTTCGAGTGTTGCGAGGTGGGTTTCCTGAGTAGGTCTCAGTACGGGAGAACATTACTGGTTGTAATAATAACTAATGTTATGAATAATATTTAATTATTATATTTGAATTCTTGAGATAAATATATGTTAAAGGGTGAAATGTTTTATATAAATAATGTGTGTTTGTTATTTATGAGTTGTATTTGAAAAATCAATGAAATTTCAATACTTAAATTGGCATTACAAATTTATATAATATTTCTTAAGAATATTGTTTTTTTTTTATATTTATATGAATTGTGAGTTGAGAGAAAGTTGAATTCGTACTGATTAAATTGTTATTTTTAATTTTGATAAAGAAAACTATTAACTTTTTCCCGTTTAATTGAGGCAAAAAAATTAATATCATTTTTCGTAAAAGTAGAAAGTAATTTATAAAAATTAATACATAAGTGTAAAGTTATACATTTAAATTTTTAATGTACATTTTTATGATATTTTTTTAATGAACGTAATTTTCATTAAATTTTTCTTTATGTTAATCCATTTAGCTGCTATGTTTGTTTTTACGTTTTTTAATAATTGTAAAAAAAATTGTTAAATTTTATTATTTCTTTAAAATTTTCTTTTAATTCAGTTTTTCCAAATCTATTTTTTAAAAAAAGTTTGTTTAGCATTCATTTTTTAATGTTATTAAGGATATAGGAAGGTACTGTAAATTAAGAGGTGGAAAAGAATATTTAAAATTGAATCTTTGGCCATACATGAACTACGTCGTTTATATGCTCCAATTTCGTAAATATTTTCGTTGTGTGTGAAGAGAAATAAATCCATTTTAATTTTTTTTTAATTCCTGGAACTGTTTTAAAGCACCTTTATTGTTCTAGACTAAATTTTAATACGGATGAAGAGTAACTGAAAATAGAAATGCTGATCATAACTTTTAAAAAATTGTACAAAAAATTAACATTTTCCTTTGTTGATACATGTGTGTGTTTTTATCAGTATTTACTTCATTAATTTGTAATATTTTTTTTTATAGTCAACTAAAAATGTACGATACTGTTATGCTTTATTCATTTCGTGATAACGAATATATTGTTTTCATAGTCAGGAGTTTGGAGAAGTTTTTAGGACAGAATAACAAAACATTCTATCGTGTAAAAACATCATATTAGTTGCTTAAATCGTGTCATTGCATGAAATTATTTTTTCACATGTGTTCTCTTTTCAAATCTTATAGAAAATTATTTAATTTATCGTGTAAAAATTTAATAATAAATATATTAAAGAAAAAAATCAAACTATCACTTTTAAGGTTCAAAGATTTCATTTTATATATTTATTTGGAAGTTTTCAGTTTTTCTTCCAAAAAAAAAAACTGTACAATTTTAAACTTGCAGATCTTCGAACCTTTAATGTAGTTATTCTAGATTTCTTTTTCTGTTTCGCCTACGAAACCACCATAAAGTAATAGTTCAGAGGATGAATGAAGATATGTAAGAATGTAAATGAAGTGCAGTCTTGTACAATCTCAGGTTGACCATCCCATAGATGTGTGGTTAATTGAACCCCAACCACCAAAGAACGCCTGTATCCACGATCTAGTGTTCAAATCCGTATAAAAGTAACTTCTTTTACCAGGACTTTAATCTTAGAACTCTTGTCTTCGAAATCAGCTGATTTGCGATGACGAGTTCATCACAAGACCATCCCATCCCGGTGGATTGGTTATCTTAGTTATATTCGCTGGGAAAGTAAAAGCAAACAGAAACGGTTTTTTTTTAAATTACGGACGAGTAATTCAATTATGGCAAAAATTCTTAGAGCCTAATTTTCATTTTTTCAAAATATTATAATTTACTAATTATTTTTAAATAAACGTTAAAAAGATATTGATTCTAAAAAAAAAATTGTACAAATTCATTCATTTGTCAATAGTTCAATTTTTACTTCTTTGTACAAGGAAGTATTGTAATCGCGAAAAATTTCGGTTCTCAGATTTCAACGGAAATATCCATTTTGACAATCCCTGAATCTATTTTGACTAGTTTTGGGGTGACGTACGTATGTGCGTACATATCTCGCATAACTCAAAAACGATTAGATGTAGGATGTTGAAATTTTGGCTTTGGGACTGTTGTAACATCCATTTTTGATTCCAATCGACCTGATCAAAAGTGTCCAAAAACACCCAAAATTCAAACATTTAGATTTTGGAGTTTTAATTAATTGCAGTAATAAGTCCTCATTGAAAGCTTTTCAAGGATTTATCATAACTGGTAATTTTCACTGGTTCCAGAGTTCTAGCCAAATAAAATTTTAATTAATGAAATATTTGGATCTTACAAGGAGAAGGCAAATCGGTTCGAGTCCGACTACATTTCCTTCTTTTTTTTTTTATTAAAAATATTGATTTATTATTAATTATTAACCTCTGATTGTAAAAGTATTTGTACAATAAATAATAATTCAATAATAACAATAAAAAAATAAAAAAATATGAAAAAAATCAGAAGTTATGGGAAATAAAATTTTATATACTATTAAAAATGTATGTATGCAATAATAGGCGTACAAGGAAGTCATGTAGTGTCTACATCAGATTTTTTCTTTAATAGTTATTATTTAATATGTTTTTTTATATTATTTATATTTAAATTACACCGGTAAATGAAAGTAATTCTATTTACATTTGTTTAGTTTATTAAAGATAATGTGCGTTACTTTTAAGTAAAAATAATAATTATTATTGAAATTGAAAAAAAAAACATTCCATTGAGTTATGTGACTGTGCCAACCTCAGCTTATTATACGTAAATATAATTTAAAAATTTATTTGCTCAATTTTAAAGATTGCCTGTGCCCACCCGCTTCGTATGTATGACCTGCTTCGCTTCGCCACCTATCGCTCTGTAATATTTCGCTTGCCGCTATCGGCAACAATTGTGTACAGATCTGTATTTTGTATCGAACGTGACTATAAAATTACTGAAACAACACCACAGAAAATGTATATATAAAACGAGTTACGTATATCCAGCAATAATAACACAACTGTTGTTGAGCTTTGTTGTATATGATGACAATGGTTAATGTATGTATCTAGCTCAAAGACAAGTAAACCGCGTTTGCTTGTCTATTTAACTTTTGTATCGGCGTTGTGTTGCAGTCACACTTTAATAGATAGATAAGTTTTTACTATATACATAATCATGTTACGGGTAATTCTACATGTAGATTTAATATTATAGCAAGTTATATGTACAATCTTTTATATACGTAAACAATTATTTATTACGGTAAAAACAATAGTGACTGTACTATCATTTATATTTTTTTATGGATGAACTTAACGAACAGAAATACAAATAAACTTTAGTAGAATATTTACTAAGATTTGACTCCTGCTTATTTCTTAACCGTTTCAAATTATGCGTAAAAGAATATAGCTTATTTATTCGAGTACCCCCCGCTCAAGAATAACCACCGCACCTCGATTTTCCGGACCGAAAATATAAAAACAAAATCTAGTATTTATATATATATATATATATTGGTAATTTAAAGTACAACAAATAAGATAAAAAAATACGTAATTACGAAAATAATCAAAAAGTAAAGCATTTAATTCGTTCATTTAAAATACAATAATAATATTAATTAATAATTAATTACCGTAAGTACTAGTTTAGGTCAGAATCAGTAGGTCAGTAAAAGAAAGGAAGTATCATGTTGAAAAGGATGATTTCAATACACTTTTTAATATGGGATTTTATTTATAATTAATCACTGACACTGTAAATGTCTGTAGAAGTGTTACCGGTAGTCTCCACGTCGCTCTGCCAAAGATGATCATTTGTGTGTCATCACAGCCATTAAGTTTATTAGATATACCGAATTTTTTAAAGCTTTTCCTTACTAATTCCGTGGAAATACGTTCCGAACCATCTGTTATCCAAACACAAATCTGAGAGTATAGTGTTCTTCCTGTAGGGGTGAGAAAGAAATTTTCATCAGCCTTCCATTTATTGTACAATTATTTTAATGTAGATTTGAACGGTTTATTAATGCAGAAATCTAGTGGTTGCAATAGAGATATCAACCCACCTGGAATAATTGCTTGGTCTGTCTTACCCTTTTTTAAAATGACTTTCACTTTATCAGTTGTATACCCGATAACTATCCATTACTAGCACACCGGAATTTTTTTTATTTATTAATTAAATCACCTGATCGTTTTTTCCATACACACCTGATCCAATCTAAAATTAAGGTTTCGTCCATCCAACCTGATTACTGTGCTCTGATAATACCTCCATTTACCTGTACAGTACGCAGAAGTTTTCTTTTAAAAATAATGAACAGAGGTAATTTTGATCCATCAGAAGTAATGCAAAGCATAACACTACACCTTTGTTTTTCATTTCCACAAGTACGAATCGTAACACTTTTTTCACCTTTTTTGTTTACGGTTTTGTCAAATAGCATTTCAAGATATATGGTGGTTTGATCAGCGTTTCCTATTTGAGAAGGCAAATAGCCTTTATCTTTTCTAAGATTTATTATGTATTTGTGAAAATGTAATATTTTTTGTTTATAAGCGTCTGGAAGTTGTTGAGAAATGGTAGTTTTTCGTCTTATTCACAAATCATTTCGTTCGAAAAAATCGTGTTATCCATCCACGGCTTGCTTTAAAATCAATTGTATTCAATGAATTAGCGATTTAATGAGCATATGATTGACATATTTCTGTCGTGACAGCATAACGGCATTTCCTTTTTTCCATAACAAAGTCATGAAATATTTTTTTTTTTTGTTCGTATATTTTGGTTTTAAACCATGAAACCCCCTTATATTGCCAGTGCCTTTCACAAGAAGTTGTTTCTTCTTACACCAGGCTCGAATGCAGCTTTCATCTCCGTTGAATTTTCTTCCTGCCGCCTGATTTGCAATTTTTACAGCCTATTTTTACTGTAAAAGATCGTAGACGCTGTCCTTTTGTACTCATTTAAGGCCTAAATTAAAATAAATCACTTTCTTAAACTTTAGAAGATAAACGAAATGGATAAAATGCACATAATTGTCCTCATATATGAGGTGCGACAATAAAGTAATGAGACTGATGTGAAAGAAAAGTTGCTTACCATTTTAGTCATGTTTAGTATTGTCTCCTTCAAAGTAGTTCCCGTCAGATTGTACACACTTATTCCAGCGCTTCTGCCATTGATGGTAGCATTTCTGGAACTCATCTTCTGCAATATCCTCCAAGACCCTCGTCACAGCTTTTTGGACATCTTGTGTTGTTTGAAAATGGTGTCCCTTGACCGCCATTTTGACTTGGAAATAGAAAATAGTCGCACGGAGCGATATCTGGTGAATAAGGTGGCTGTGGTAGCCACAAATTAACAAACACGACCGAGACTTTGGATCGTTATATTTTATATATCAATTTGAAAGTGATTAGCGCAAAATTACGGCCATAGTATATATATATATAAACTTTTGAACTGACGGTGGTTTTGGGGTCTGAGGGATGTGAAATTCGAAGTTATGTCGAAATTTTCCGGAAGTCGAATTATGATACCAATTCAATAGGTAGCTTTCTTATGAAATTTGCCCAAAATCTCATATAAAACTAGCGAAAGTTTGGACATTTTTGTATCTGTGTAAATTAATGAAGAAAATTGTCTGTAGTTTATTTATAAATTTAAAAAAAATTATTACTTTTAAGTACGGGTATTTATTATTAAATTATTAGAGCAGTTTTGTATACTGACATTTAACTGTTAAATTTTTTCGCTTTTTTATTTATTGTTACTTTTTTGAACATTATCTTCGTGAAAAATTATAGAATATTGTTTTGTGTGACTCTGAAGTGTAATTCATATTTCCAGTATTAGTTGATTAACTTTTTTTATTGTGTATTTTTCATTGACTGCAGTTATTCTTTAGTAAGCCTAAAAATGTCTATAAATTCTTATCATTTATAGCATCTTTAAATTGTTTTTATTAATAAAACTAATATTTGTTACATAATCTTGATTTTATTCTGAATAGCCAGATATCACAATTTAGTCAAGATATAACTAACTTATTTTTTTCTTTGTTATACAGTTTATTATAAACATGAAACGGTTAATTTTTATTTAATTAGTAGGCTATTACTTTTGTTACATAATACTTTTGCGATTTCTCTGTAACACCTTTTTAAAATGATATATGTCAATAAAACAAATCTTTTTAATTCGTTACGTTAATTTATTTAAATTTATCATACTGGTAGACCATATTAAATTAATAAAATTAGTAAAAGTTAAAAATCCGTACAAAAAAACAATTAATAAGAATTTAACAGTAAAAACTTTCGGAAATGATGAAATATTTCTCAAAATTAGGTAAATTAAAAAAAAAAATGTAATTAACTGCTTTAATGATTTTTAAGTAAAAGATATCATTTTTTCATTATTATAGAAATTATATTAAGCTGAAAGAGTCGGAAATACATAAATCCTTGTTATGTTCGATGATTTGGCAATAAAACAACAAAAATGAATCTCCTATCCTTTTTTTTTTTTTTGGTAAAATTTAGAGAATTTAATCATTATTTCAATTTTTGAGTAATTTTTTTCTTCTTAACTATTAAGTGAAAAGTATAAATCCTCTTCAATAGAAACAATATTTTAATCGATCGATATATTTTTGTGCAAGTTATTTTTTATTATTATTGTTATTAATTTTTTAACCGACTTCAAAAAAGATGGTTATGTATTTGACCTGTATATATATTTTTTTGTTTGTTCGCACATAACTTTTTCTCTATTAATCGACGCAGCTGCTTTTCGTGGTGATACCATCATGTCGAAAACATTTTGTACACACAAAAAATCGATCTGAAAATTGACAAAAATACTTTTTCCACCGTCCGGCGGGTAGGTAGGGACAGTGGGAATCTGATATTCTATATATATGCGTCACGTTAGATGATGTTATATGATTTTCTGTAGGGCAGGTAATGTAAGGTCCTACACAAGATATGTAGCATCGTTAATAAAATCATTAAAAATCGAGATATCTCATCTTAAACCTTTCAGACCCAATATACATTATATTGGGACATTGACACTATCCCTACCGGTATATATTATATACACTAATTATATCGGTGGGGACAGTGGGAATCTTATAATTTTATAAACGTGCATGACATTACACGGTCTTGATATCGATTCAATTTTTCTTTTTAAATTATAAGTTTTGTATATTTCTGTTTCTAATAATTCATAATTTATTTAAAATATATTTGAACAAAAATTAAAAATAAGCAACTATAAAATTTTTTCATAGTAGTTCATAAGATGATGTCTGATTCACGTCTGTCAAAGTTCCAGCGGGAATTTTTTTTAAATCAGCCGCCGATTGGTTGATAAGTTACTGTAAAGTTATATACTGTAATCTTTATTATTTTAGATTACAATTCTGCAACTAAATTCACTAACTCTTAAATCTTGATTTTTTTTCTTTTTACTGGCCGGTTTTGGCTATTTCTCTCTATTGTAATTCGCTATAAAACTTTGTTACATACTTTTAATAACTTTTCATTTTCAGCATTTTTCTTTTAGACATACTATAAACATCTTCATTATTTTATCTTTAAAATTTCTAAATTTATGTATGATATGCTAACTATCAAATTTCTTTCCTCTCTTAAATCTCTTTTAGTTTCCGATAGACTGTTTTATATATTTCTTCTAACCTTTTTAGTTTTTATTCAAAATATCCAGAAAACATTCAATTTATTCAATTTTGAAAATGCGGTAAAAAATCAAAAATCACCTAAAGTAGATTAATATCACCAATTTTTATTTTTTAGTAAATTACTTCCATTTCTAAATTTCCATTCGCTACAAAAATGATATAAATCTAAATCAGTCAGTTCGTTTTAAAGCAATTTTTGAATATGCCCCTGATCAAAAATGTTAAAAAATTATGGGATCTTTCACATACTTACAAATTTTGTAAATTTTTATAAATTTTTTGACAAAAAAAGTCTTTTATAGACGTATTTGTATGGTATTAAATTAATTATAAGGCTTGGACTTTAACCTAAAAGTACCTCATTCCCGGGTGTTTAACCAGTGGATGAGATCTTCTGGAAAAGACTACAGGCAAAAGTAAAATCACACCTAAACCACTTACACATACATCAGAATGCAATAACTTAACGTGGTTTTTCATATCCTTTATACGTGATCAAATGAGAATCAAGCAAAAGATTTATAGAAATCTACTAGCAAGATGAATTAAGTGTAAGGGGAAAAGCAGATTGTAAGGCCATGAAACAAGTTTAAACAACTATAGGAGGAGTATTTTAAACCCCTTCATGCAGACGGGAATAGCACGTTACTAATAAAAAGTTTTATAACCACCAGCTTTAATATATGCTGCAACAAGTTGCTTTTTCTCCAATTATTAAAGAACCAACAGAGGTGAGTCCTCGGGCTTCTTTAAGGAAAACCTTTCCTTACCTCCAGAATAGTGTGTGACGTGTGATTCAGTTAAACTATACATAAATTGTCTAGCCACATGTCCAGTGGAAAATTATTTATGAAGTAGGGGTGTGAGAACTGCTGTTCATGTATCTAGAAGCGACATATAGTGAAAAATGTGAACTCACTTACTTTCTTAGAATGTCTGTAAAATATTATGAAATTCTGAAAATCTAATCTTTGGTTCCAATTAAAAGAACTAGATTTGTATTATTGGCTGTTAAATTAACGTAAGGGAAATGATAAATTAGCGGAAATTGTACAAAAGATCCAAAATTAATTAATCATAATAAAAAAAAAAAATAATAGAAATATTTTATTCTAGATTCGAGAAGATTATCTATTTCCTTATCTATTATCTATTTATCTATTTATATCTATTTAGATTATCTATTCCTATTAGATTATCTATTTTTAGTATTATAAAGGATCATTCAAACAGACCCCAAAATAAAAATTACTTTAATATAAAAAAATGAGTAGTTATAAATTTTAGAAAGATAATTCAATATTTATAGATAAATTTGATTCGAAAACATTTAGGAATCCTAATAGTTAATTTTGATTACGTTCAATTCTGCTGTGTAATTTATATGTTTTTTTTAATGGATAAAATCTTGTTGGAATATATAACTATCCTTCACGCTAATTTTATTGTCTGTTTTGTTTCCTGTGGTTTTCATTCTCTATTATAATAATTAACAAAACGCGCATTGACATTTAACTGTACTCTAAAGTGCTTTTTGTTTTTTTTTACAACAAGCAAAAAACAAAATCAAATTGTTTTTTTCTAATTGTATAATACAGAGTGTATCACGACGTTCTTCCGGGATTTTTATAACCTATTCTACTCGTGAAAATAATGGAAAAAGTATATATGTGTCCTAAAATGTTTCGTTTGCGAGTTACGGCGAGTGAAAGATTTTGCTCGGATTTTAACTACCTCGATGAAATGTCGTACTGAAATATTTAGGACGTTAATTAAGAAATTCAGTTAGTGATTTCTTATGGTTTTGACCTGAAAAATCTAATGAAATAGGTCCCAGAACCCTATCTGCAGTAGTTTTTGAGAAATCTGGGGTAAAAACCAATAAATCGGGATAAAAAATTCTGTTTTTTTTTTTGTTTGACGTACAATAATTTTCTGTGTAATAAACACAAAAACCTTTTAAACAAAACTTGTAGAGAATTTAATTGTAAACAAGATGGTGTAAGATAAGTTGAACAACAAAGAAAGGTTAGATGAATTCCAATTCTATTATATATCAGTAGACCAAAGTAAATTATATGTATATACGTACCAGTTTATAATAAATGTTCAAAAATGAGCCCGCTATTTTCAACGTATTTCTTGACACGCTTCTGTACTGCTTTTGTTGCTCTTTAGTTCTTTTCAAGGTTGTCCTGTAGGTTGCTCAGCCGCGTCCATAATGCGGACAATTAATTCACAAGAATATATTTTTGTTTTGTATACAGTATTTTTCATCCATCTGCAATTTCAAAAGTCTGAAGGTGTTAGATCAGGTGATCTTAATGGCCAGGAGTATGTATTTCTACGACCGATCCATTTCTCAGGGAAATGATGATTTAAGTGAGTGGAAACGACACAATGAATGTGGGGTGGCGCGTCATCGTGTTGGAAGTATACTTGTGTCTCACAGCTATAGGAACATATCTTCAAGCAGCTGCGGCAATTCTTGAAAAAAGTGCAAGTAGACTTGGCATTTAAGCGGCCAGCTAATATGAACGGTGCAAACAGCTGATTGTGAAGAAGGGTGCACCGTACATTGACGCCTAAATCGGTATTGAAAATTGCCTTCCACTGTTTTATGAAGAGTTACTTCTACTCATGTATGGTCATTGCGTAAGTTGTTGGTTGCCTCCATCTCGGTGAAATTTGTTTTATCGGTTTAACAGAACGTACTTGTAAAGTTGTAGATTTGTATTCCACGAGTTGTATTGAACTGTTTATTTACGGTAAGGACAAATCTTGTTTTGTTTATTTGCCATTCAAACTATCGAATACGAAACCCCGATCCGCTTAGAAAGACGTAGTTTACTGACGCCTGGACTGCGCTGAACTGCATCGATATTAATTTCATCACAATAACAGCGTCGTGTTGGATAGATCATTCATAGCTCGTACGATTGCGGTGTAGTGAACCTGTTTCCTGAAGATTGCGAAAAGTTGCGCTAATCGTATTGGGATCTAGAAACCTGCGATTCGGAAAACGTATTTCATATTCTAGTGCAGTAGCTTAGCATTACCATTACATACACCCAAAATAATACTATGTCAGCATATTCCTCTCTTGTAATACAGTATTACTTCAATGGCAAACCGATTATGTTCAAACTGAAATTCCTAGAAAAACTTCGCTAACGGCAGCACATTTCACAGTACTCGATACGCTCAATGCAATTTACAAAATTATTTAAATATTAGTATAGTATTGCTCATCTTTTAACAACAATTTTTGACGATAAATTTTATTTTGTAAATAAAATTTTATTTTGTAAATTTTTCACATCATCAAAAAGTAATTTGAATTTGTTTACATTAAATAAGTTCTTTTCTGACAAATGTAGCAACGTACTATTTGTAAATAAAATTCGAATTTTTCAAATTTTTCTTTGTCTTAATAAACTTATCTTGCCCCACTTTGTTCAGAATTAAATTCTCTATATATTTTGTATAACGGTTTTATATATTTATTAAGAATTTATCGTAGTTATTTGTCAGACATAAAAAACAGGGTTTTTTATCCCAGTCTATTGGTTTTCACCCCAGATTTTTCAAGACTACTGCAGATACGGTTCTGGGACCTATTTTATTCGATTTTTCAAGTAAAAAAAAAAAATAAATAAATCACTAATTATGCCTCTTAATTAAGGTCCTAAAAATTTCAGTACGACGTCATTTCATCGCGGTACTGAAATCCGTGCGAAGTCTTTCGCATTTTAGGATATGTATTTATATGAACTTTTTCCATTACTTTCCTGATTAGAATAGGTTATGAAAGTGCCAGCAAAACCTCGCGGTATACTCTGTAGACGGAAAAATTTTGAAGTTTATAGTCGTACATTTTAATACTCATAACTAAATCATCCAAAAAATATATATATATAATTTTGTTAAAAGTAAGAGGTATCGATCTTATCATTTTTCACAGACTTTAAATTACGTGTTATATATTCCGATAAATATGATTTAATTTTTGCATATGACTTTCGACGACTTATTAATGTGTATCTAGTTATTTATGTATTCCAGCACGTCAGTTCTAAAGAGGGACAAAGGGATTCTGAAGTTTCTTTTTTGAATTCAGTTTTTTATGAGTATATAATTTTATTTATTTTTTCAGGGTTATTTTGTTTCATAAGATATTTCCTTAATAATAACAACAAATAAATATAATAATAACAAATAAATAGCGTGTAATTTACTGCTATGTTATATGATCGTTTTGTGGAGTAAAAGTTTGCATAATTTACTTTTTCTTTTTTTTTTTTTATTATCGATTCCTACACAGTTTATATTAAAGTTTTATTACATTTTAATATCGCTATTATTACCGGAGATATTTTTAATGTACTCTGTTTGAAAGTATTTCAACTATTAAAAATTCAATTAATAGTTCTTTTTTCTAAATTGCTGTCGGTTAACAAGATCTATACCGTCAAACTTATCAGTACTTATTAGTTTATAAACTAATCAGTACTTATAAACTTATCAGTTTATCTAACTTATTAGTTAGATAAACTAATCAGAGTTCTGGCTGTCTACTGATATTCTTTTTCTCTAAAAATTGCATCCTAGTTAATAAAAATAAATTACCTTGTAAAATGATTACATTTTAAACGAGAGTATTGTTTTGTTTGTTTTTACACTCCCTTTTTTAAAATTATAGAAAACTATAGAAAATGTATTGCTGCTGATCAAAATATGTTACTCTTATGTTACTTTTCCGGGAATATTTATATTAAATGGAAAGTATGGTGATCAAGTCAAAAATGGAGGTATAGAGTTTTTTTATAAATCTTTACGTTGTAGGGTCATCTAGACAAAAAAAGATGTATGTTTGTTCCACCGTAGCAGCTCAACGGTTGAACCAATTTAGGTGTATGACCTTGCATTGGAATCCTTACGTTACCAAGAGTGTCATATATATATATATATATATATATATATATATATTTGAACAAATTTAAAAAATCTGATGTGTACACCACATAACTTCCTTGTACGCCTATTAAATTACATATACGCATTTTTTTTTACAACCAGAGGTTAATAATTATTAATAAATTAATATATTTAAATTTAAAAAAAGGAAACAAGTCGGATTCGAACCGATGTGCCTTCCCCGTATACGATCCAAATATTTATTAATTAAAATTTTATTTGGCTATAACTCTGGAACCAATGAAAATAAGTACCACTTATGATATATCGTTGAAAAGCTCTCAATGAGAGTGATTACTGCAGTTAAGAAAAAGTATTTTTGGGCAGTTTTGGTCCATTCGATTGTAAGCAAAAGAGGAGGTACACAATTAGATGTTACAACAGTCCTAAATCCAAGATTTCAACATCCTACGGCTAAACGTTTTTGAGTTATGCGAGATACATACGTACAGACGTAACACTAAAACTAGTCAAAATGTATGCAGGTATGGTCAAAATGGATATTTCCGTTGAAATCTGAAAATATAAATTTTTCACGATCACAATACTTCCCTTACTTCGTACAAGGAAGTATAAAATTAGAAAAATCTAGTAGATGAGACGAGTCGCTTTTGAATAATTCACATTTCAACGCTTCATTCTGAACAATTCGTAAACCTCGTATCTCATACGTGTGAAGTTGTTGCCTTACTAGTGTTTATACACAATTGCCCAAAAAGGAATATAATGTATTTAGAGTGTATGTATGCATGTTTGTTTGTTTCACTGTAGAAGCTCAACCGCTGAACCGATTAAGATATATGACCTCGCACTGGAATCCTTACGTTACCGGGAGTGTCATAGGCTACATAGATACACACACACACACACACACACACACACACACACACACACACACACACACACACACACACACACACATACACACACACACACCCGCTCGCTCGCTCTTTAATTATCCTAGTCTACATCAGTAGCTGTATTAAAGAGCAATGTTTTTTTGACAGTCGTGCTTTTTAATTTTTTATTTATTTCTTTTGTGACCTTACATCTCAGGATTTACCAATCGATTATCCTCATATCTAGCTGAAATATTTCTGCAAATAGGGCATTGATCATATTAATATTTTTTCCCAAATTCGTTCATCGAGTCAGGGATATCGCTAAAAACCAATTTCGATTTTCTTTATAGGAATTTTAGAAGAATTTTATTAAAGAAAACTGTTTACCTTCAATGGATATATAAATAATCCAAAAAATTGTTTTCAAAAAATCAACCCTTACATCTTAAAAATGAAATAACATATATTTCATTTTTTGTTCTTTATCCCTTCAGTTCAAGTATTTTTTTGAAAATACATAATTCATATGTAACGCTAACGAGATATATTTACAATTTTTTAACTTGTCAACCCTGGACCAAAAATGGAGAAAAGTTTTTTTTTGAAAATTTTCTGTTTTCTTATTTTAGCTTTTATTGAAAAATGTTTAATCTAAATGTTTAATATTAAAAAGTTTAATCTATCTTTATATGAATATTCTTAGAAAACTTTTAATAAAATTTATTCCTCACTTCTAAAAAGTATATATAATTTTTTTTTGTCTTTTAGATCTAACTCTTTTAATTTTTATTATTAATAGCCGGTAAAAATCATACATTACTTTTCCAGCTTTTTTTATGAGGAACTAACGTGTAAATATATTATTTACAGACCTGAAAAATAGGTTTCGTAGATTTCTTTTAGATGTACTAGTATAATAAAACATAAATATAAATTCTGACTTACTTATTTTTCAGAGGGTAAATGCTACAGATGATAAATACATGTTTCTGTATGGAAATTATTTTGTTTTGTTATTCTTTTGTTTAAATTACAGTTACATAAGCTTTAAATTCTTGATAAACCAACTTCTACTTATCTGTAAAATACTTATCTGTAAAACAAAACATAAAAAATTGTTAAATTAATGGGAAATATTTTACTTAGATTAAGTTACTCCATTGTTGTCAAATTTTTTTGTATTTAGTATTTATCTTATTATTTTTTATTTATGTTAGCTATTATTTAACAAAAATAAAAAGAAAAAACGTGTATGTGTTTATATACAATTATGGAATTCTTACGGCAACTGTTATCACTACTGGTACAATTTAGATTTTTTTTATTTTATTACAAAACAGTCAACACATCTAGTTGAAAAAAATCGTTTAATTATTTATTATTAATTATCAAGGGTTATTGTAATAGTATTAATCTCACTATGTAAGCTATTTTACAGTGCATTTTATAAAAAGTAATATGAGTAAACTTTTTAAAATATATTTTCTATATATAAAACTGTTTTATATATATATATATTTGATATATTTTTCATATATATATAAATACACTTTTTACATATTTTTTTGTTTTTTAAATTTATTTTTTATTATATTTTATTCAGGGTTATTTTGTTACATAATTATTTCCTTAAACTATTACGTCATATAATAAAAAAACCTCTTGTAATTTACTGTTATTAAATTAAATTATTATGATTATGTGAATTTATAAAATAAAAAATTATATCTACTACATAAATGCGATAGTTTGTGATGGGTTCTGTCTCTGTCCATTTGCAACAGCATCACGCGAGAACCAACCGACCGATTGCTTTCAAATTTTCAGGATAGATTTGTGTTATCCCAGGGAAGGTTTTAAGCCATACTTCGAGGCCTTAGCTCCCTTGGGGTAATATTGTGAAGTTTTCCTTGTTAAAATCTGCGTGCTTTAGTTATTATGGTCAATACTATTTTGTCTTTCGAGATTTAGTTTCTTTTTTAGGTATTTGTAAAGTCTGTATACTTTAATTGTTATTTCTCAGATTATTCTCGTAACCATGAGAATAACGAACACAGCGGTAGTCCAGGGGATGGAGCTCCCTGGCTAGAAAAAGTTAATTTTTCCTATTTACATTCCGCTTTATTATTTTTCTTTTCCTCTTCCTTTATCGGTTTTATACAAATCTCGCTGACAGGTTAGTATTTTATATTATCTTCATCATCCTGAAACAGTTCATGAACACATTAATATTTTTTTAATAATTTTTTTTGTGAGATAAATAATTTTATTAAAATATCAATCGTGTAATATGTGAAATTGTTTTAAAATTTATTTAAACAACTAATGCGAGCAATGAAGATAAGAAACTTCTATAGGTTTATTCATAGTATATTTTTTACGATTAATTTACAGGACTATATTTACTACGAAATAAAAAATTTACATTTGAACAGTGATGTATTGTTAACCATTTCATGAAAAAAAATTATTTCATTAAACCATGTTCTTTTCTGCGTTTTTCACTAGTTTCAATGTGTTTGAAGAAACCCGAATGAAATTATGGTAAATTAAAGAAAAAAAGTATCTCCTTTTAGCTGTTTTCCCAATAATGCAATCTTAGCATTCCTTTTTTTTTTCTCAACAATTATAATTACAATCGGCTCTCCTGAGGAGCCATAAGTAAGTTTCCTGACAAAAGCACGTGATAAGAAGGTACTTAAGGAACCACCAAAATAAATAATATACACAATAAACAGTTGCAAGCAAATTTAAGTCAAATATGAAATTTCAAGCTCGGTCTTAAATCACAAACCAATAATTTCAGCACCATATAGTCCACAAGACAAACATTAACAACAAATAAAAAGAGAAAGAAAGAGAAGTAACAAGAAATTAAATACGACACCACTAAACTTGACGGTGTTAGATTCCAAACCGTTACGCAGACCCTAAGTCGAGTACATGGGCTCGTTTCAACCGTCGGACGTCTCTGCTGTTATCGAGTAGATTAATTGCAAAGTGGTTTACATGATTCTCAAGCCTCTGCAGGTATTTGACATTGCGCTGTCGTGCAATCTCACGAATCGATGGGAGCTTCGGATAATCCTGAATCTCATCATTCCGCGTGAACCACGGAGCTTCGGCAGTTACCCTCGCTTGTTTTTTCTAAAAATTCCATAAGTTTTTTTAAATGTAGCATTTAAGTTATTTGAAGAACAGTTTTATCGATTGTTTTACGTTTTCCCCTGAGTTTGTTTTTATGAGATTGCCATTTAAAAAATAAAAATGCTACTTAGGCCCTCGGTAAAAGAAGGGAATTAATTATTTTGATCATAACTGTATATGTTAACGAAATTATTTCGGTAATAACATAAAAGATTTAGTGAAGGATAGAATTACCATTAAACTTAATAACAATGTTGACCATATATCAGAGAAGAGTACAGTGTTTTCATAGTGATCTACAGGGAAATACCTGTACTGGCAACTACAACAGCTGTAGTATCTTGTGAGGTTACATTATCTTGGATAAAAACGGTTAAGCTGATTTTATTTCAAGTTAAAAAAA
Organism: Lycorma delicatula; assembly: GCF_047948215.1. NCBI lineage: Eukaryota > Metazoa > Arthropoda > Insecta > Hemiptera > Fulgoridae > Lycorma > Lycorma delicatula. The sequence continues at coordinate 42,586,163 of NC_134461.1, forward strand.
AATAAAAAAATTTACGAAGAAGATCTAATCCATATGCAGCAGATATATGGGCTTGAGTGCCTGCCCGTACAGATACTACTGTGGTCACACCAGAACAAATTTGATTAATTATTATTACCGTGATACGAGGAAGCCAGTGTATTGACATAGCGTGAATAAATCGAAATTTTCATTAACTTCGCTATATCCGAGTGTTATGATGTAATGGTTTTAGGTACAGGTATAACCACACCCAAAACCTCGTATATTATAACTTACGGAGTCTTTATGTTATAGTTTTATTTTAAACAGACTAATTACTTTGTATGAAACTGCCAAATCATCTGTTCTCTTTCATTTGCGTCTTTTATAAAATGACACTTCTTAATTTCATATAGATAAAATTTAGTGAAAAAATGTTCATTTTTTAAACGGTTGATGCAATGAAAATATTTTTTTTAATATTTTTCATAATTTTGAAAATAAGGTTTTCTCGTTTTACAAAGTTTTTACCTTCTAAAATGAATAAAGAGCGTTATCAAATTAAAAAAAAATCCCTTTCGGCACGCCGGAAGGCGGAGGTAGATTTCACCGATGCTAAGTTGGGGAGAAAAAAGATTTCCCCCTTAAAATTAAGAAAAACTTCAAATTTACTCAATACGACAATGGTTGCATGTGAAAAAAAGTTTCATATGTTTAGCATACGACAAGCCCCGTCTTACAAGTCCAGCAACATTTTTGGTCATCCCTTGCCGTCATATCAAAAATTGTTTCAGACAAAGATTTTTAGATAATGTTTAGAGGACTAACAACCACTTTAATCGATTCGATACTGTGCCTAATGATGTTTTTTGTCTTGAAATCCAAAGTTTTTCAACCCCCTGGGCCAGTGGTTGGTGATATCAAATAACTTTACATACGTACGTTTTAGGTCCTTATCCAAAAAAACAGTAGGAACTTTAAACGAATTCGTATTTTGTTTTTTTCGAAAAAGCCACCCCATGGTGTGATTTTGGCCGGTAACGAACTCAACTGAGATCTTGATTCGTTATATTTTATGCATCAATTTGAAAGTGATTGGCGCAAAATTACGGCTGTTATCATGTCTACAAGAAAATAGAAAAAAAATATATATATATGTATATATACATATAAATCTTTTATGGTTTTGGAGTTTGGGGGATGTGAAACGGGAATATATGTCGAAATTTTACGGAAGTCGAATCATGGTACCCATTACAATAGGTTAGCTTTCTTATGAAATCTATCTAAAAGGAGGCGGGTCGGAGAACCGTAGAAAATTAGCGCTTACCTTTTCTTGCGGTTAATAGAAATTCCATGATCAGACTGGATCAAATATATTTTAATATTAACGGTTCAACATTTTGTTATTTGGTTCTAATTAATAACACGTTCTGGCGTAGTAGTTCAAAGTTATTACTAATTACAGAACTACTTTACTAGAACAAGGACGTTGCTGCCTGCGGGTCTTGGAATTAAGATTGCTATCTGTATACTTTCGGATTATCACACGAGTCAACTCAAGATAAAAAATATTATAGGCATGGTAGGAATGAGAGGTTTGTTTAGAAACATACTTTTATATAGTTAATATGTCAATTAACTATTTAGATAAATCATAACTGTGGACTTTTAGGGTTTAAAATCATATTTTAAAGGTTTTTAAAAACTGAATTAGTTTACTAAAGCTAACTACATAGTGATATTAGCTTTTACTTTTAATATTTATTTATTAATCATTATTTATTATTACTATTTATATTTTTTAATTTAATGTAGGTTGATTGATTTTTTCGCGCAGAAATTAAGTGCAGATTTCTTGATTTAGGATCAATAGACAGTTGCATCTTATTCATCTTCTACTTATAGTTTGTTACATCTCTAGATCGCTTGAGCAGTGATGTTTTCTTAATTATAAACTGACAACATATTGTCCCTGGGATGGTATCGAGGAGCGGTTAGTGTTAAGATATAAATAGTCCGACAAGTTTTGAAGAATTGTTAACCTCTCGCATTAAAAAGCATTTTCTGAACCTGTGAACTAATCTAAATGCATCTTTATAGTAATTAATGAAGAAGGAATCTAACGAACCCAGGAAATTATACAGATTAAATTGAACAGGCTTACTGATTGACTATCGATCGTGACAGCGGTCGGAAGAACAAAATTTTTTTTTTTTTTTGTCTTCAGTCATTTGACTGGTTTGATGCAGCTCTCCAAGATTCCCTATCTAGTGCTAGTCGTTTCATTTCAGTATACCCTCTAAATCCTACATCCCCAACAATTTGTTTTACATACTCCAAACGTGGCCTGCCTACACAATTTTTCCCTTCTACCTGTCCTTCCAATATTAAAGCGACTATTCCAGGATGCCTTAGTATGTGGCCTGAACAAAATATAACTTGTATATAAAGCTAAAAAATTATCTGAATTTTTTTTTTTTTAACCAAGAAAATTCTTATTATTTAGTTAATAATGTAGTTAATATTATAGTTTATATATTATAGTAACTATAGTATATATTATAATATTAACTCCAGAGTAGGAGTTTATGGGAAAATTTACCCGTGGGACGATAATTTTCACGCTTCATTAGTTAAGGTATGTTACAGTTCTGCAGGTTAGGATAGCACTACATTAAAAGTTAATGGTTTTTGTTGACAACTGGAATTGTGGAGCAGAAATTTAAAGAAAAAACCTAGAAACGTTTGCAAATATGGATGAATGTGTTAAAAGTTAGAAGGCTGAAAAACAACATGAGAAAGTAGTTTTTGGAACCATTGAAAATCATTTAACCACGCTGGCAAAGAATTTTAAAAAGTATTTTCTTGGTGACGAAAATATGGTAGCAAGTTACGAATGGGTTAGAGATCCATTTCAAAATACTCTCGAAGGGCTCTTAACTGCCGAAGAAGGAATCTTCATAGACTTCACGGCAAGTGGCGAAATCAAAAGATAGTTTAGTAATAACTCACTCTTTACATTTTGGGCAGGGATGGATGATGAGTTTTCTGCACTGAAAACAGGAGCATTTCGTATACTATTACCATTTTCAACATCCTACCTTTGCGAAACCGGATTTTCTGCGGTGACTGCTTTGAAGACAAAATATAGATACCAGATAATTTTTTTTTTGTCTTCAGTCATTTGACTGATTTGATGCAGCTCTCCAAGATTCCCTATCTAGTGCTAGTCGTTTCATTTCGGTATACCCCCTACATCCTACATCCCTAACAATTTGTTTTACATATTCCAAACGTGGCCTGCCTACACAATTTTTTCCTTCTACCTGTCCTTCCAATATTAAAGCGACTATTCCAGGATGCCTTAATATGTGGCCTATAAGTCTGTCTCTTCGTTTAGCTATATTTTTCCAAATGCTTCTTTCTTTATCTATTTGCCGCAACACCTCTTCATTTGTGTCACTTTATCCACCCATCTGATTTTTAACATTCTCCTATAGCACAACATTTCAAAAGATTCTAGATAAATATAGAATAAGAATTCAGAATGTCTATTTCTAATATTAAGCCTTCCTTTGAAAACCTTTTCTCCAAGACAAGCTCAAGGGAGTCGCTAATAATTATTAAAAATTTTTAATTTAGTATTGATAAGTTAATTATCAAATAGATTGTGCAGCACTGATACAGTCATATTTATACGTGTATTATATCAGTGTAAATGTGCATTTTATTATTTATTATGGAGAATGTATATTGTTTTGCTTTCCTTTCAGTAAAATAATAAATTTTTTAATAATATTTTCTTTTTGATATGCTTAGTTTTATCACCCCGCTTCTCCTAGGAGGGCGGGCCCCACAGGTTGAGAAACACTGAGCTAGGCGATAAATGAGATAAATTTTCATTCGTGTATTATAAATTTAATTATTGAGTATACATATAGTATATTTACGTATTTATTTATTTGATGTTATTCTGCTTATTTACGTATTAGCAGTACATTGGTTTGTATGTGTTTTTTATACAAGCTGACGTTTGAACAATAAGTATATTATTTGTTTGACTGCAATTGTTTGTATCCTTGATGAAATAGGTTAATTGAAATTTTATTCTAACGGTAAAATTAGTGTCCCGTCATTAGTAACGTATTACAGTTTTCTCTTTCTAAATGTAATTTTTTTTCAGCATTCTATTAAATCGATGTATTAATGTAAAAATTATACTATAATTAAATTCTGTGTTCAGCAGAATTAAAAAAAAAAAACAAAACATAAGTTTTATTACATTTTTAATTGCTTTCATGGGATTTTTGTATTAATATTTATGTTAACATACATTATATTAATGTTAATTACCTTTTTAACATGTTATTTATCACCAAAAGACCCGGACAGTTTATAATCAACTGACTTTGATTCCGTAATTTTTGAGGCCTCTTTCTAAAACTGATTGAACTTAAATATAATCTGCAGCATGAAAGAAAACACGAGGTGCTAGAAAATTATATTACATTTGTTTAGAACTAATCGTATAAATTATGTATGAACAACAAAAACGTTTATCTATCTAGTTAAACCATTCTTAAATTGTGCGTGAAAAAATAAAAAAAAAACATTTTTTCTACGCACAATTTAATAAAGTAAATGAGCTTTATTAAAGTATAAAAACCACGTAATTTAATAAAGTAAATATACTTCATTTTGTATAGTTACATGTAGGGCTTAGTTTATTTTTCTTTATATTTCTGTCTTCTTTATGTTCAAATCTTACATCTAAACAGAAATTTAATTGCGTATATCGCTTAGTCTTTTATTACTTTAACAAATCAAATATGAATAATAGTTTCTTTTTGTCTATTTGTTAGCATTTATAATCGCCATCTCATAAGATATGATAAAAAAAATTTGATTCACGATAATCAAGTGAAGAGGACGAAACGCCTCATTAAAGCATACGAAGGTTGAACACCTCACATACAGGAAACGGCACTTGTGTAAGTGGTCAAAATAAAGTTTAATACTTAATGTAGCACTAGAAATAAATCACAGGAAGAGAAAATTAAAAAAAATATGTCATTGATACTAGTGTATGAAAATTACACTGTAGAAAAAACAAATAATCGTTGGTAAATAAAAGTAGTTATAATTCGTAGACTATCAAAATGACGTTCACTACACAGTGACAGAGTCATCTCTATTTCCAATCCTAGTTTCCTTTTCCAGGTTATTCCTATTGTTACATTTCCTAGATTCAGCACATGGAAACGTTGTAGTCGCCTGATGTCATCGCTGTTATCCAATCGATTTACTGCCAAATAACTTACACGATTGTCTAACCTCTGTACCGCGAGTTAATTTTTTGGATTTCTTCGTAATCAGAACGTATTCAGTCATAGGTAGTAATGAATTTTTCTACTCCTAATAAACAAAGACCCCTCTGTTATGGTCCTCATAGATTTGTTTCGAAAATAAATTACAATTAAAAATTTAACCGAAAGTTATATTTCATAATTTAATGATGTTTTTTTTTTAAATAAAAAAAAAATTGCAACATAAAAATGTTAAAATTTTCAGGTTAATCTGCTACTAAAATACGAGTATTATAAAATTGTTTGTTTAACAGTATACAATTATTTGTTCAGCTTTAGGTTAAAAGTAAGTATTAGTAAAATAAAACAACAAATGTTTCCTTTTAATATATGTTAACGCAATTTGTCACGATTTGTGAAAGTTAACTTATATGTTTTATTACTGAACTGTCACTAGACCATGAACCTCAACGCGCAATCTAATGTCAAATCGTGAAACGTAATAAAAGGCACATTTAAAAAAAGTCTTAATATTATTATTATTATTATTTTTTTTTTATTATTATTCCTTACTTTTTAACCTAGTTTATAAGATTTAAAACGGGTGTTATAAGCATTTAAATAGGCCTTAAGTTTAAAAATATTTCTTACCATTATTGCGGTTTATAGTTTCCGACACATTACTTTTATCAATCTATTTAAATTTCTTGCGTTATTGTTATTATTTTTAATAAAATTGTTATGCAAACTATCACTAATAATTGATGTAATTTTGGGAAGAAAGAAATATAGTAAAATAAGGAAAAATACATATCATACAAATCTACGTTCAAAAATTATTTGTTTCCTTATTTATGGGTTTTAAACAGAATTACATGTTTTAAGAACGGATTGAGAAATATTTTACAAAATAAATAAGATTTCAAAAATTTTGGCAAACATTTCAATTTTTTAATCGATATCTCAATAACTATTTTGTGTAGTGAAATTATGTTTTAAATAGTTTTTTAACAGAACTATTTAAGTAACCAGGTTATTAATAGCGGAAATATTTAAACATTATTTGCGTGTTGACGTTCTAGTTTTAAAACGGTAAAGCTACAGTAAATTTTGGTCACGTTTACGGCGTCTTCATTTGGTAAAAGAGATTTTATTTTTAACCTCCGGGACCACTGTTAGGTATTGCTTTAGAGGATTGCTTTAGTGGATGAGATGAATGATTTGTAGCATGTGTGAGAATGCTATGTCTGACCGGGATTCGAACCCGGGACCTCCGGATGAAAGGCCGAGACGCTACCACTCGCGCCACGGAGGCCGGCAAAAGAGGTATTGCTTCACGAAAAAACTACTCTATTACTTTTCAGCAAATAAAATTCTATTTCTGAGTTCCCTTCTCTTTGTTTTTTTTTTTTTTTTTTTTTTTAGTAAAACAGTTGTTTTTGTTAAAACAAATAACAAAACTAGAAACAAGTTTCTAAAACAGTAAAGCAAAACGTTAGTAGACCATAACGACTAGTTTTTTAACAGGACAGGAAATAAGAGATTCAAGAGGCCTATGTTAAAATAAATGTTTGTCAAAAGTATACGAATGACCTCTTGTAAACTAGGTCAATTTAAAAATTATTACCTTGTTATCCTATAATCTCGGATTCACTATAAATCTTATATAAAATTGATGTACGCGTATAGGAATTTAAAATTAAAAAATGTGCTTTCTTCTATTAATATAACCTAATTTTTTTATATATTAAAAAATTTGTTTTTTTTAGCTACCATTCCAAATCGTTTACAATTATTGCAGATTAGTAATATTTTTTTATTACTAATAATTATTTCTAAAAGGTATCCAAAGGAATCCATTTACATTCTGTGTGGTGTGATTTATTATTTTTGTACTTTAAAATGTTAAAAATATCAGTTAATAGTACTTCAATACATTTATCGTATTATTTGTAAAGTTTATTTACGCAAGTAACATTCATTTTCTTAAAATATATGAACTGAAGTAAATTACGGTTATTTAGGATTTTAGATAAAGAAAATTTACGTAATTTATCTATCCTTGTAATTTATTATTTTAATACTTACTAGTCATATCAATATTTTTGTAATAACAAGAAAAAATCCCTTTTACTGACTGTTATTATATAATAAATAATATAATCATTAATAATTGTCATTTTACGAGAATTCTTTACGTTTATTCAAGGTCTGCGCCCTTGATCTTTCACCGAATAGAAAACAGTTAAACAGCCAAGCAGTAGCATTATACATTTCATCAACAAAACAAAATAAAATAACAGTTTCAAATATGTTCCAGTTGATGAACTTTCCACAATTTAACCTTGGCCAAGGTTGTACAGTGTATTGGTTCATTATATATATATATATATATATATATATATATACACACATAATATTTACGTAATAAAGTTATTTTTTGTTTATATATGTTAGTATTATTATATAATATAAAAAAATATTATTCACTTAACTTGAATTGTATGTAAATATAAGTAGGGAAATGGAAATAAAGGCCTAAACATCGTTACGCAGTATTTAATTAAATAAAATAATGGGTGCCTAACCAGCTTCATACAGTTTTAATTTGTTTAAGTATATTTTTCATGTTGTAGAAATACCAGACATTTAAGATTGTCTAATGTTTAAGTTCTCACCAGGTCTGACATCCATAAGAAGATTTTGTCCTTCAACGAAAATATTTAAATGCAGTCTAGGGGGCTCTGAATAGTAATTGCCCAATATTAAAGAACTCTGAATATTAATTATTCTATATTAAAGAGCCTCCCGACTGCATTTAAATATTTTCGTTGAAGGACAAATTTTCTTATCGATGCAAGACCTAGTGAGAACTCAATCATTAGACAACCTTAAGTGCTTGCTATTTCTACAACATGCAAAATTATATTTAATCAAATTAAAACTGTCTGAAAATTCATCGGTCACCCGTTATTTTACTTAATTAAAAGCTGCAAACCGATGTTTAGTCTTTTATTTTCATACCTTGTTTTATTTTTATTTTAGTTCGATTTATTGTCGTTTTTTAATTCAATTTATTTTCTTATTTTTTGGCAGTCGTGTTTTTTAATTTTTATAATTGTTTTAACTATTTAATACTTTTTAGTGATCATCGAGAAAAATTCACCATTCGAAAACTTTTGGATATAACGTGTTTAACGTACTGAGCCAAATGAGGAAACTGTAAATATTTCAATTTATTTATTAAATTGGCGCATACCAATCCTAACTTACAGATTTCTCAAGCGGTTGAGTTCCTTAAGAGACTTTTTATCGTGCGGATCATCCAATTGTCTCACGCCCTAGTCGTTGGTAAAGATGTGAGTGCTCAGATCTACGTCAGCTCTATCTAGGGTAGTCCCTTGTAGTTTAAGCACCGTCACAGCCCATAACAATATTAGTAGCAGCATACGCCGTTCCACTTTGCCCTGTTCCCCTAAAGCATCAAATTCGACAATAGTAGGTTGGTGCTCAATTCGATGCCGACAGCATTAACTCTAATCGTACTGTCATCAAACCCTACAAAGATCGATGTGGGAGCTCAAGCTGGTCTTGGCGTAGCGCAGGCCACCTCAATTTTTCTGAATACATCAGTTAATTTTTGTTCTGGTTTGGTTCCATCTTCATTTTGTATTATACCATCAAATATCCCGTTTGAATTTTGAAAATCGGAAGATTGGTTGCGAAGATATAACAACATTTCCGAATAACCGTGATCAAGAGTGTACCTGATGCTTGCAAAAATTAGCCTTCAACCTACTAACAAATACCCCGTTTGAATTTTGAAAATCGAACGATTGTTTGAAGAGATATTATAAGCGCACCCCGTTGCACCTCTGAAAACAGCGCCCTGGGGCACCTCATTTGTTACCAGTTGATGGTGAGCCTCGCATGAGATGCTCGCATCACCTCACCACTCTGTCCCCACGGGAAGCCCATAATTATTAAACAGAAATTTTTAAAATTTATTTTATTTTATTTTATTTAACGTAAATTTAATTGTATTATTTTTGTAATATTATTCATTCGATTGATTTTAATCATTCAGTTCAAACCCAGCTAACATAGTGAGTGATAGAGTTCATTAGTTCACAGTTCATTAATTCAATTCATTAAACTTTGTGTTTCAATCGGCAAATCTCCATTGTTTATATATATAACCTTTTCTCCCAGTAATGTAAGGATTACAACGCAGGGTCATATATCTAAATTGGTTCGGCCATAAAGCTGCTACGGTTGAGCAAACATACATATATACATACACCCTAAATAAATTACACTCCTTTTTGGGAAGTCGTGTAAAAAGTATCACATATAAACAATGAGCCACGTAAAAGGACTAGCTTGATAATTCAATTTGATCAATAAAAAAGATTTAAACATTTAAATCATTGTATTGTAGTATAAATCTGAATAATAAAATTACTTTTTTTATTTAATTAATCAAAATATTAAAAAAGATAATAAGCTTTCAACTGCTTCTTTTTTTTGTAAAAAAGAATGAATGCTTTTTTAATATTTAATTTTTGTATTGAGTGGAAATATTGTATATAATGCATTGTTTTTAATAGAATGGGGCAAATTATTTTTTTCTTTACTATATCATATTTCTTATGGCTAAGATAAAGTAACGGAGATACAAGTCAGAATTACTTTCTCCAAGAATAATGATTGATGTTACAGGATCTTTGTAGTTAACATAGATCTCATATTTAATACTGCATTTCGATAAAACATTATATTCTACTCAGTGAATGTCAAACCACTTCCCTTCTAATTTCCTTAGTAAGCTTGGCATGGAATGTTTGTTATTTTTCAGAAATATTGTCATTTACTTGAATGGAGTGTGTCACATGTCGGGGCAGATCAACAAGAACCGTATCATACAAGTATGGTATTTAAATAAATGTCTCCTTTCTTTGTTTTATTTGAAACTTTGCCTAAAACAAAAGTTATGGATAAACAGAATAATAAAATAATTAATAGTATTTCTTTAAATTTGTTATAAAAAATGGTTCGTATAATTATTTAATAACGTTTTTTGTTAATTGTCTAAAAAATCACAATTTTAAAAAATTTGAGAAGCATTTTACTAAATATTTAGATATTACTGAACGGAATGTCAGTATAAGAAATTACACGCTACTTATATTTTGCTTTAGTTATCCTGTTATGACGGTTTTGTTTGTTTTGTTTGTTGTAAATATTACACAATAGGATATAAATGCTCGCATATTTATTTCTATTTCTGATAAAGTTCCATGAAATGAAAAAGATATCTATTTATTTTGTAGTTTTTAATAAACAGTTAATAAAATCTGCCTTATCTTCTAGCAAATATTTTTTTCTGTCCTATTTTTATCTAATGGCATGTATTCTTTCTAGTAAGTAACTACTTAGATTTTCTACTCGTTCTCTCTTAAATATAAAAATAACGCTATTTTACAACTTGTGTAAATTTTGTAATAAAATTGTAAATAAAATTTAAACAGGGCAATAAAATTATTCTTTAATAAGGTTGTTAAACAGTTCAAGGAATGACACGTGTACAAAAAAACGTCGTGCTTTATCTGCTTAATCTTCTTTTTTTTATGAATGCTCAGTTTTAGCAAAGATAAACAGTTGAGAAAGTTTTACTTCTGTTACGGATAATTTATTTCGCCAGCTAATATAAGTGAAACTTATTCCTGCGAATATAAGTATTTTGATGACTATTGTTGGTTTCTGATATATTAACTTGTTTACTATTTCTATCTTTGTTTACCTTTATTAATTTTTGTTTTTTTTTCCATTGAATCAGAATTTATTTATAATTATGAATTCAATATAAGTTATGGAAAGGATTCCATTACTGAGATAAAACTTCTTTTCAAATTGAAAATTTAATGACTATTTAAATAGTTGAAACATCCATGATTATTAAAGAACCAGCTATATATCGGGTGTTTCAAAAAGGATTTCAAAAATTGAAAAACATATAGAAATTTATTTAGATAACTTACAGATTCAGTTGAGGTTTCATTTCATAGCAAAACGCATCAAGTATTGACTGATGTAGTTCATTATTATCTAATACGGTTATCAGCGTTGTCACAAGTATTGCTAAAAATGGGTACATTTACTGCATGCAATTTACTCTTGGTACCAAACCTTCGTTGAGACAGGTTGTTCTGTTAAACATACAAAATCACCAGGACGCCCACGCGTCCCTGAAGCTGCTGTGGAACAACTCGAGAAAGCTTTGCATGAAGTCAAAGAAATCAACTCGACGTACGTTACGTGAGACTAGCATTTCACAAACGACTGTTTGGCGCGTATTACGGAAACAATTGCACTTGAAGACAAATCAACACGATTCAACACACTACAGACGACGAAGTTTTTTGGCTGCAGTTTTGTGTGTAAATGACTTATAGAATTGTAGACAACGATACATTTTTGGACAATGTAATTTTTAGTGATGATTGAACGTTTCACATCAGTGACAAGGTAAACACACATAACTGCTGAATATGGGGTAGCAAAAACCCTCATGAAACTTTGCAGCACATTCGTGACAGCGGTATCATTAAGGTTAATGATATTTGTGCACTAAGCAAACAAAGACTGTACGAGCCGTTCTTCTTCCAGGAGGCAACCGTAAATGGTATCGTTTATCTGGTCATGCTACAAAATTTTCTAATTCCTCAGTTAGACCATGATGACAAGTTGGCGCCATTACTATCAAAAAGACGGGGCACTACCTCCCTACCGCGTAGAAGTCCGAGATTTTCTTGATTATCGATTCTAGGTCGGTGGATAACTAAATACACCAAATTTTGATTCATGTAGTTCATTAGTACTGAATTCGGCCACCAGCGTTGCCACCGGTGTTGTTAAAAATGGATATATTTACTGGTGCGGTAGCTGTGTTTTTGGTTTCACGATTTGTAGTCACAACTGCAATTCAACTTAATTTTCGTAGAGGGCATGGTAGGGAGTCAACTAATAGGCATACAATTTACTCTCGACACTAAACCGTTGAGACAAGTTGTTTTTCTTCCACACAGAACGGCCTGTTTTTCTTCCAGGAAGCATCTGTAAATGGTATCGTTTTTCTGGACATGCTTGAAAACTTTATAATTCCTCAGTTAGACGATGATGACCAAGATGGACGCATTACTACCAGCAAGGCGAAGTACCATCTACCTACCACCTAGTATTCTGAGATTTTCTTGATAGTCGATTCCCAGGTCGGTGGGTTGGTCGTGAAGGTCTAATTTCATGGCCACCTTGGTCCCCAGATATGACCCCGGTAGATTTTTGTTGTGTGGTTTCATTAAATATTGGGTTTATGACCTTTGCTTGATGATATTGTTGAGCTAAGACTTCGAATTAACGCCGCAGCTATAGAATAACGTCCGACTTGCTGGCTAAAGTCTGGAATGAAATCGACTTCAGGAAGGATGTTTGTCGTATTACAAATGAAAACCACATCGAACTAAAGTGAATGTTGGGTGACAAACTTGATGTGTTTTGCTATGAAATGAGACCTCAATCAAATGTGTAAGTTAGCTCAATAAATTTCTATATGCTTTCTAAAATTGTGAAGCCCTTTTGAAACACCCGGTATAAATATAAATTTGAATTTGTACTCTGTTGTTTCCGTTTTAAGTGAAAAACATTTGATGCATTTCTACGTTCCATTCAATTCTTCGTGGATCCTCTTAATTTATTCTTATATATTTCCTGTACCCTAATTTTCGTTTTCCGTACAATTTTTATCATTTTCCCCTCAATTTATTAATACAGTATAAATTAATTTGCATTTAACATATCAAATTTAGGTTTTCTTATTGGTAGATTCTTCTACTAATATCTATCATCTCTATTCTATTTCCTGTTCAACCTCCGGTAATTACTGTTCAGGTATTACTTCAGAGGATAAATGAGGATGATATGTACGAGTGTAAATGAAGTGTAGTCTTGTACAGTCTCAGTTCGATCATTCCTAAGATGTATGGTTAATATATCCCAACCACCCAACAATCACCGAACTACCCAACCACCAAAGAACACCGGTATCCACTATCTAGTATTCAAATCCGTATAAAAGTAAAAGCATTTACTAGGACTTGAACGCTGGAACTCTCGACTTCCAAATCAGCTGATTTGGGAAGACGCGTTCACCACTAGCCTAATCCGACGGGTTATCTGTCCTCTCCAATTACTTTTAAATGTCTTTATTTTGAACTTCATTAGCCACAGTTTCAAAATACTACTGGATTTAGTTGTATAGTATTAACATCTTTATTTTACATTTTAATCATAACTGAAACGGTTTATCCATATAAATCGGCTTGACTTATATTTCACTGTTGACTATTTCACTGTTTTTTCAAGCAAAACGTGAAATAGTTTCCTATTGATTTTTTCACCGAACTGATTGTACTATTGCATATTAAAAGTTAGTCCCACAAAAGTTTAGTTGATACTCAACAAAGTTACTTCTTAATTTTGTTCATTACAGAGATTGGCTGAATGGTGAACATCATTATTACCAGAAAAAGCAAATTAGAGCGATACATCTTTTTTTCGTGTGGTTTTATGGATCACCACCGTAAGAAAGATTGTGATAAATAATGTTAAATCATTAAAATTAATTAATTCAGATGTTTCTTTTGCAAAAGTATGCATTAATTTTGCTTTACTGCATCATATCAATATGAAAAAATTCTTCCCTAACGTTTCAAACATTAGAGAAACGTCATCTAACGTTTCATTATTTATTTTTTGATCTTAGTTCATTTTAAGTTTTGTTTCCCTGAAGTATTAAACTCCAGACAAATATTTTTTAAAGATTTGTTTTTTTGTAATTCTTAAATTTATATCTGATATCCCAAAATTTTAGTATAAGAGTTTTCCTTGTTTGTGTGATGTTCTTTTACGATAGATTTCTTTTCATATTATCCATTATTTTTAAATTTAGTCTACTAATTAATTATACAAATTCGTTGATTTCTTGTAGATCTTTAATTATTTATCTTCAATTAAATCCCCCGTTTTTTTTTTTGTAGAATTTTGTATAATCGAGTATCCGGTTTTTTTTCAACGAATTGTTATTAATCAGTTTCTTAATAACTGAAACTGATTAATATTTTGAAAAACAAAAGGGTCAAAATTGAAAAACAAAAGGGGCATACTTAATCCTTTATCTTCTTTCTCTGTTAGTGTATAGGTTAAAATAATTTTATTTTTTGTTTTTTTAATGGTATAATAAATAATCTGATTTTTACGAATCTCTGTCATTCCACATATTTGAATGCCTTCATAAAAAATATTTCTTTTAAAATATTTCAACAATAAATTTCTTTTGTTTAGTATTGTTTTGCTCCAACCTGTCTTTTAAATGTGAGAATTAGGGTTATTTATCTTTTGCCCATCATCTTTCTTAAAGCAAATTATATAGTTTTCATATGCTGTTTTTAAACTAATTTTCCTGGTTAGTGTTTTAAAAATTTAAAGTTCTTAGTTTGATAGTGCCTTAATTTTCTTGTTTAATTGTTCCTCTTTCTTTGAAATTGAAAATTTGTAGGTTACCCAGTATTTCATACGTCTATACTACAGTAGTAATATATAAGATACATTTATTTTGTCTCTCATGGCCTACTTGATTTAAACTGTTATCTCATACATGCCTAATAACATATTTATTTTACTTTTTTTTTTAATAATTTCTGATAATATAGAAACTTCTTTAAAATCACCACCAATCTTTTTTCCATATTCTTGTCAGATGTTTTCGTCTTTAAATAGTTTTCATAAACGCGTATTCCGTGGAGTTAAGGTCTCCGTCTGTGTTATTTTGAAAAACTGTTTTACTGATTTATCAGTTCTTTTTTAAATCCTTAAACCTCGTCTTCTACTTTCTTTTTGTAGTAGTAGGTACTTTTGTTTGTTACTGACGTTTTAAAGGAAAGTACGGTATTACTTTCGGTTGAACAGTGGGATGGGGATTGAAATTGAATTTTCTTTACGTTTTCAGGTATCAGGAGTACGAATATCATTCATTTAAAATGAAATTTTATATATATATATATATATAATATTTATCCGCCACGGAAAAATAACATTTCTCCATAAAAAGATGAATTTTGATTATTATAATCACCTACAGCCTTGTATTAAATTTTATATTTATTAATTACATGATAACACTTTCATTGGTACGTGTGTTACTGTATACTTTTTGTTGATATTTTCAATATATACTTTTTTAAATTGATAAATATTCCACAAAAAAAAGATATTTTATCAAAAAAAAATTGTTGAGTTTTAAATCTAAATCATTTTAATATATCACCTCTAAATATCTTCTATAAAATTTATTGGAGCAACCATGATAATTTTTCAAAAGTCACCGCCTTAGTTATTTTTCCTTATTAGCTTTTGCTTTATTAAGAATAGTTTCTCCATCTATTCTTTTGATTTTAATTGGTATAGATTTTATTTCTATTCTATATAATAATGTTATGTATTGAAATCATGGTGTTATAATTGACTATAGTTAAATTTCAATTTTTTGCCTGTTTCCGTGCAGGATTTCTAATTTCTTCAAAATATGGAAAGTAAAGGAATAAAAAATGAAATGAATTCGTATATTTTGAAGAAAAAATTTAGCCTCTAATATTACATAGTACACATTCAACCGCTTTTTTATCTTGGTAAAACAAAATCTATCGCAAACATATTTATTCGATAGAAAAAGGCTTTTTTAGATTTGAAATTTTAATAGTAATATTTTTAAGTATCTGATTTAATGAAATTCAGTTACAATTAATAGAGTTGTTTTTATAGTTTAATATACTTAATTATGGTAATCATTTATATATTATGAATTAAATCTTAAAATAAATTTGTTTTTTAATATATCTTTTTTTCTTTTTAATGCTTTTATTTGTTTGTGGTCTCATCAAAAATTAATATCATTAGTGACTTATAAGTGTAATGTAAACTGTACCGGTAAATTTTTAGTCTTGAACAAACTCCGGTCGACTACTCCTGAGACGTGGAGTTAATTGAAACCCAAACACCAAAGAACTGTTTTTCATGTGTAAGACTGGCCATTTACGCAAGCACTGCCAGCAGGACCCTAGATGCTTATCCTGCAGATCACATGGTCATGCGCCTGGGATCCGGGATGTAAGATGGCTCCATCGTCATCTGGAACTGCTTCTTCATACGAACATCGTGGTGTCTCTGAGAGATAGCCCCATTCAGGAGGGGGTGGGAGGCGTCGGTTTCCCGCTTACGAAGATCGGGTGAGACTCCCTTGCAGTACCGTTGGGGGGAAAGTAAGACCTAGTCCCGGTGGGGGATCCTTTCGGGGTTTTCCCATTAGAGACAAGGCATATAAACCGAGAGCTGGTGGGGGGATCTCTTGGGGTGCGTCATTAGAGGCATGACGCCTAAAAGACCGAGTCCCGGCTATCTGGCGGGAACTTTGTTCTCAACGAGGTAGTTAGAGGCTATGGCACCCCTCGGGGCCGAGTTTAGTTGCGGATCCGGCTCCGGTGGTGCGGGGAAAAAAGGAGGAAAAAGAACAACTGGTATCCACGATCTAGCGTTCAAATCCGAATAAAAGTAACTACCTTTATTAGGATTTGAACCTGAGATCTTTGACTTCGAAATCATCAGATTTATGACGACGAGTTTATCACTAGACCGACCCTGAGGAGGTTTTTAATATTATTTTATTATTTTTTCTAATTTTGCTGTAGTTTTAATTATGTAATAAAATATTAAATATATTTATTCTTTTAACTATAAATCCTAATAATTATATTTATATTTACGTATTTTGTAAATTTATGTTAATTTATTTTAACGTAGATTACACATATTGCGTAATTATGTTTATACATGTTTGTACTGTATTTTCAATATGTTAATAAAAATTATACTAAGCGGTGCGATTTATCGTAAACATTTTATACATTTAAAGTTAATTTCTAAAGAAATATTAAATTATCAGGTAATAAAATATATTACAATGTTAAACATTTTTTCTTTACAATTCTTTAGAACTTTTTGTAGTTATAAATAATGTATCTAAATCTTTACTGTCATATTTTATACTCTAAATGTTATATTTGTATTAAGTTTGCTTTTTTTTACTCTAATTCATTTAACCTATTATTAATTGTTACGTCAAACTTGGTTCGTTGACTCTTTGGTTAAATAAAACCCTATATTTACGGATGCTACTTGTGTTGTAATGAATTCTCTTAATGCGGTGGTATATTACACGTATGCATGACATACTTACATATTCTTACATTTACATAGAGCATTTAGTGATAAATTTAGTTTGATTAGTCGTTCTGCCGTAAGACTGCCAAGTAATTGTATGATACTGAATAAAGAATTAAGTATGCTTATTACTAAAAAAAGTACGTATTATTTTTCTATATTATCCACATCATCATTTCTTCTATTAATTATTAATGTCATTATATTTTTATAATCCGTGATTGGATGAATGATTTTTATGATTTTGCAATGGCTACTATTACATCTGTTTTATGATACAGCAGGTCCCTAATTCCAGATGCTCTGCTGTATCCAGTCTGCCGCAATAGTGACAGCGACTTATATGGCATCTGCCCATCATGTACAGATAGTCCCGAAAACATGTCCAGACAGGAACTGGGTGAATTCGTAGCCTGTGTTACCATGTTTTCGCTCCACCCAGTTCCTGACCTCGCTTATGAGCCCATAGGTCCACCTTCCTTTGTCCGAATTTCGCCATCTGTCACTCCAAGCCATGTAGAGACCGTCAATTGCTTCCTTTCTGTCCCGTCCATTCACTATTGAAGCTCCCATTTGCGCTTGTACTATTTATATACGTAAGATGTTGCACGTGTCAAACGTAAAAACATGCTTTTTTTGAAAAAAAACAGCGCTACCTGTTGGATGTAAAAGCAACACACGCTGTACTAAATATTTTACGATTCCATTTCAGTGTTTCCAATATGTGTGTCCGCTATAGACTAAAAAACTACTGAAATGATTTACGCGCGGGGAAAAAGGGAGAAAGGAAAAATCGGAAAAGGTAAAAGGCATGAAGGGGAAATGGAAAAAATAAAAAAGGGGAAAACAGGGAAAAGGAAAGGGAAAGGAGAAAAAAGAAAACAGGAAGTGGGAAGGGAAATAGTGGAAGAGAAATGATGAAGGAAAGGGAAAAGGGGGAAATGGAAAGAGAATAATGGTAAAAAGGAAAGTGAAAAAGGAAAAGGGGGAAAGAAAAGAACAAGGGAGAAAAGGTGAAAGGGAAAAGGTAAAGGTTAAATTTTGTGAAGTTCCGTAATGTTCATTTTGTTAATATTTTATCAAACTTTCAATTGTGTTCATTTAATCTATATATATATATATATATATATATATATACATATATACTCAAACTCAAATCTAGCAATAGCGAAGCATTGCCGGGTCTGCTAGATGACAACAAATATGTCCATTTTATTTTTATTGCATTGACGAAACAAATTAAATCTACTCGTAAACTTTAATTAAAATAAATTATAAAAGTGTATTTTATACTAATTTTAGTTTTATGTATATTAATATACATACGTTAAACCAATCTATAGTTAGTAGAATATGTTTTTTCAGATCAATCAGTCCGAACATTGATTCGTTAATAAATTTATTTTTTTGACACGTTTCGGATAAATAAGAAAGGTAGATAATTGAACTCAATATAAAAATTATGACGATTTTAATATAAAAAAATTAAATATTTTAATAATAAAACATTACGTAAATCACATCGAGATTGTTACATTTCTTACTTTACAGAGAATAAAAAATAGAGTGGTTCCAAAAATTGCCTGAAAGGATCAACGGAAGACAGTAAAATCTTGATCAGATCACCATTACGAAGTATAGAAATATAAATTTAAAAAAAGAAGTGGGTTATGTTCATATAATACAGAGTTATCATAAAAACCCGCCGGGTTGGTCTAGTGGTGAACGCGTCTTCCCAAATCAGCTGATTTAGAAGCCGAGAGTTCCAGCGTTCAAATCCTAGTAAAGCCAGTTATTTTTACACGGATTTGAATACTAGATCGTGGATACCGGTGTTCTTTGACGGTTGGGTTTCAATTAACCACACATCTCAGGATTGGTCGAACTGAGAATGTACAAGACTACACTTCATTTACACTCATACATATCATCCTCTGAAGTATTATCTAAACGGTAGTTACCGGAGGCTAAACACGGAAAAGAAAGAAAGAAAGAGTTATCATAAAAGAATGGTGCGGTTTTGAACATGGTTTAAATTAAAACAGAATTACTTACAGTTTATGTTTTTTTATTTTTCAAATTTGTCGTCTCAAACATTTTTTTACATAATTAATAAATTTCAGTATGTGCGCCCTTAGTCGCTCGACAAATGTCCAAACGATACTCAACTTCTCTCCAAACATTAGTTAACATTTCTTCGTTAATGGTTGTTATTGCTTCATTAATCTGTTTTTTAAGTGGTTTAGGTCGCCAATTTTTTGTGTATAAACAACGCTTTTGATGTAGCCCCACAAGAATCTGGTGTCAATCGCAAGGTGTCAGGTCTGGACTCCTTGGAGGCCAAAGTACGGGTCCTTGCCGGCCTATCCATCGATCTCCAAATTTTTCGTTCAAACCGTCCGTGACCGATGCATTGAAGTGCGGTGGAGCACCATCTTGTTGGAAATGAAGTCGATGAATGTTTTCGAGTTCATCCGGCTGAGGAAAGCAATAATCGGTTAACATGTCAAGATACGCAACTCCATTAATTGTTTTTTCAGCAAAGAAGAAAGGCCCTATTACACGATTTTTCATCACACCACACCAAACATTAACTTTAGGCAAATCGCGTTGTTTCTCAATAATTGCGTGTGGGTTTTCAGAGCCCCATATTGTGTCTGTTAACGCATCCATTCACGTGGAATGTAGCTTCGTCTGTAAAAATTATATCATCTAAAAATGATTAGTTTTCACTTATTCTGTCCGACATTTCAACAGCGAAATTGTAACGTTTTACACCATAATCGGGTTTCAATTCCTGCAGTATCTGGATTTTATAAGCGTGTAATTTCAGTTTTTTATGTAAAACTTTGTGAATTGTTGATTTTGGAATACCTAATTCGACGCTTCGACGGGGGATGGACTTCCCAGGACTTCTAATTGCCGATTGTCTAATTAGTTCAACCGTTTCGTCTGGTACACTTGGTCTGCTGGTTGATTTCTGTTTCTTAACCGATCCGGTTTCTTCGAATTGTTTGAACCGACGTGTTATGTTATTTTTGTGTGGTGGATCTCTTCCGAATTCACGTCGAAACGCACGTTGAAGTAAAATTACGGATTTTAATTCACCCATCAGTAAAGCACACTTTGCATTGTCTTTATCCGAGAACATAGTAACTAGCTAAACTCACCGCAACAACAATACAAGAACTGACGGTGTGGTTACAACTGCTGATAAACAAACCTTTGGGTTGGAGGCTTTCAGGGATACCAATATAACATCTAGAAATTTCCCTACAATCTTCCTATGAATTACTGAAACCGCACCATTCTTTTAAATTCGGTTCACAAAAAAATAACAATATTAACGGAGTTTATTACTTACTATATATTTGAGGTGTATTAACTATACTTTAAACGCACTTCCAATTTACCTAATTATTAACTACTCTTTAAAAAACTAATTAGTACAGTAATATTTTTTTTTGTACAAGGAAATCTTTAAATCTATTTTTTGTATAATAAATAAATTGTTGAAAAATGTATAGATGATTAAATAATTGATTAAAATATAGCAACTGAAAACTGGTTTGTGATACGTGAATATTGTTATTTTTTTAAAAATCAATAACAGTTTTAGGAACAGTTAATCAGTTAAAATATTATTAATTACCCAGATAAAATAATCTTATTACCGTATTTAGCTCAGAAAAAAAATAATTTATTCATATAAATCTGAGCATTAGTTTTAAGATTTATACTTAATTATTATTTTAAGTGTAAAAACAGCTGCAGAATCACAAACGCTTTATTTTTGACGTAATTAATTAATAATTAAGTCGTTCTAACTGATTAAATTATATAACTCATGAAGTTAAATTCTAACAGAATCGTGATTTCATTATTCTTATCATTAAAATACCGTTTTTAATTGAATGTCTGTTAGATGTCAAAGAATAGATATACTGCGGTTAAAATGTGCGGTTATAATAACGTTAATTAAAATTAAAATCTACGTTTTTATTGTGAACATTCTTGAATTTTTTTACTTCTTCTATTTGTAATGTTAATAAAATTTTTAAAGAAATTAGAAAAGAAATAGGATTCATTTTATGAGGATGTTATTATATATATATATATATATTTTTTTTTTTTTTTTAATTAAAATTCCGACGATTAGTTGGAATTTATCATAATTAATTGAATCAAAATGTAATCGTAATTCAAAGTTAATAGTTACACCTTTTAATTGTTATTTAATTAAATATGTTTATATATCTTATTCATAGTTTGTATGAGTGATATTTTTATTTGCTATCATTCAAATAATGTTTTTCCAGGTGCAAAGAAGATTATTGGTTTGGATGATATTACAGATTCAAGAAATATCTGGCGATGTCTTGCAGCAGAATTTGTAGGTACATTTTTATTAGTGCTAATCGGTTGTGGCAGCATTACAGGATGGGGTCATGGATACACTCCTAGTATCGTACATATTTCCCTGGCATTTGGATTCATTATAGCTACTCTTGTACAAGTAAGAATTTTTTTTTAATATTCGTACCTTAAATTATCAAAATTTTTAAAAACTTGTTTTATACTTTTTAGTCATACTTTAATAAAATTATTATCATACATTGCACGAGTCTAATTACTAGGTTAATTTGGATTTCAAAAGATAACATCATACACTGAGATTTCTAATATATTTATAAAATATCAAAAAAATGTTCAATCAAACATTACTATACAAAGTAACGAAATTACAACCGCATCCTTAAATACCCTTAATTTACCCCCGTACGTGGGTATGTTTGCAAAAGTAATGGTGGAATATTGTTTTGTCACCCAACCTTAGTAACTGAAAAATTTCATCAGTCGGCAACGTCAGGACGTATGTTAAATTAAGGATGCAAGATTAGACGACAAACATGAAAAAAAAACGCTATAAGTTAAAGAAAAGCAAGAAAAAACATTTCATATCGTAAAATTATTTGTAAACTCGCTTTAATGTGCATAAATTCTCACAGACCACCTTTAATCGATGTTTAAATTTTCAGTTTGACATTTACGAGACTGGAAATTTTATAGGTTTTTTTTTTTTTTAATGTTTAACGATAATTTAAAAAGTATATTATTACCTTTCACAAAACAGTCAGTAAAATTTTTCTTCACGAAATTTTTTCAAAAGACGAAAACGTTTTAAATGAGGGGAAAACTATTTTTATATCAGAAATTGTTTATAAAATCCATCATTTTTGTAATTCTGGAAAAAATTCTACGTAGCCAATTTCTTTATAAAATCACGGTGACTAAAGAAATATGCTTTTGGTAAGTCTTTTTTATTGTATAGAGAAAAAGAATCTCTTGATAAAGAATTTTCGGAAACAACCGGATAATATTTTATCTGATCTTGGGTCTGAAATCCTCAGCCGGAAAATTTAAAAATTGTACAGTATGCTACCTTTTTGCTGTAAAAATAACTAATAAAAAGATAGAAAATGTTTTACAATGATTACCAGAATTGGACATTTACAAATATATAATAAATCTTATCTTATTTGGATATTATCGAATTTTATTCTGAGCTGTTCAAATTAATTCATAATTCAAGTCAGGAATGGGTAGCTATATTACTCCATGGATAAAAAAAAGGATGCCCAGTGCTTGCCTATATGAATTAAGGGAAATCACTGTAAAAGCTTTTGATTAGAAAAGTATCACAATATACAAAATTAATTATGAAATAAAAAATAGGTATGATTAAATCGTGACACAAAAAACAAAGTTAAAATAAAAAATACATGAAGATTCTAAATATAAAAATAACTATAAATTAATTCAGAACGAGTTAAAAATTATTTGAGCATCATATTAATGAACATGTTGGAAAGGGATGTAGAGAATTCTTGGTTTTATTTTTTTAATTAGTATTATTTAAAAATTCATTAAGAAAGGTTTGTATAAAAGAAAATGTTCTAATTTTTACTTCCTTATGCTATTGTAATCGCGAAAATTTTCGGTTTTCAACGGAAATATCCATTTGACCATCCCTGAATCCATTTTGACAAATTTCATGAGAGATACGTACGTATCTCGCGCATAACTAAAAAAACGATTACCCGTAGAATGCTGAAATTTTGAATTTAGGACTTTTGTACATTTAGTTTAATAAGCGTACAAGGAAGTCATGTGGTATCCACATCAGATTTTTTGTAAATAAATTGATGGAAAAATTTTTTCAGTTATTTTGGTTCAGTTATTTTATTAAAAATAGTAACACAAGGGTAGGTCTCTCGGTTGACTCGATATATTGTATTGAGTTACGCAAAAACAAAATTTGGCCTACTATAATCCATTATAATTATGTTTAAAATTGTTATAAACAAACCCTTTTTAGCGCAGGTTTAGCTTATTAAAATCGGTCAAACCGCTGACCGACAGATATAGTCTGTCTCCGGACACAACCAAAAAAATATTGATAACCAGGTTATAAATTAACAATTTAATATTAAGGTAATATTATATATGTAATTTATTAATAATATAATTTGCCATACTAAGTATTTCCCATGAGTTTAAGGATACAACCCGTAATAAACTAAATAAAACTGTTTTCTAAGTGGTATAGGCTTTGTACTATAAAACACCTGGAGCACAACTCGACACAAATAAACTTGTAATTAACCGTAAAATGTAATTATAGTAAAAATGTAATAAAAATTAATTACTTTTTAATTAAATAAATAAAATTGATAAAGGTTTTACCGTTAAATATCCTTCGTATATTATTTTGATTAACGTTTAACAGGTTATTTCATTCATTGTTTACTAGAGAGGCATTTATGAGAAAGTTTTTTCCTTTTGCTTTTTTTCTTATTGTAACGATAAAATTTCTGAACTAAAAGATATTAATAGATAAAAAATATCTATATAATACTATTATTTTATAATAAAACCGTTATTAATTGTTTTAAAACATGCCATTTAAACGTTAAATACTATGCATTCCTAACGATATATAATTTGTATAAAAGTAACAACATTAAAAGGTACCCTTTCAAAAACACTAACTATTCATTCGATATGAATTTATTAATGCTAAACGAAAGTATTATGTAACTAATAAATGTTTGCGTTAACTCATACGTATGTACCCTATACTTGCTGGGAACAAAGCGTAGAATTCTTATTTGAATATTTTAAGTCCGTCCCACAGCATATTACACCTTCCCCACCGCTCACCACTTGAACTTTATTGTTAATAGAGTATAAGTCTTGTTTGTTATATTATTTTACTTTTATTATTATTATTATTAAATCACCTCGTTAAGTTATTTCAACATTGACAAATTGGGTCATTTACATCTTACATCATTTTGAATATATTAAAAGAAGTTTTAATTTATTATTTAGATTTCATTTATAAAACTATGAAAACGTAATACAATTCTTTTGTAAATTTATTTAAAACTTTATGCAAATAACTTTTCATTTAAAATACTTACATTTTGTTTAAATTTTTAAAAAGCGTTCATTTTATACTTTTTTTTAAGATGAAAATTAAAAGAAAAAAAATCGTTTATCTGAACTAGTTTTTTCTCTACGTTGTAGCTACTTCATAGGCTGCTACTGGATACGTTGAGTGTTTTGATGGTGGTGCTATAGTTTCAAATCAAGTTTGGCACCAGCTAAATCAAATTTGTTGGATAGATATCTTGAATTTTCTTCAAATAAATCTTAACTTTTGGGTCCTCCATGCAATGTTGCAGCATGCTTTTTGATTTTATGAATAATATATTTTTGTTATGTTCATTGAATTATTGGAATCCAAGCTCCATATAACTGCGTTAAGAGGATGAATACGATAAATATATGTGTGGCGTACTACTGCCACTAGTACTATTCATATTATAAAAATTATTAACTTTTTATTAATAGTACACAAAGTATACACTTAGTATACTAAGTTGTAAATCGAGAAAAAAGACCTAGCTCATCACAATGGTATAAAAAAAAAAAACATAAAAGTAATTCACTCCGTTATTGAATCCACTTTCGCAAACTATCTGAATGAACAAGTCTCACAAGTAAAAACATGAACGATAACATAAAAATCTTGTTTATTAACAATAAAAGACGCAAATTGGACATGCAAGGGCAAATAAATATTTTTAAACGCATAAAAAACAACAGAACATCTAAATGAACAAAAAACCGTTTAATTATACACTCTTCGAAAAGGTCATAAACTTCAAGGCCCTTTCAAATCCAAACTTGAACACCAACGTCGCATTCAACGTTTCTCTAATCTCTTTGTAAGCATAATATAGAGCGAAAGCTGGTTCAAACTCAGGTTGTTTTTGTAGTTTCCACCTGAAAATAATCTGTATCGTAATTATTTTAAAAAGCTTTTCATAAAATAATTAAATATTTATAATTAATTTTATTTTTCATCGCTCGCTTTCATAATCATGAAATTCCTATGAAAGTCTAATTTTATATATTTTGAAAGCAAGTTGTAAAATTTTTTTATTATTTTACAAAAGTAAATTAGTATTTTATCTCAGATTTCAACATGTTGATCAACAAATAATAATTATCAAAGTCATAAAAAAAACCTATCAAATTTATGCGTAGTAGAAAAATTAACTATAAAATTAAAACTAATTGCCTACACTTTTTTATGTTAAATATATATCTTTATGACTAAAGTCGTTAAATTAATAAAATATAGTAATAAAACGATGCTAAATTTTATGTGAAAAGTTGCTTTGAATAAGGTAAATGGGTATATTGCATGTTTATGAGTTTTAAATTTTCCGTACAAAATGAAATACATATGTATTTCATTAACATATGTTTTTTTTACATGGTAAGATACATAAAATAATAATTGACTATACTATATACTTTTTGCTTATGAATTATTTTTTTTGCAGAGAGAAGTAAATTTCACCACACTAACATTTTAATGAAAATAAAAAAAAATATCTAAAATAAACTTATTTAAAAACAAAGAATTTTTGAGCACAAAATTTATAAAAAAAACATAAGTTTTTTGTATGTTTGTGCTTACAGTTGTTCTTTTCCAATACTTGGCAATAAATTAAAAAAAAAAACTGAATATTTCCGTTAGGGATTACCTCCAATTGCGATTATCCTGAAGTAATAAGTTTTGTTGTCAAACATCTCAGAGCTAAAAACTGTGCTCTCCTTCCTAACAGTAAATAAAAGCATCTTCAAATTTGGAAATTTTTATAGATCTTTAAATATAGAGAAAATAACTTTTAAGTATGAAGAAGAGTATATTGACTTAAATATTCTGTTTCTAAAGCTACTAGGAGGTAAATAGTACCGTGCTTTCTGAAAATACATTTTTAGTATTATTAAAAAAGTTCAGGAGTTGACATTTTGTGGTAATTAATTACGATTACCTTCATCTAAGAATAATCCTAAAGTCTTGAGACCCATTAAATTGTGTACTCCTCGGGGGATGAAAAACCATTCTCTGATTTATATAAAAAAAGCTACTGAAAAATTTGATGTACACTAAGGTCGGTGTTTTTGTGATGATTAATAGTAAAATGAAATTCATCACGTTTAATATGATTTATTGTTAAATTTTTTTCCCAAGAATAGCATATTTAATATTTTTTTACGTAAATAAAATTCACTGTATTAAAAATTACTATCATCAATTTACAGTTAATAACTGTTACTGAGTTATTAGACGGAACAAGTAGTAAGAAAACTTAGTAAAGAAAGTCAGGAAGTAGTAATGAAAGTAGTATAAGGAACTACTTATAACAACACAAAGACAAACTCCTTGTAATAGCATATAAATTCAGTTAAACTCTGACATGAAAACTCTTGCACAAACATTAGAACAATTCAAAAACGAACAAAAAATTCATAACACTCACTGGCCGAATATAATCTCTAACAAGTTGTAAGAAATGCAATATATAAGGGATTGCGTTTGTATTAGCAATGATTTACTAGAAGTGTCTTTGTAGTGGTAGCTATTACTAATTGACAGAAATGCGTTGCTTAATGTACTGTTAATAAAAAGTTACTAATTTTTATATTATGAATAGTGCTAGTGTCAGTAGTATGCCACACACTTGTTTATCACATTAATCCTCTAACACAATTGCACGGAGCTTGGATTCCGGCAATATTACTGACGTTATAACGGTTACTGTTGTTATTAGACGATTCTTTAAGCCCGATTAACTAACATTAAGAACAATACGTCGTTAAATATAAACAAGTTAATGTTAAACATCAGAACAACCAACCCACTTGCATCATTATAGAACATCCCATTCGTGATGTAGTTGTTTTATACCCTAAAAGAATTGTATAGATAATAAGAATGTGAATTCATGAACTTTAACGTAATTCTTTAGTAACTCCCACGTCATGCTATTAAACATATCTAAAGAACATTTTTAAAATTAACGACAACATTTATGTATTTTGGGTTTTCTACTATTTTGCAAGGCTACCAACTTTAAAAAAAATAATTATATATAAACGAAACAACAAGATTATTCAATAAGTTTCAAAATTAAAGAATTTTTAATTTAATCGATAAGCCTTAAAATATTAATAATTTTGAACAAAATGACTATTTCTTTTTTTAAATCGGTTAACAAATAGTCGAGTTATAGTACAAAATTGATGTTATAATTTTGTATCATAAATATTAAGTCTATTATTGTGAGAAAACTATTACTTAATTTGATACTAATTTACAAAACTATAAGTAACAATAAATAAAAACAATTAAAATTTAATCGAATTGAACGTAAAGTGAAGGACATGAAAACAGACACAAAATTACATAATTTTCTGCTATGACTCGGCTATTTGTTAACCGATTTAAAAAGTAAAATCTGATTGTGTTCAAAATAAAAGGCCTAATATTTTAGCAAATAACATAAATTTTGATAAAACTAATATTTATGGAGATATAACGGATTGAAAAATAAACATGGGCGCCATTTTGTAATTTGCGAAGTTATTTAAGTTCTGATTTTTTTGCTAATTTTAAAACTTTATCACCAAGACGCTTACCGAATATTAATATGATTCGTTTATCTGAACTTGAGATATAATTTTTTATATAAAAATAACAAAATGGCGGGCAGTGGAAGAACGAAGGAGAGATTGCCATTTTTCCTAACGATATTTTTTGTTTAGTTTTACAAGTAGAATCCGAAAAAGTTACTAGCCAGCCCACCATTTTAGAAACACTCTGTATTTTAAAAAATAATGCAGGTGAAATATACACTTTCAATAGCTTATTAAAAAAAATTTTTTTTTAAAGTTGAGATGATACTTACATGATTATGTAGAAATGTTTTTAAATCTTTATTTATAATTGTTCAATGCGTGCACCGTGTGTAATCCTACAGTTATCAACACGGTAGTCGAATTCGTCCCAAACACATGCAAGTATATACCGTTCAACGGTAACAACACCATTTGTGATGCGTTGTTTTAAGTCGTCGATATCAACAGGAAGGGCGGTACAAACACTTTGTCTTTTATATAACCCCATAAAAAGTAGTCGCAAGGTGTTAAGTCTTGCAACGTGGTGGCCAACGCTTAAATACCATCTTTTCCTCACTTGCACAGCCAATCCATCGTCTGGCAAGGCATTCATCCAAATAATTTCTGACCTGTAAGTCCCAGTGAGGCGGAATTCTGTCTTTTTCAAAAACGAAGTTGTCACCATCATCCTCGAGTTGAGGCATTAGACATTCACTTAATACGTCAGGATAAATTACTTCGGTTACTGTCACATCAACTCACCGGGTTGGTCTAGTGGTGAACGCCTCTTCCCAAATCAGCTGATTTGGAAGTCGGGAGTTCCAGCGTTCAAGTCCTAGTAAAGCCAGTTATTTTTACACGGATTTGAATACTAGATTGTGGATACCGGTGTTCTTTGGTGGTTGGGTTTCAATTAACCACACATTTCAGGAGTGGTCGATCTGAGAATGTACAAGACTACACTTCACACGATAGGATGTACACTACACTTCACGATAGGAGAAAGATAATTAATTGACGAATTCTATTTTCGGTAAACTTTGTACATCTTCGATTATTATCGGGTGGAAACTATTTTACACAAGATATGCTATTAGCTGTCTGATATCCTTTTATTCTTGTAAGTGTGTGGAAAGGTTCTCACTTTCTTTTTTTATTGGTAAATTATTTATTAATTTTTACAATAATAGGAACGTAAAACCAATATTACATATTAATGTTAATTAACATTCTTAATTTACTATTTTTATATTTTTAATTGAATTCAGTGAGTCTCTATTAAATGATTACTCCATTTTTTGGTATTGTTACATTAATAAAATGGTTGATGGGACTGTTATAAAACTAAGTTTTGAATGTAGATTTTAGTCCAAGTAAACAAAATACGTAATCTGGCTCTGTTTTATAATACTACTATTATTTAAATTTAATTAAAATTTAGTATTGTAAAAAACATTCTATTTAAAATTAGATAATACATATAAGAGAGTGGATTTTGCAAAAACTGGATTAGTTGATTGATGGATATAGGTGCGAGATAGTAGAGGAAATTATTTTTCTATATTAAAACATTGGATGTATATTTAATGTTTAAATTTATTAAGTAACTATTGTATATTAAGATTTGTACAACTGGAAATCCCTTAATCCTGTAAAAATAAAATAATAGAAGAATTAAAAGTTTGTAAGTTTTGATAAGATTGTTCATTAATTTTTTGAAGCTTTTTATAAACTTTTCAGCTTAATCATACCTTAAGAGTATTTTTTCAAGAATACTAGAAAATATATTCTATTAATCCTCGGTTCGAATCCCGGTCAGGCATGACATTTTTCATACGCTACATTTCGACACCCCACGCACAAGCTTCAAGCTTATGTGACGATATCATCAAGCAAAAAAAGAAAGAAAGAAGTATGTGAGAGTTGAGAAATTACGCGTTCCACTTAATTTATGTAATTTGAGTATTGTAATTATAACTTTTTTCTCAGTTATGATATTTAAATTTTATAATTAAGACCCTCCTACTCGTAATATTAAACTGCTTTTCAAACAGTTTATTATAATAAAATAATTGAATAATAAAGAACGGTTAGTAATAAAAATACAAATTACAAAAAACAGATACATAAGTTCATCATAGTAAACTAAGGTAAATTACCCTTTGAAACATGCTTTTTTTCTTAAAATATGATGAATTAACAGGAAACGAATGACTTGCTTAGGCGTTTAAGCTAAGAATGAATAAGACAGTTACGTAGTGTAACACCATGAACCAAACAATAATTTCTTTAGTGTTTGCAACATCGCGTCTGCATATCGTTGACTCTTCTTATGGATTCTTTTTATTTATGGAATGAGGAGTCTTATATTTTCAAAATATATTTCTTTATTTAACTATTATATTATCTATTTACATGCTTAATCGAAATGTTAATTATCTATTTAATATTAATAAATAATCTAGAAAATTTCATCTTAGTAATAGATTGTAATTATTTTTAAAAATTAATTTATCCGTTGCTTAAGCTTTTCTTTTCGTTTATGTTTAGCACTTTCGGCGAGATTTCTGCTTTGTCAAAAATTATACTTGGAGATTTAGTTTAAAATATGTTTATTTATACCAGTTATTAAGATGATAAACATATTTCTGTATATCTTTAATTTTTCACCTACGTTTTCAATCTAAATTTCCACATATACTTTCTAACTAAGCAGAGATTTTTTTCAAAACCGATAAAAGGGGAGGAAAAGGAAAAAAAGCTGAAAATTAATTTTATCTAGCTAGGGAACTCTGTTCCCCTGGACCCCCACTGTGTTCATTATACTTATGCTTGTTAGAATAATACTGATAAATAACAATTAAAGTTTGTTCAATTTCTGGAAACTATTATATAGTGTCCTAGAATTATTTTCGAAAAGCTTTGATATTGAGTAAATTATTTATTTATTAAGATACAAAAACGAGTTGTATGAATTAAATTGACATTAATTTAACATTATAATATCAAAGACTTTCAATGTGTGCAACATTAGTAATTTGTAAAATATCCAACCGGTAATCAGTTTCATACCGTGCTCGTTATAAAATATTCACGTCAGTTTGAATGCGTTAACAATCCTTTCTTTAAGGTCATCAATATTCACTACACGAGTTTTGTATACATTATTCTTGATGAATCCCAAAGGAGTTATATTCGGTGATCTAGGTGGCCAAGCGATCGGTCCATCACATCCAATTCAGCGATTCTGGAATGTGTTGTTAGGGATTCACGCAGTAATAAATCACAAAATGGCGACACTCCAACTTGTTGGAATACAATTTTGAGTCGTAATTCTTTAAGTTGAAGATAAACAAACCCTTCTAACAAATCCAGGTAGATATTCTGAGCGTTGACTTTTACAGAGACATGAAATGTAGCCTTGTCGGAGAAAAAACCTTTTTAAAGTAATAATCATAATTTTCAATTTTTTTAATCGTTTCCACAGGAAAATCCTTTCTAGCAATGCGATCTTGTGATGTAATGTGATGCAATATTTGTAATTTATAAGGACGCAATTTTAATCGTTTCTTCAAAATATCGTGAACGGTAGGTCACTGAATTCCGAGTTGACTACCCAGGGCTGTGAAAAAAAGACTGACAAATGATCTCCGTTTTTTCATCTGATGTTCTAGGCCTTCCAGCACCCTTCTTATGTTCAATACTGTCAGTTTCTTTAAATTTATCATACCATGAACGAATACTTGTTCTAGAGGGTGGCTTAAGTTATACGAGTTCTAAAATTGCGTCGAACTTATGTGTCTGATTTTATTTCAATAAACCATTTCACGCATTGTGCTTTCATCTACAGATTCATGGCGACTGATGTATACGGCTACGTATGCAATCACGTATATACGTTATACGAAGTTCGGCTAACAGTATACTAGTTGATTTCATCGAGGATTGTTCAATGGAAACTGCAACATCAGCACTCCCGTTAAAGCCCATCTGGGCTAGGAACGGGAGTTGGTGTAGCGACCGGAAACGTCACAAAGCGGGTGTCTTCCCTACGGGGTTGGGATGCAACAGCAGCACACGTTTCAAACCGCATTAACTTTCGTCTACTCTGCGGCTTATCTTTAACACTGCCTAATTCAAACGCACCCAAGCCAATATTGTTGTTTTTCGTGTTGACGGTTTATTAAAGCGTTGCCGAAACATATAACTAATTAGCTTCATTGTTTGATTAGTATTTTGTCATTAATGAAACAACATTCTTGTCACTAACGGCTCCTCGACGCTGTAACTACTCGTGTCAGCCATTTTAGCACAACTGTCTTTTACTCAGAGTGTGTAAACGTTGTAAAAAATGTTTGCCAACCGACCCCAACGAAAATACCGTATTTTTTAAACACATATCCTTTTCTTTCTTTTTCCTGTTTAGCCTCCGGTAACTACCGTTTAGATAATACTTCAGAGGACGAATGAGGATGATATGTATGAATGTGAATGAAGTGTAGTCTTGTACATTCTCAGTTCGACCATACCTGAGATGTGTGGTTAACTGAAACCCAACCACCAAAGAACACCGGTATCCACGATCTAGTATTCAAGTCCGTGTAAAAATAGCTGGATTTACTAGGATTTGAACGCTGGAACTCTCGACTTCCAAATTAGCTGATTTGGGAAGACGCGGTCACCACTAGACCAACCCGGTGGGTTTAAACACATATCCTAACTCATAGTTTTCGTTAACTTTAGAGTTACGGTGACTTCCCGGTCACTCTGTATATACTAAATAATTTATTAATTGCATACCACAATTTTTCAATCTTTCAGTAAGAAGTGTTAAACTTTGGCAATATTAAAATGTTGTCCTTTTAAATTTATTACACATTTTTTCGCTGTTTCTAATAAATCATAAAATACCTTCAATTTTTAAAAAGGCTTCAATTAATATAAAATACAATAAAAATCAATAATCATTAATTTTTGTAAATAAACACAATTTTTGTTTATATCATATGCAATTTCAATGTTTATTTGCTTTATTTCATCCAAAATAATACATCCAATTCGAGATTACATATAAATAAGTACACATATAATTTTTTATGCTTTTTTTTGATCCAATTTTGCTTTCCAGTGTATTCAATATTACATGAATATATTACAGGAATTGATATTTAAAATAGTAAAAATATATGTATTCAAAATTCATATAAAATTTTGATGGAATTAAATATTTTTATTCATAATAAAATTTTAATTAAATTCAACTTGTTTTAAAATCTTATTCCAGTGCACTATTTATTTGAAGTGCAGATCAAAGTAGTTATTAAAACAAAAAAT
The DNA here is from genome assembly GCF_047948215.1 of Lycorma delicatula. Taxonomy (NCBI): domain Eukaryota; kingdom Metazoa; phylum Arthropoda; class Insecta; order Hemiptera; family Fulgoridae; genus Lycorma; species Lycorma delicatula. Next base: position 42,620,140 of record NC_134461.1, read on the forward strand.
ATAATTAATTATTAATTATTAAATTAGATACTTTATTTTAATGTTTTTCCTAAAGTTTGTCATATTTTAAGTTAATCTAAATTTAAAGTCTTAATTTTGGTTTTATCATCAATTTTATTATGGGATATTTGCATATAAAAATAACTTTCTTTTTGATTGTGTAATTCAGTATTTATTAATTAAGACTTAAATATGAATAAATAATGAATTAAGAACGTAATTGCTTTGTTAAGAATAAGAAAAGTTATGGAAAATGATTTTAAATAATAGACTAACCGAAGGTGTAAAAAGAAATAAAAATTAATGTCAGGGAAAGTATTATTTCATGAGTAATAAATTTCTATTGAAGTTATATACATATATTAAATTGCCAACTGGCTAAACGTTCATGAATTTAGGTTAAACAAGACATTAAGAAAACTGTTTGATCTATTCATTATAACGAGTACCAATCTATTTTACAGCAACGTTCATTTTATACTATCATCAATAAATTTTACTAACCATATATCTGATTGATGTATAGTTCTTTACGTATCATCCATTAAGACTGGCACATAAGGTCATACGTTTCTTCATCTGGCGCAACAATCATGCTACTAGCAATTTAATAATTACGATTAATGATTATATTACATTAAAAAAAAAATAAATAAAAGAAAATGTATAAAGTTTCAAATTTAATTTTTAAAGCGCATGCGTGCGTGTGTTTGTGTTTACTTTATTAGCTATGGATCTGAGGAATCTCCATTATAATGATGTTATAAACAAAGTCTCTTCTATACAAATACTGCTTCGATTTTGCACGCGTCCCATATCTTATTCAAAATAACATTAAGAACTCGGTTGTCGACCTTTCCTTACCTGTGAACTACATTTATTAATTTTGATACGTTATTTAGCAATAACCAGTGTCAGATTGTTCATTATGAATTTATATGAATTGGTGCAGATGTATATTTATATTCTGTACAGACCTTTGAAAGGTTTCTTCATTTAACAGTAGTGGTAAAGTAATGTAATGAACTGTTTAAATAAAAACGGATCGGTAAAATATTTTTTGAGACATATATCTTTTACTATATTGCAAAAATTACGCGCTGTCGTATTTTAAATCATTACGTAAAATTAAATAATTAAAAATAATTTTTTATTCAACATTTTATTACATTTTGTGTTCAAAAAAGTAATATACTGTAAATTTTGATTTTGGTCAATAGCGAAAATTAAAATATTGTGTAAAAAATGGTTTAATAACCCACATTATATAAGTACCGGTCAGCTGATTTATTAAGAGAGTTGGTCTGAGCACGCGCCCTTGTCAGCAAATATCCGCATGATTCCTCTGGACCAATAATCTTCAAGTATATTTCGTGTAATTTTAAACTATACACACATAAGTTGTATATATACACACCTAACTACCATATATGATACAATCATAACATATTACGTTTTTAATGTGTGGTCTTTATAATAAAAATCACATCAGTTTGTGTTAATTATTAAGCAGAAATAATAACTGTTTGTTTTGATAGAAAAATTTTTATTTTAAATTTGAATATCCCTAAATTATTTATTTCTTCAGCAAGACTGCATGCCGTTATTCCGTCCGTTTCAGTATGATTTTTTCGAAAAGGTTCATAATAGACTTCTTTTTTGCGGTCAGACCTTCTTGGGATCACGCATCCATAATCTTGGACTCCTTTTAAAACGTTTTCATTCTTTACATTAATTTTTTTCTCATTTCTTCTGTTTCCTTTTCTGTTTTTCTGATAATATAGATGCATCTACAAGTTGAAAATTATTTCTTTGGAAATACTTAATAATTTTAGATAAGTTTTAATTTCTTTAAATCAGCTTTTCTTGGTTTCCTTTTTTTTGAAAAACTTAAATATTTTTTTTGTTATTCTAATTAAATTCATTCTGTATAAATGATCATAGAAATTTATTCTTCTTTTTTTCATTTTATGGTTTCATTTTTTTTTTTCAAAATTTTGGGTAAATTTCATCTGATTTTCTTACTTTATAAATATTATTTTCGAGTTTTGAGCCGTACATTATCTTAATTATTTTTTTCAAATTTTACTAGATTTTCCTAAGAAATAGATTTATTTTAATATATATTTTTTTATAAACACATTTAAATTTTTAAATGTACAAAAAGTTCAGTTAAAAATTCATAAGGCACTTAAGTTGATCTTAAGTTGCAAACCGTTCGGTAGGAAATCTCTCTGGTCAGCCTACGGTATCAAAATCGTTTGGAACGGCACCCGAATTATTAGGCGGTCAAATAATTATTAGACGCCACGATCAGTGAGATCACACTGATCACACGACCAGTGATTTTTCAAGGTTGCTGAGGAACAATATTCTTGGTTTACCTTATCGCTTCACAATTAGGTGACTTTACGGAGTGCTCATCTATTCCAGTATTAAGTCACAAGCCACTGGGTCTGTGGCAACTTAATATTAATTCAAATACATTTTATTTACTTATTGTTCATTGCAGAACAGATTGTAAAGTTGCTGGTCGTTATAATAAATAAAAAAATATTCATCCACAATAACTGCCATTTATTCAATGATTAAAGATAATATTCGTGAGCTAAAGATAATTTTCATGTCGTTTTGCATGAAAGTAATAAATTCAGTCCAATGAGCTTATAAATGATAAAAATCCGTTGTACAATAGCGGATAAAATCTCATTCATAAAACATACTTAAAACGAAGACTTATTTCTTGCATATGATAGTGTAAATAATATTAATTAAGCGTAAAAAATTAATGATTTTAATGTTATACTTTCTCACGTACAAAATAGATTACATAGGCCTACTGTACAAGAGAAACTGTTTAGATCCTGAAACAATTCATTTTTGATATTTTTTGTGTGGTTTTCAGTAATTCAAGAATCCAGGTAAATGGTTTTTGGAAGTTATCAATCTGTAGGTTGGTGATTAGATTTTGATCCTTCATTGAAAATAAACCATTCGATTAATTTTTTCCAACTTCGTTATGCTATCATAAGGAATATCCTTCTCCATAAAACGTTTTGTCCGAACTATTTTGCAAACCCTTTAGTATTTAAAAGGTATATCTGATAAAATGAAGATTATTCCAGTATATACGGTATAGTTTTTTTTTTTTAATTTTCTACTTAAATTTATCTATTTCAGTTCGTTGTAGGGAAATTTAGTGAATTTAATAACTTTGTAATTTAATTTGGTAATTTGAGGAAATTTAGTGATAAATTATTTATTTATTTATGTAGTATCAACAGGCTTACGTCTAATAATATTTATTTATTTTTGTAATAGATAATAAGTTTTATTATAGTGGGATTTTCATCTAATTAATAAATTCCGTTAAACCTTTATATAACATTTTTCTTACGTTTACATTACTTTTTTTTCTGTTCAGATTCCTACCGCAAGTAAGAACACTATCATTACCATCATCTTACGTGATTATGATTAATTGATTTCAATGTGTTGGATGATATGTGTCTCTGTGTGTGTGTTTTTTTCATACAAATGTGAGAAACAAAGATATATAATAAAAACTGAGAAGTGATTTTATACTGCTTCTTCATAAAGCTGAATATAATGTAAAACATTAGTATCCCTAGCCAATAGGATCGCAAATAGATTAGCTCTACAACTGATACCCCTCGGAACGGAACGAACGCAAGGATGTCGGAGGGTGCAATACCCTCCTATAATCGCAGCATATGGACTTGCGTCCTTTGCTGCTGGATGATTCTAATAAGATGACGGGTTATAAATAGAAAGTGGCGTTGATTCATTTGCTGAAATTTGGACTGCATTCCGTCCAATGGAGGTTTTTAACGGTACGGACCCGTCGGAACGATGCTAATGAGTTCATCTTCCTTGATGCTCTCCCTTTCCGCCCTTTGTTTGAAACCTTTGTTTAAGGGGTCGTCCTCTCGAGAGGAGAGGGCGACGCAGGCAATTTTGGGGCCTGTACTTCATTACATTTGTTTATTATTAAAGAAAATGTGTTTCGTTTGGGCAGCTCTAGGGCGTTGCGTCCCAGAGCTAGCCCAATCTGTGGGAAAATGGAGTTGGGATGGCGGGTAAGGAATTTGGTATATGTGGTTTCGTTTCTCCCTGTTAGGTGAGATTTTCTAGAGATGTTTTTTGGTTTTCGGCTCAAATTACATGGACCGCGTTGGGTTTTGGGGGGTTTGGTTGAACACGCCATTCTGTTGCTGTCCTTGGAGTTTTGTACTTCATCTGGTTGGCTGTTGCCTCATGGTGGCTCGTTCAAGACTGCGTGAGGCCGTTTCCTGACCTCTTGTGCCTGCGGGTCTTCCCAGCATATGTCTCGGGATGTGCTGGAACACCGACGAAGCTGTTGAATTGAAAAACCGCCTCGCCTGCTCCAGCCCCACTTCGCAGACTGTTTGTATTCTGGCATCTCTGCGGAGAGTTGAGTTCCTGACGAACTGATACACCTCTCGTCAAAACTGGGATTATATAGTTAGAATTGAACGGTAGAGGGAGAAATGTGGAACCGAAATTGGCTGCATCGTTGCCGGCCTGCAACCGTTGCTATGACTACAACCAATGGTCTCTTTTCTTTACCAACATTATCCGTACTACATGGCTAATGTGTAACACGGTTAGTCCCACCTTCCAGCTAAGCGTTTAACCTTCTCCTTACTATAATATTCGTATGTACCTAAATTCATCTCTAAAATCATAATTATTTTTATGAATACAGTAAAATTTATTTTTGTTTTTTAAAAGTAACCAGCTACGTGGTCTCCTTAGTCCTTAGTTATTCTGAAATGGAATGCTTGTTATTCTTGAAAATGCCTGTGGTGTTTATCATAACCGTTATGACATCTAACATCCGTAGAAAAATAATGATTAAAAATTTAGCTGAGATTAATTTTCAAAAAAATAACCTGGCTGATTGAATTTAGAGTTTCTAACAATTTGATTTTTTCATTTTTTTTTTTTTCTAAATGATCCACCTTAAGAATTAGATTTATTTTCAACTCCTACCACACGGCCTTTTTATTAAAACAGCTTAGAATATTGCAAATATTGGCATATAATAATTAATATTTTATATATTAAGAGAAAGTATCTTAAGATAAGAATGAATTTGTCCAACTTTTTTAATGGTATAAATTCAATCCGGAGTTTTAAAAAATTATTTATCTTTAAAATAAAAGGGAAAGAACGTAACAGTCATTTTAATTTTTTCTCATTAAAGAAGAAATTAAATCTTAATCTCTACGTAAATTCTAGGAATGTTCAGAAACAACATTTCCAGACATCTTTAGTTTTTTGATATGTCATTAAACTCTTTTTATATTACTTGTTGAATAGCAATTGACTGCTGGGATAGTTGAAACGTGTTATTTGCTGGCAGTACAGTGACATTATTTACTGTAGTTTTGTTCATTTTATTGTAATGCAAATAAGTTTTAGTTCATTGAATTAATTTTGATTTCACGGTTAGTTCCATACTTTCATTTGTTATGGTAATTTTTTTTATTTTTATTGCAAAATAATTACCAGTTACTCATATTTAATTGTTAATTTTAAAATGTCCTTACATTTACAGCTTATTTATTCGAAATTGTTATGTTGGAGAAATTATTTCGAATAAATAACTTAACGTCTGAGGAATCGTGTTATTAAATTTTATTGTATAAAGTAAATAATTTATTGCAAAAATAGATTCCAGCCTTCAACAATTATTATTAATAAATAGTAAGAATTATTTTTACAGTTATTTTTTTTTTTAATAAAATTTCGGTAATATTTATGCGACGTTTTGTTTATTTAAACGGTAAATCGTAATTTGAACATCAAATCATAATAGCTTTTTTACGGTAAATTAATTGTTTTATTTATAGACTTTAATTTAAGGCCAGGAAAAAACTGTTAACATTAATGATTGGGTTGTTTTTATATTAAGTATTTGATTAGCAAAATTGATAGTAAATTCTTCGACATAAATAATTACATTACAAAAAATTAATAATAATTATAAGAAATTATTTGTAAAGTTTTAAAGATGCAACTCAATTTTGAAAGTAAACTTTTACAGATTTATAAATAATTATATTGCTACTTCTCTGTGTTAATTCTTATAAATATTATGACTAAGAACGTGACGTGTTATGTTTATTTCGAGAGTTAAAAAGTAGCAATATTCACTTATTAAACAACACATATACGCATGAATTTATTTAGTAGATTCTAATTTTAATTCCCGATTAGTATTTGCTATTCTTAAATCTGTACCTTTCACATTTCATTAGGTTGAATTAAAATCTCTACCTTATCCTTAAAAAGCTTTAATAAGCTTCTTCCTAAAAAAAAAAAAAAAAAAAAAAATCAAGGGATGTTGATTTGTATTGTTGCGTGTATATATTATATATTATAATATAATATATACATATAATGTATTATATATATATATATATATATATATATATAAAACATTATGTAATATAATAATAAATAAATGTATTTTTATAGTATAAAATGATATGCAATACAGTGCTGGCTAGGTCAATTGTATCCGTCGCTAAATGACTCCCTTTTTCATACCGGTCAATTATATCCCCGTTACTGCTAACAATAAGAACGGTGCAGCATCAGCACCCTACCTGTTTCTCGCTGTGTTTATGTCTTATTCAGGATTTATTCCTCCCTTAGTTGTTAGTAAGAGTTGTCAAATTGGTTTTATGTGTTGAAAAATTTCAAGCTGATACATATATTAAATTAAGAAGCAAAGAAAATGTAAGGAAATATAAACGGATCGAAAAAAAGGAAATATTTCTTCTAGAACAAATGAATAAATTCACCAGAAAACCTGTTCTCAAATACAGATTGTAGAGGCAATCGGGATGAAAGTTTTACCAGTAAAATAATGTAACATAGAAGATTGACAAAATTATTATTAATAGCTAGACAAACAGCAGCAAAAAAATGAAATACATAAAAAAAAATTGGCAAACGGGGCCCTCAGCTAACCTCCTGGGATATAAGTACACTCGAAACACGCCGTGGCCAGATAAGAATTGGGTCAACGAGTAGGTGACTTCACCAAAGCTGCGGTTGACCCAAGGCTCGACCTGCTGGATCAGACGATGTGTCCGTAGCCCCGTGGAGGACAGGTTCCAGCGAACCTGCCATTCTCGGAATAACCACCTGCGCATGTCACTCCTGTCAGCTCCTCCAATAATCTCAATCCTCATCTCGGCTGGTTGTTTAAATGGAGGGATGCCCGCAATGACTAACGCTGCCTCAGTCGAATCTGAAGAGTATGCTGATACGTTGCGGAGGGCAATCCGACTTTGCACACCCTCCAGTACCCGCCGATTTCGATCGATCCTTCAGCTTTCGACCAAACAATGACCCCATACAGCAGAACAGAATTGATCACATGGACGTACAACTTCCTTTTGGATGACCGGGGATGGCCACGTTGCCTAGGAGCCTACTCAGTGCCCGCACCATCGCTCCTGCACGATCAGATGTGTGTCGCACGTGTACGGAAAATGTATGCCGTCGGTCCAACCATATCCCCAAATACTTCACCGACTCCACCTGGGTTATTAAGGCTCCACCTACCGTGATCCAGATCGGAGAAAGAGGAAGTCTGCCAGACGGACAGATGAATGTTTTTTCTCAGGAGACAAGGTTAGCCATCCAACCAGTGCCGCACTAGATTGATAACTTCATTGGCCGCCGTCGCTACGAAGACACGACGTAACTATATTTATATGTTCTAAATTTATACAGAAACAGAAATGTCTGTATAATACTACAAATCGCATTTTATCATTCCAACCCGGCTATTATATATATATATATCGGGTTTAATTTTTAAATGATGCATATTTTTATACAATATACAACCGGAAAGCTACCTATTGTAATAATAGGTACAATGATTCAACATCCGGAATATTTCAACATATCTTCGCGTTTCACATCCCCCAAACCCCAAAACAACCGTCAGCTAAAAAGTTTATATGTACATTTATATCTATATATATATATATATATATTTTTTTTTTTTTTTAAGTGAAATATCGAATGCGTTTAAAGTTCCTATTATTTTTTCGTTAAGGGCGTAAATTTATGTAAGTAAATTTGTTTAATATCACCAACCATTGGCCCAGAAGGTGAAAAAATGGGGGTTCGAAGATAAAAAAATCATACCTCCCTTAATAGGCACAGTACTCGCCTAAGTTGGTTAATACCACTATATTAAATTTTTTTCACATTAGATACAGTAATGTAGTGGATTGAAAACATTATCGGATTCATGCAACCAATTTCTTCGGAATGGTTTATGAAAAAACTGAACTGTTTATTATCAAGTATACTATATATTATTGAAAATCAACAGTTTATAAAAAAATAATGGTGAAATTTATATAAATAAATTTACAGAAATACAAATACACTGATAAGTAATAAAACTTTTTTTAAATTACATTTTCGCTTTCAGGAAGTAGAAGTATATCGTAAAATTAAAATCAATTATTTACATGGTAACTGTATTTCTTTATTTGTATTTTTTATAATAAATGAATACATAAATTTAATTTTCATTGAGTGCATTTAATCTTCGTTAATAATATATGTATCTATCTGATGAAAATAGACTTGTTTTTATGTAGATGTAACACCCGTTTTTAATGATTTTATATTTCTTTTATTGAATTCTTACCCATAGTCTACAGCCAAATAAAAAAAATTAGGTCCTTGGAAAAAATATCATTTTGTAGATTTATGTATATTGTTCTGGCACCAATTCGGACTTTGCCGCTAATCTGACAAAATACCGTTATCTTTATTTTGTGCGTATTGTTTGGTAATTTCAGTCAACTGTTTAATGAGGTAACATATTCAACCATTATTCCCTTTGTATTAAATAATGTAATACAATACAGCATTATTACATTAAAATAAAAATTTTCCGCTCATTGTTATTTCTTGAAATTTGTATTTTAATTTATTTATTTTTCCTGTTATTTTTAAAGATTATATAAACGCTATAATTATTGTACTAAGTCCAACTGTTATTATTTACGTAATTAATCGAATTTATGTAGTGAATATTTAGAAGGTCAAAGTATAGTTTAACTAAAACAATGTAGCAGCCGTAATTATTCACGGTAATCATGATAAAAATTATTGTGATAAAATCATTTAATTTGTTGATGAAATCGAAATTAAAAAATAAAATAATAATTTGATATTAACGCTAAAAGTTAGTTATTTCCCAACTATTTTCTGTTAATCTATATACTTTCATTTTATCTCTGAAAATTTTATTCTCAAATTTAAAGAGAAACCTTAATGAACTTATCCTTCTTTCTGTGATTACTTTTTAATTTAATGCGATTTCAAACCGTGTGAAATGTAGAAAAAAGTAATTAATATACCCTAAAAATTACCGAATAATCAATATTTTCTTATTGTTCTAGCCCGATATTTTTGGTTTTTTATCCACGGTTTTCCAGTTATCGGTTATTTTTAAGCAACAGCAATTTTTACAATATTTTATATTTCCGCTAGGAACATAATAATTGATTTGAGTTATATTTTCTGCCCTTCTTAACATTGTTACTCTTAATATTCGTAGTTGTCGCGTTTCGAAGTACCTCCATTTTCAAAACTATTTAATCAAAGCACTCAAAGTGCTCAAATGAGCATTTTGAGTGCTCAGATCAATAGCTATTTAATCAGAAATGGTTACACGTTCGTTTTGATAAACTAAATAAGAAATTAAAAAAATTTCGTCTCAATGAATTAATATTTAAAAATAAAAATGTAAATTAATTATTTTTAATCAGTACGGGCAATGTACCATATCTCTCGCAGGAAAATGAATAACCGGTACGGCATTTTGATTTAAGAATTCTGTTGCAACAGGTTACAGCCATTGTAATGTTACTCTTTCTTTCTACTGCAGTTTGTTTATATAGCTTTTTTTTTAATTTAAATATTACATCATCCTCGTCGTAATAGGGTTGAAGACCGTATGTAAAATTTGCGTGTTTTTTTATTATGTTCTGTGTAGATGAATTAATAGTTAACTCCGAAATGAAGTTATGCATTACAAGCCAGGGCTGTAGACTGGATACAAAGCATAGCCAACATTTGAAAATAAACTAAACTGGTACGATGTTGCCATGTTTCTTTATTCTTGGTATCCTTATATGGAATTTATTATATTATAATATAATTATATATCATTTATTATATTTTTTAATGGAAGTTATTATTTTAGCAATGATTGTTGTACGGAAATGCAATACTTTAATGTAAGTATAATTAATATCAAGTTCCCGTACTGAGTTGACTTATATAACGCATTAAATTGGCACAAAGGAGGGCAGAAAATTCTCAAAAATCGTTTAAAAGAATGTTTTTATTTACTAAATATAAAACTAGATAGTCGTTTCTATTATTAAACAGTCATCATCAGTAGATACTGTGAAAATTATATATATATATATATACATATTTATATACAAAAAAGAAGAAAAAAATCCGATGTGGACACCACATCACTTCCTTGTACGCCTATTAAATTACATATACTTTTTATATATTTACATTTTTTATTACATTTTTTCTTCATACATTTTTTGTTGTTATTATTGAATAATTATTTATTGTTTTTTTTTACAGTCAGAGGTTAATAATTACTAATAAATCAATATATTTAAATCAAAAAAAAAAGGAAATGAAGTCGGATTCGAACCGATGTGTCTTCACCTTGTAAGATCCAAGTATTTCATTAATTAAAATTTATTGAGCTATAACTCTGGAACCGATGAAAATAATTACTATTTATGATATATCGTTGAAAAGCTCTCAATGAGGTCTTATTACTGCAGTTAAGAAAAAGTCAAATTTTTTGATTTTGGGCATTTTTGGGCACTTTTGGTCTAGTCAATTGCAATAAAAAGGGAAGATGCGCAACTAAATGTTACAACAGTTCTAAATCCAAAATTTCAACATTCTACGGCTAATAGTTTTTGAGTTATGCGAGATATATACGTACATACGTATAGACTTTCCGCCGAAACTAGTCAAAATGGATTCACAGATGGACAAAATGGATATTTCCGTTGAAATCTGAAAACCGAAAATTTTTGCGATTACAATACTTCCTTGTACGAAGATTTCTATTAGTGAGTTTAGTTTAGTAAAGAATTCATACTACTGCTGTCCTTTTAGGGAATCCCAGTTGAAAGGGTAAATTCAGCATAAAATATCTAACCACTGAAACCTCCAAATCAAATCGGCCCACAACAACCAAATTCACATCTCTTATATAGCATTTGATAAAATGAAAATTTATCTTAAGAAGGATTGATAGAATGCGCTTTAATCCAGCCAAACAGATGTACCCCTCCGTACATAAAATTTAACGTAGTGGCCAACTGCTTAATGTTCTTATGGTAAAAATCATTCACGAAATGATTTTTAAACAAATTTAAATCATAAAAGGCTATTAGATATTGCTCCACTATCGTTATTCAGTAATGAAATATTTGCATTATTACTGATAAAGTAAATTCACAGCTAATTGCTATTTGTTACGTACGTGTTTTAAAATTTTCATTTCTAATACAAATTTTGTGATCAATTTCCGGACAACGCTAGGCTGTGAAGATTTTTATCTTCTATATTTATAAAAAATCAATTTTTTTTTATTCTATTTTCATTTTTTCGTTTAGTTTTCTCTACATCGCTTTTCGAAAAGTGCAATTTTTTACCTTTATATGAAAATAGCCTTTAAAATAAATCTATGTAACACACTATCAGACTTCTTAAAAGTTAGTAAAACACATAGAAAAACTTTTTCTTCTCTTTCTTTCGTTTATCTTAAATTTTTGTGCACTTATCTAGGCCTACATCCTTCCTTTTAGATCTTTCTGCACCAATTAATTTGAATACGATATTGAGTTTTCATATATTTTCCCGTTAAGTGTCAAGAAATTTTTTCAGACATTACATAATTGTATGATCTTAAAATTTTTTTTCTTCCCTGCCTCCCAGGACCGGACCCGCATTTAAGCATAAACACAGCCCTCGGAGGTGCCATCGCCTCTAACCACCGGGAAGGAGCAGCGCCTGGCCCGGCTATGCCACTCCCAGTCGCCTCAACTCATTAGCCGGGACTCGGTCCTTTGATGTCTGGCCTCTAACGGGGAGATGATCTTAAATTTGTATGCAGTTAAACTAACATGCTCTTAACATACAAAGAAATGAAAAACTGCCCTTATTTTGAGACTAACAAATGGTAATATCTCTCACGATTTGTTGAAAGAAATTGAGATCTTGGTTGCGCAGGCGTTACGTAGACTCATCGAGAAACGATTTAAGCACTGTTGTATTGGTGCCGTAATCAATTATCTTGTCTGTGTTCTATAACTTTTTAAATACTAAATTAAAAACATTAGTATATTTAATGTTTAAAAGAAAAAAAGACTAACAAGTCATGTAATGTAACGAAAAAGTATTTCTCAAAAATTAACGGAAATACCAATTTGTTTTCTGCTTTAATTGTTATTTATAAAAGAAACAATTGAAAAATGTTTATTTGTACTCCTGCGTGCGCGTTTTAATAATTTTCATTTCTGTATTTTCAATAAAATGTTACTTTAATAAAACCCGATGCATGGAATATGAGTAGTTCATTTTTACGAAATAAACTAACTTATAATAAGTAAAGGATTTTATATTGTTTCATTAACGTATTACTAATCTGTCATCACGAAATAGATATTATATGTATATATATTAAGTAGATCTTTTTGTTACTTGTGTACTGATTTTTCAAATACATCTTCTAATTTGGTTATTTCAGCGATATGTTGTATTGTTCCGTCATTTATAAGTGTTATTTGACTTTTTTTTTATTCTGATTTTATAATCGCATTAAAAGATTATCATAAAAGAATACATGACGGAAATGTTTTTACGTATTACTTGGTACTTGGATAGTGGCGCATGTAGTAAGTCAATTTCCGTCTAGGAGAAGATTATATTTGACGTTTGTTTCATGTTATTTATAAATTGGCAAATCAGATAATGTTTCTCTATTCATCTAACATTTCCTGATTGTCATTCAATATTAATCTTCATTATTTTATCTCCAATGTTAAATCTTTGATACAGAATCGGTATGAATAAATGAATAAATAAATGTTGTTTTATTATAATTTACATGATTAACCTTATTTAAGATTTTAGAGTAAAAAATTAATTTTATCATTAAGAAATTCTGTATCTAATAATTTGTAATTTTATCTTTGTGAAAATTCTCGAAATGAATAGTTAATTTACATTAACGAAAATAAAAAATACTGGGGAAGTAAATTTTATAATTTGTTCTTTGCTATCAACTTCAAAAAGTATTGGAAGTAACTGCTTAGATAATTACATCAAAATAATAAATACGTTAAAACAGCGGTTCCCAAACTTTTCCGATTCACGGCGCCCTTTTTCAATTAAAACTTTTCCATGGCGCCCTACCCTAATTAAAAGTGTGACTACTCGTAAGTAAGAGATAAAAATAAATAAAACTTTATACTTGACGTATTTTTAGTACCAAAAGTTTAGTTACAGTGGAATTATTATTGTATTAATCCTCGGAGAATTATTTTTTCATCTATCTGAACATTTTTATAAAAATAACTAATAATTTTATTTGAAATCGAATAGAATAAATAGTACTGTTTTAAATAGCGCCTAAGTATGTCTAATAAACTGGTTTAACGATAATAACTTTATTTTAAGAAAAATTAAAAAAGAAAAAAAATTATAACTAATTACAAACCAGAAGAAAGTCTAGGTTACACTTTATTCTACTTAATTACACAGAAAAAGTACGCGATAGAATTAAATTAAAATAATTACACGTCGTTAATAGTTAAACGTTGAAATTAAAATATTTAATTTTAAATGTATATGTGTAAAAAAATTTCAGAAAAAATTAACTAAGACAAATGTAAGTGAAATGTAATACTTACTTTGTGAAAGTAAGTAAGTGAATACATACTAGTATTCACTTTGCTGCTTCGCCCGCACTATATGTTTACTTGCATTTCCCGTAGCGGTCAATTTTTTTTAATGTTTTTTTGTCAAGTAACCGGAGGCAGGTACAGCCAGTCGTATCGCACGTACAGTAAGAATGGTAGTGGCTGTGTCAGTTGAGCCGCCGCTCCGTACACCGTCGTACCCTTTAAAAAATCGAATTTCAAACAAAATGAGAAAAAAGTGGTTTTTAGATATTTATTTAAAGAATATTTGGAAGCCAGAATCTTGTTATAATCTCGTTTTGTATAGTCCGAAATAGGGAAAATTTGCAATCATTGTTTAAATTTTTTTACCTTTCTCATCCCTTTGAAGGTCGAATTTCGAAAAATCTACAAATTAGTTTTTAGATGTTCTCAGAAAGATTACACGCACAATATCAAGCTGATATTTTCATTTGTTATCGAGAGATTAAAAGAGTAGTAAATATAATTGTTACTCCATTTTAAATTCAGAATTTAAAAAAAAATCCTTTCTTAGTTACATTTATTGTAAGAAGAGCATGTGTAAAATTTTTTATACATTTATCTTTCTCAGTTTTTGCTTGGCATTGATTAGAAATTAGTTCTGACATGTTGTTTTATTCAGGGTCTTTAATTTTTAGCAAAAAGTAAAATTAGACTAAATAAAAAATTACGTTATTATCAACCATTGTTGTTTTTTATTTTAAATCTTAAAACATTGCTTATGCTCGAAAAAATATCATTCATATGGCATCCACGGCTTTGCCTGACATAGCCAAATCTATCAACAAGCTTTTGTGTGTTTCTTCTGCACAAATTAGTTTGAATTCCATTAATAACGCGTCGAATATTTGCTTTCAAGTCGTCAATCGTTCGTGGTTTGTTGTTGTAGACCTTTGACTTAACATAACCCTAGAGTAAAAGGTATAAGGAAGTCAAATCACACGATCTTGATGGCCTATTGAAATTACCATTTCCTGAAATTATCGAATCGCCAAACGTTTTACGCAATAACCGAGTTATTTCAACAGTTATGTGTCATCTGGCACTATCCTGTTGAAACCACATCTTACTCAAAGTAATATTTTTGTTTTTTTTATTTTTTATTTTGATAAATTTTGGATTTAATAGTAATTTTTTTAAATAAGTTTTTTTTTAATTTTGCTCTTAATTATGTACATATAAAACAAAAAATCACGAATCATAGCTCGATAGCTTTAACTATTTACTGTAACAGCATCTCCTTGGTCATTTACGAAAAAAAATTGCCCATTGATGCCACCAGCCGATAATCTACACCAAACAGTGATTTTTTTCGGCTTTGAATCATTTATTGATTGGAATTATCCCAAATACGGCAATTTTGCTTGTTCTCAAAGCCAAAAATGAGTCTCATCTGAAAATATGATTTTTTGATGAAAATTGGAATCCACTTTGAGCTGCTCTAGAGTCCAACCAGCAAATCGTTGACGCAAAGAATCGTCCTGTGGATTTATTTTTTGGAGTTAGTTGAATCTTATGTGGGTGTAAACCAAGATATTTACGCAAAATTCGCCATGTTTTTTATGAAAGGCCCGATTCTTATGAACGATATTAAATTGATAAATTTCGATTTCACGCTTACTTGCATTTACAGCACCAATAATCTCTTGACTCCTTCCATTTCTTTTGTGAATTGGTGAGTCAACAACAAGTAGAAATAATTCTGTTTAAATTTTTTAACTATACGATGAATTCTGCTTTTGTTTGGTCAATTATATATTCTAAAAATACCACGAAAAGCATGGTAGATAGCCCTGACTGATTCCATTTTCGATAATAAATTTTTATCATTTATAAATGTTGTACAGGTGTGTGGCGTTTCATGATGATCTGTCATAAACTGCTGAAAGCAAATGTGCTTGAAAATTTTTAAAAAAATTCAACGTCGCTACCACAATCTGTCAGTTTTTGTGATCAATTTGAAAGACTTCTTATATGTAGATATATAAATTGACTTATTTTGCAGGTGTTGACAGTGTTTCATAAGTAAGGTGACTTGCTTGTCTTATATTATGTTCGTAGTTCTATTTTCATATGATTGACTAAATTACGGCAATTAGTATTAATAAACGTGTTTGCAAGTTGCTCAATAGTACAAAATGAAGGTGTAGGTTGTGTTCATTACTTACTCCGATAAAAAGAAAGGTTTTCTGATAATACGTTGAAAAAGTTTATATATATATATATATATATATATATATATATATATATATATATATATTATTATTATTATTATTATTATTATTATTATTATTTAAGAAAGAGGTACTCAAAACTAATAAAATGGTTTCTTGAAATGAAAATATTTAGATTTTTCTAGACTTTCTTAAGTAATACGATTTTGATACTTATGACTTATGATAATATAATTTTGTTTTTAATGAGTTCCGGTCTGCAGAATCCCATTATCTTAAATCATCATGTGGTTTCCTTCTTCCTGTTCTTCCTTAATAAATATTTTTTTATTTATTCTTTTTGGAAATGCATTTAGAAAAGATTTTTTATACATTTAAAAAAGATCGACTTAACGTAGGTTAAAAAAAATTATTTTTTTTTTAAATTGTTATAAAATTAATTTGAATAAAAACAGATTTAAATTTATTGATTAGTGTTTTAATTAGTAAATCCATATTTACATTTAACTAACTAATCTAATTTAGCTAACATTTAAATTATGTATACACAAGCAGCTTATATAATGAATACACAACAGGATGTTACATACGGGTATACATTATCACCGATAAATGTGGTTAATTAATTTTGTGTATAGCCCGTTTCGCTAAGGTACTTAAATGTAAATAATAGAATTTTGCAGTTTTTTCATTTTCAAATTGTAAATCTGTTGCTGTAGATGTTAATTTTCAAAATAATTATCTTAAACTGAGAAAAAGCTATCACTTTTTATGTATGTTGTAATATTTGGCAAAATTAAAAAGTAAATTTCTGAATACCGTTTTTTAAATTTTGATAATTTAAAAAAAATCTGATGTGGACATCACATGATTTCTTATACGCCTATTAAATTACATATACACATTTTTTACTGTACTTCATTCTATTTGAAAGTTAGATGCTATCCTCCAATTCTTTAATAAAGTGGGTACTTACACAATTGTATTGTGGTGGAAACCACATTGATCACATATTTTTTGTGGAGTCGTATTAGGATTTTATATTAGTTTATATTTTAATTTTGTTTCACGTCGCTCAAGAAGTTATGTGATGTAAAGGAGAAGTGTCAGATCCGTAACCATGAACACATGGGTTTGAATCCGACTTCACACACATATAGTTTTTTAACTTTTTTTTTATTTAGGTATATTGATTTATTAATAATTATTAACCTCTGTAGAAATTTTTGAATTAAAATGAAGAGTACGTAAAATTTTATTTCTCTAATAACTAATGATTTTTTTTATTTTTATTTTTATTGTTGTTATTAAATTATTATTTATTGTAAATTTATTTTTATAATCAGAAGTTAATAATTACTATTAAATCAATATCTTTAAATTAAAAAAAAAAAAAAACGTTAAAAAAAGGAGATGAAGTCTGATTCGAACCCATATATCTTCCCTTGTAAGATCCAAATATTTCGTTAATTAAAATTTTATTTGGTTATAACTCTGAAACCAATTAAAATAAGTACCATTTAAGACAGATATATCATTGAAACGCTCTCAATGAGAGCTTATTACTGTAGTCCAAAATCCAAATTTTTCGGTTTTTGTGCTTTTTTGGACTCTTTCGGTTCAGTCGAATGCAATCAAAAGGGGAAGTGCACAAATAACTGTTACAACAGTCCTAATTCCAAAATTTCAACATCATTCGACTAATCGTTTCTGAGTTATACGAGATATATACGTACGTACATACATACGTAGGTACAGAAGTCATGCCGAAACTAGTCAAAATGGATATTTCCGTTGAAATCTGAAAACCGAAATTTTTCACGATCACAATACTTGCAAGGAAGTAAAAACAGTTTTGTTTAGTTTTAGTTAGTATTTCATCGTTGCAACTTTTTATAATACTTTTAAGCAACTTTTACAAAATTACTGAAAAATAATTTCACGATTTCATTATAATTATTTTTTTTTGTCTTCAGTCATTTGACTGGTTAGATGCAGCTCTCCAAGATTACCTATGTAGTACCAGTCGTTTTAATTTTGAGTATACCCTCTACATCCTACATCCCTAACAATTTGTTTTACATATTCTAAACGTTGCCTTCCTGCACAATTTTTTCCATCTACTTGCCCTCCAATATCAAAGCGGCTATTCCAGGTTGCCTTAAGATGTGGCCTATAAGTCTATCTCTTCTTTTAGCTATATTTTTCCAAATGCTTCTTTCTTCAATTTGCCGCAACATCTCTTCGTTCGTCACTTTATCTACCCATCTTATTTTTAACATTCTCTTTTAGCATCACATTTAAAAAGCTTCTAATCTTTTCTTCTCATGTAGTCCGATCGTTCAAGTTTCACTTCCATATAAAGCTACGTTCCAAAAATTATTTTCAAAAATGTTTTCCTAATGTTTAAATTAATTTTTGATGAAGCAAATTATATTTCTGACTGAAAGCTCGTTTCTCATGTGCTATTCGGCATTTTATATCGCTCTTGCTTCGTCCATCTTTAGTAATTCTACTTTATTTTGTAAAAAATATGCATTTTATATTATTTAAATTAATTTTTATTTTTAAGTATGGATAGGGCAACAAAACTGCTACCCATATGAAGAAAAGCTGTTTATAAGAAATGCAAAAGTGAAAAGCAAGCGTGTTGAAAAACATAACAAAAGGATTGCAGAGTAAACCGTAAATAAGTTGCTACCAATCATAATTTAAAAAAACCCTCGATTATTTAAAAATATATATATATATATTTAATTTTTTTACCATCTTAATGATTTCCTTGATTTTCACTTGAAAGTTCTTTGAATATCATAACGATTATCACGCTATAATCTAATCACTATGAAGATCAGGTGGCACTAATCAACAAAATTAAAAAAAAAATCGTTGAATTTTTTTCATTTCATTTGAGGAAGAGTAAAGCTTGAATAATACGTATAAAATGTATATACGGATCGAATTAAAAACCACATCCTTTTAATTGAAATCGGTTAAAAATTGTTCATATAATTTTTCGCAAAATTCTAATAGCTTTTTAATATTAGATTCTTGAATTTATTTTGATCATCTGCGAATATACCTCTAATGTTTTAGAAATATTGTGTTAAAGAATCATCTCATATTGAGTTTTAATTAATATATATAAATTCAAATTCAAAATCGTTTAAAAAAAATTTTGTACTAGTTTTGTAGTAGTATTTATTCTTTGTTAAATAAAAGAAAATGGTTTCAGATTATTTCTATACTGCCAGTCCTTTTATAACCAACACAGTTTTTTTATATATAGCAATCATTCCTAAAAATTAAAAAAAAAAAAACAAATGAAATTCGATTATTTTATAATATTTTTTTTATTTATTTATAATAATAATTATTTTCTTTTGGTTATGGCCAACTGTGTACTGCGTTTTTAAGATTCCTTATTGTAACATTTTCTCTGTATTTCTGACATTGTAATTCTAATATTTTTATCGCGTTTCTCTCCTTTCTTTTAATTTTTCGGAATTTAAAATTATAAATCATTTTACTAAATAACTCTAAAATATCATCAGCTAAACATTTCATTTCTCTTGATCTTTTTACTTCCTTGTACGAATTAAAGGAAGTATTGTGATTTCGAAAAAGTTCAGTTTTCAGATTTCAACAAAAATATCCATTTTGACCATCCCTGAATTCATTTTAACTAGTTTCGGCGTGACGTCTATACGTACGTATGCATCTCGCATAACTGTAAAATGATTAGCCGTAGGATGTTGAAATTCTGGATTTATGACTATTGTAACAACTAATCTAATTGTGCACCTCCCCTTTTGACTGCACCAAAAGTGTTCAAAAAAGTCCAAAAGCCAAAAAAAATTGGATTTTGGACTTTTTTTTTAACTGTAGTAATAAGCCCTCATTGAGAAATTTTCGACGCTATATTGTAAGTGGTACTTATTTTCATTGGTTCCAGAGTTATAGCCAAATAAAATTTTAATTAATGAATTATTTGGATCTTGCAAGAGGAAAGTACTTTGATTCGAGTCAGACTTCATCTCCTTTTTTTAAATTTAAATATATTGATTTATTAATAATTATTAACCTCTGATTGTAAAAAAATTTACGATAAATAATAATTCATAATAACAATAAAAAAAAAAAATGAAAAAATATCATTAGTTATTAATGAAAGAAAATGTTACGTACCTTTCATTTTAAAAATATGTGTAATTTAATAGGCGTACAAGTAACTGATGTATTATCCACATCAGTTTTTTTGTTTTCATGAACGTTTTTTTTAAAACGTTCATAAAACGTAAATTTTTTCTTGCTGTAAAAACAAAATTTTGCCGGGTTAGTTTAGTGGTTAAATCGTCGTCGCAAAATCAGCTGATTTTCGAAGGTTTGAGTCCTTGAGAACGCAATTGCTTTTATATGGATTTGAATACTAGACTGTGGATACCGGTGTTGTTTGATGGTTGGGTTTCAATTAACCGCACCGAGAAGGCAATGGCAAACCACCCGTGAAACCTGCCAGGAAATTTTCAATGGCAAAAATATCAAACGCCTATGGAGTCGCCAAGGGTGGAACACGACTGAATGGCTTTGGTTTTTTGAAAAAAAACAAAGGAATTTGATTTTTGAAACATTAAAAATCTTTTTAATTCATTTATTAATATCTACTCGAAATATTATAAAACAATATTACCATTTAATATTTTGTAACATATTTTACTGTTTTTGTAAATTTATTATTAAATTTTAATAATAGAACATGAAATTATTATGTTTTAATATTATTTACGTACAAAAAAACATAGTAATAATTATATACAAGTAATTTTACTGTTGTTAACTTTTAAATTTTACAAAAATAGTTAATAACGTTTTTATGTCCTAAATTTATTTCAGTGAAAAATGTATGCAATTCGCTGTTAAATTATCATGTAAAAAAAGGTAAAATTAATTAACAGAATAAAAACGATGGTAAATGATGTTTAAATTATAATGCAATTCACAGTAAAAAGAAAGTTAAAATTAATTAAAGTTAATATAGTAGGCTGTTAACAATTACTTTTAATTTCAGTGTTTGTTACGAAATATTATTATTATTTTATATTATTCATTTTATTTAAATTATCTAATTAAATATCATAAAATGTAAGTATAATGATGAATTAATTAATTAATTAAAATAAATTTAACATTTTCCTGATTTAATTTACATTAATACAAACTTTAAAATAAATTTAATTTTCTAATAACTGTGTATACAGTATAGTGTATAAGAGAAAGAGAAAGAGATAGAAGATATTTATTATTTTATTGACCCATTGTACCACATTAACGGAGTTCAAGAAGGTTTGATTTAATAAAACGATTATTGAAAAAGGTGAGATCATACAATGTCTGAATGGATAATAAACTGGTTTATTTTAGTTAATTACGTAAGGTTTGAAATGAAATATTCCCTCCTAGTAACTAAATTTAATTTCTGACTTTTATTTTCATCTGTGCCTTTAGTGAACAGGTTGTAATTTTTACATGTTTTATATTTTATTATATTATCTTTATAATAATTTAAATTGTAATTTTATTTTTGATAGATGAAGTTCATTTTATTATTATATTTTCTAATGTTGTGTTTCTTCTTTTCAATATTAAAACTTCTCATAGGTCAGCTTTTTTATTGTAACAGCTATTACAATTGTAATAATGCTGAGAATAATACTGTTAAACTTTCACTGATATTTAATATATTGATATATAAGGAATAGCTAACAAGAACGACTTTTTATAAAATAATATGAAAATGATGACAAGCTATCTTCATTATTAGACTGAACCTTAGCTATTAACGTAGTTAAATTTCGTTTATTCTGATAATAACCAATTGAAAACCGTCCAGTTAAATCAGCCCAATATATTTAAATTAAATTATCGTCGATGAGTGATTCTTAATTACATTAATTCAATTTTACTTTAAAATGTTTTTTTTTTTGTAGCACCTCAGGAGGTTCTTTGTTCAATTTGTAAGTTTTTTATACATATGTTCAAAAATGTTAACGCATATAGTTCTGCGGTAAACTTCTTTCAAAGTGATTTTATCAGGTTGATTATAACATTTTTTGGTTTCCGCTCTCTAGAAACAAAGAAATTTTGCATAGAAAATACATTTTTATGTGTTATTTAACCTTTTATGACACATTCTGAAACATAAGTTACACATTTTATAAAGATATGTAAAAGAAAAAATATGAGTATTATATTTGGCACTCATGACCTGCAGGATGACTAATAACTGAGTGCTATATATTCGGTACTTATCAATTGATTTAGAATATGAGTACCATATATGGCACATATGTCCTCTCTGAGTCCGGCATTATTTCCCAGATATCAGTTAGTAATATTCTTATAGTGTTATTATTTTTGTGCCATTATTAAAATATGTCATTATTAAAAGTGTTTAATAATGACATATTTTTCAATAAATATCGCTAAATAATTATAAAAATTGTATAAACTCTGTATTCTAAAAGAAAAAAAAATGATGTGGACACCACATGACTTCCTTGTACGCCTATTAAATTACATATACACATTTTCTGCTGCACTTCATTTAAACTTATTTCATTTGAAAGTGAGATACGATCCTCCAATTCTTTAATAAAGTGGACAGTTACACAATTGCTGAAATATTAGTTTTTATTTACACCAAATATTTATACAATTATTAATTCAACAATCTTAAATGAAATATTAAGATAGAGTAAAAGTCCCTTATTACTCGTATCACTAGATCAGTATTATTCGTATCTTTCTGAGCTGTTGATTAACAAAAGTTTAAGATTTCTGGTGTGTCGTATAAATAAAAGTTAATAATAATTAAACAACTCCGTTTAGTGAACCCTGTATACTGGTTACAAATGTTAATTTCGTATAAAATATTCAGTTTCTATTATTGGATTATTTGATGAATAATCAAAAATGATAAAGAAACAATCATACAGGAAAAAGAAACATTGTGTGAAGAAATATATCTCAAAAAAATGACAAGAAGATGAATGTGAAGAGGAAGAAAATGTTAAGAATAAGGGAAGAATAAAAAAATTAAGAGAAGATGATAAATATAAAGAGGAAGAAAATTTTAAAACCAAAGAAAGAATAAAAACATTAAGAGAGGATGATGAATATAGAGAGAGAAAATTTGAAAACTAGAGACAGTACACAAATTTCAGAAGACTTATATCAAAGCAGAGTGATTAAATGATTGGCAATAAAAAACAAATAAATAAAATCATCAACTCCGACTTAGGAAGAGTATTGCCCGACAATATCAAAGGAGTAATGAACTAAAAAATAAAAATTGTTTGCAATTTATTAAAGATCGGGCATGTATGCCTCAGTGTATATGTTGTTCTTGTGAGGGTTTATTTTTCAGCCACTCTGCAGTTAACTTTAATGTAGAAAAAATTAAACAGAGATTCCAGAATAATTAAATAAAATTACACAGAAATTAAACTAGAAAATTAAAAAATAATTCGATTCTAAATTATAATTTTCAATTAATATTAAATAATCTAATGTTTCACCAAATCTATTACATACACATACACGTGCCTGTTAAATTACATATACACATTTTTAAAAGTACATAAATTTTTATTTCACTAATAACTTCTGATTTTTTTACTGTTTTTTGTTTTTATTATTGATTAATTATTTACTGTAATTTTTTTTACAATCACAGGTTAAGAATTATTAATAAATCAATATATTTAAATTTAAAAAAAGTTAAAAAATAAAATTAAAAAAAGGAAACAGGTTTATTACTGCAGTTAAGGAAAAGATCAAAATCCAGATTTTTGGGGGATTTTGGGCTTTTTTGAACACTTACGGTTCAGTCGATTGCAATAAAAAGGGGAGGTGCACAACTAGATGTTACAAAAGTTCTAAATCCAAAATTTCAACATCCTACGACTCATCGTTTTTGAGTTATGCGAGATAGGTTCGTACAGATGTTACGCCGAAACTAGTCAAACTGGATTCAGGGATGCTCAAAATGGATATTTCCGTTGAAATCTGAAAACCGAAATTTTTCGCGATCATAATACTTCTTTTATATCATACAAGGAAGTAAAAATGAACAATATTTTAAAAAAAAATTGAGTTACATATGTGGTACTCACAACCTGTTGCAAAAATAGTGAGTACCATATATGGTACCCATGACAGTACCCCTATCAAAATGAAAAATAACATGGTCACGTGGACAATTTAAATATTAAAAAAAAAATATATAGTTTATTTATTCCGATAGGTGTATAATTAATTCAGACAAATCAAGAAGGGATAGATTGCTACTTCACAAATAAAAAAATTGAACTGCCTAATTAGATCAAGAGAAACTGTAGGAAACCCTTGATTATAGCATTGTTCAAATACACAATTAATCATGAAATTTAAAATAATAGTAGTGTTTAAATTCCATATTAATCATTTAAATTAAAGAAAATAAAATATACAAATTGATAATTAGTAAAATCTGTGAAGACACTAAATTAATAAAATAACTACAAAAAAAAAAAAAGTCAAAAGGTGTCAATGAAAATTATTTGAACACAGAAAATATAATTACAAGGATGGAAAATATAATTATTTTTTTGTTTGATGAATTAATTCACTACGGAAACTTTGAAAAGTTTGTAAATCGGAATATGAAAATGGGATTTTGTAGCGTATGAAAAATTCCACTCCTGACCGGGATTCGAACCCTGGATCCCCGTATGAAAGGCTTAGACGCTACCACTTTGCTACGTATAACGGTAAATTTTAATTTGTATTATTTAAAAACTGATCGAAAAGGATATTATTTCTGTGAAATAGAATCTTTTAATTTTGCTTTAAATTAATTGATGGATCGATCTTTTAATCGGTTTAATAGTTTATTTAAAATGGCAACAGAAGCACAATAAAATCCTTCCTTTTAAGGCAAGTATTATTGTATTATTATGAAAAAGCGGTTCTGTGGTCTGATTTGACATTGTTATTTTTTTTAAGAATAAATGAGTACAGTTTTTAACAAAAAGTTGTGTCTTTATAAGTATAAAAAAATAGATACGTTACAATTTTTAATTTATTAATTATTGGTTTATATGATTCATGTTAATAAGCATCAAATAATAGTGTATTTTTGTATTTTGAAAACTATAATAATAATGTTAGGGTGTTATAAAGATTTTTCCAAGGAAAAAGGTTTATCGTCATCACATTCTTTATATCAAATAGTTTTACTGAAATATAGTCTAATTTAATTCTGATATGCTATGTACTTTCATACGAAATATTATGAAAATTGGTCGGAAAATTTCAGTTAACATATGTAAATATAAAAAGCATTTTTTAAAAGTTTCCCTATTAACCAGTACATAATTTTTAGATTGAAGGTCATTTTCGGGAATAAGGTTTCTTAATTTGTGTTGCATTTAACCATATTGTTATAACACATTATAATAAATTATTTTTAATGTCGGTCAAATTTTACTAGAAGGTCATTTGTGGTCAAGGTGAATGATTTCTTTTTTTTTAATTATTAAAGTTCAAGAGCATAATTTACCGTTAAGAAGTGTTAATTTGATGACTGTTATTTTTTTGTGCGTGCTTTTATTAAAAATACGTTTCTGTAAAAAAAATAATTGGGTTAAAATCATTAATATCCCACTAACTATCGTTCATATTATCTTTTAAAATCGTTAAAACCTTTTTTATCAAGCCTTAATTGATTTATTGATTAATTGTTTCATGGCTTTTAGTAAAAGTGATATAAAAAAATGTTAATACATGTGACTTTTTTTAATATACTACTTATTTTCCTAAAAAAAATTAAAAATGAAAGTGTTCTTTGTCTCATTTCAATCATGCAATTTACATTTATGAAAATTTATGCTTACTATTTCATCTATGATAGGTTCATTTTCATATACAAATAATACTTTTGTACAATTAATTTTGAATATCAAACTTATTTTAATGGATCTTTGATGTGGTATTAATTTTGTTAAAAGTTCGCTATGATTAAAAATCTGATGCGGATACCACATGCATGGCTTTCTTGTACGTCTATTAAATTACATATACACATTTTTTGTTGCACTTCATTTAAACTTATTTCATTTGAAAGTGAGATACGATCCTCCAATCCTTTAATAAAGTGAATAGTTACATAATTGTATTGTAGTGGACACCACATTGCATCACAATTTTTTTGTAGTATCCATATCAGCATTTTATATTTGTTTATATATTAATTTTGTTTCGCATCGCTCAAGTACTTGTGTGGTGTAAGTGAGAACGTGTACATGCTCACATCAGTTCGAACCCGACTTCAGCTACATAATATATTTTTTAACCTTTTTTTTTAACTTAAATATATTGATTTATTAATAACTTCTGTAAAAATTTTTGTATTAAAATAAAAAGTACATAACATTTTATTTCACTAATAACTTCTGATTTTTTTCATATTGTTTTTTTAATTTTTATTATTGAATTGTTTATTGTAAATTTTTTTTTGCAATCAGAGGTTAATAATTATTAATAAATCAATATATTTAAATTAAATATGTATATATATGAAATCAAATTCGAATCGATGTGCCTTCTCCTTGTGAGATCCAAATATTTTATTAATTAAAATCTCATTTGGCTATAAAACAATGAAAATAAATATCACTTAGGATTTATCACTGAAAAGCTCTCAATTAGGGCTTATTACTGCAGTTAAGAAAAAGTCCAAAATCTAGATTTTTTTTTATTTTGGGCTTTATGGACACTTTTGGTCCAGTCGAATGCAATCAAAAGGGAAGCTGCGCAAATAAATATTACAGCAGGCCTAAATCCAAAATTTCAACATTCTACGGCTAATCGTTTTTGTGTTATGCGAGATACATACGTACATACGTATGAAAGACGTCACATCGAAACTAGTCAAAATGGATATTTCCGTTGAAATCTGAAAACCGAAATTTTTTGCGATCACAATACTTCTTTTAATTCATACAAGGAAGTAAAAATTGGACTATATTTTAATATTCCTTTCAAGTATGCTAGTATTTTTAGAAATAATTATCGCTCGTTGCCATCAATTTTGTTATAAAAACAAGGATAATTAATGCGCTAAAAATATAGTAAGTCTATTTGTTCGCCAAATTTTAAATAGTTTTTAAATAGGATTTTTATCACCTCAGCATTAAAGGGGTCTCCAAACAATACTTATGCAATAGTAACTAAAAATGCACTGTTCCAGTTGACAAAAAAAGAATTTGAGAAATATGGTTAATAGATTTACCAATTAGATGAATCTGTGGAAAAAATCGCGTATTATATTTTATTTATTATGTTTGTTTTAATATGACATGATTTAGGAGAACCAGAGAGAAGTGTTTGCTGGAGAGAGATGAATGATAGAAATGAATTAATAATTGGAAAAAACTGATTTCGTAAGATATGGGATAAATGAAAGTAAAAAAAAAAAAAGAACAGGCGGGCAATAATTATTATTTTGTGAAAATAATAGAAATAATTAGAAAACGTTTTCTAAAAATATTCGTACATTGGTTTAGCTTAACAAATTTGCATAAAAAATTTTTCTTTAAATCTATCACCCCCTTTAATAAAGGCTAAAATAAGAAAAAATAACTTTCAAAAAAGCTTTTATGCATTTTAGGTCCGGTGTTTAAATTTTACAAAAATTGTAGACATTTCTTGATCGCTCTATATACGAAGTATAAATTAAAAATAAAAAAAATTAATATTTAAACTGAAAGGAGGTAGATCAAAGAGCAAAAAAAAAACATAAATTTCAATTTTAAGAGGTAGGGGGAGTTTGTGAAAAAAGATTTTTGATTTTTTATACATGCATTGTAGGTAACAAATTTTCTTTATTAAATTTTTTTTAAATACCTTTGAAGAGAATCGAAATTGAGTTTTTCGCGATATCCCCACCTCTTTAATGAATTTTGAAAAAAATAAAAAGTTCAATACATCATATATAACAAAATAATATATTTGAGCCAAATTTGAAAAAAATCAGTTCGGTCCTGAGATATAAGGACAAAAGCAATATGACGTGCATACGTGCGCACATACATATATATGTTTTTTTTTTATTTAGATGAAATAGCTGGACCCTAAAATTTAAGATTTGCAAAAAACCGACATCCCATTTTTGAGATTATCATCATATTTCCCTCTTTATTATTTATTCAACTTTTACGGCCTCCACGGGACCACTTTAATCAAATTTTGGTAGGGTGTTTCAGTTTCCAATTCCCCTAGAATTTTTCCATTCTGTAAGATCTTCCTTTCTTAATTCCTCTAAAATCACCCATTCTGTCCGTTTTCTGTCCTTGGATTTTCCTTCAGGTCTGTTACCGTTATCCCCACTGTTTTTTCTTCTTGTATTGCTGCTAGCCAGTTAATTTTGTTTTTGCTTTCCATAGTTTTTGTATTACTTGTCTTGAGTTTCTGTTGCCTGGTGTTCCGATAAGGTGTCCAAAGAAAGAAATCCTTTCCTTTAGATTTTGCTTATAGGTTCCATTTCCTTATAAACTGCCTCATTCGATATTATCTTCCAGTTTTCTTATAAACTGCCTCATTCGATATTATCCTACAGTTTTCTTTGTAATATCTTTTGTTTATACAGGTCTTTGCTATTCTTCTTTCGAGTTTTAGAATTTTGTCTATGTCTGCTGTGTGGCTCGTTTTGAATACAGTTTCACTACCATATACTGTTACGGAATGGATGACCGTTTTGTATTTTTTAAGTTTGGTGGCTATAGAGAGGCATTTTTTTTTTATATATTGTTAGTGAGATTTTGTGCTTTTGTTAGTTTGTTGATTCTTCTTTACCACGTGAGTTTCTCGTTTAAGTTGTATGTGATGATTTCTCCTAGGTATTTGAACTTTTCTGCTGTTTTAATCTCTTAATTATTTAATGATATCTTGTTTGTAAGTGGGAGGGGGGTTTAGTTAACATTAGGTTTTTTCGAAAGAGATTTTTAATCTCTTTGTTATCTTCTGAAGTGAACTTACCTGTTCTTTGACTTCTTGGATGTTATTTGCCAGAAGGACTAGATTGTCTGCGAAACCTAGGCAGTTTAGTTTTATGTTTTCTTTCTTTCTTTCGATGAATATGTTTTTGGGATTTACTTCATACCACTTCCTCATTATGAATTCCAAGGCGCAGTTGAATAAGAGTGGGGAAAGTCCATCTCACTGTCTCAGCCCTGTGCGTTTCATGAATGGTTATGAAAGTTCTACTCTAAATTTTCTCCTTTAATACAGCTATTCTAACTATATTCTTCGGGAAAGTAAAAATAATAAATATTTTATCACCAAATTTAATTAGAGGTCACTAAAATGTAACATTTTAGTGACCTCTCTTCTTCGTTAACAGTAATTTTTTTTATCCACTGGCAGAAAATGCAATTTAAATTCTTTTGTAACGTCAGATAATTATATTATTTAAATTAAAAATATTTTTATTATGACAATTTAATCAGAAATTATTTGCCATAATCCAATCGTATTTTACAAAAAGAAACATGCAAAATAATTGGGTTATAATTCAGTTAATTTGTTTTATTATTTCTCCTAATTATAATTTTATAACAAACTAATTTCAGTTCATTTTATTTCCAATCATAAATTATTATAATTACAATACTTTTTTTTTTTAATTTTTAAATATAATGTAGTTATATTATACCTATATAGTACCGTAACATATTGCGCAATTCTATTTTAACGCAGTGGCCATGTATCGGTGTTTCTTTCTCATTGAGGTATTCTAGATCTAACATCAAATATATATATATATTTATTTATTTATTTTATAAAGTTTGTGTTACTATATTTTACTACTATTATATATCTTATAGCTCACATGGCTTATGACATTTGACACTAATGAATGGCAAGGAGCAATACTGGAGTAGTCTATAGTGTAACTGTGTGTGACCCACATTAAGACTGGTTTTCGCACTACACCTGCACTGCAAATTTTATTGCTTTGGTCATATACATACACTGAGTATACGTGTGAGTGTGTCTGTATCCATGTGTGCGAGCGCGCGCCTGTTTGTGTATAGTAATTATTTATGTATCTTCAATCTGCGAGGCCGTGTATGCTCAGTATAATTTAAGATAAATCCAGTGATGATCATCTCAATTTAAATTGCTATATACTGTACCAATAAACGAGAATTAATATTATACCGATGTAATTTTCAATGCCTTATCTTCTATAATCAAACAACCTCTTCATTTTCATTAATTCTGAATCATTAATAGTTCTCATTATATTGGAGTTATTTTATTAACCTTTATTGACTTTTTATTATGTATTTTGTTTTCGTTTTTTTTTTTTTTGTAAAAGATAAAAATGGATATAGAAATAGTTTTGAAAACACTTAACGTGCCATCGTTTCGTATTATAATAAAATATTTTACATGCTCATTTTAGAATTTTTTATTTATTTTTAAAGGCATTACTAAACAATTTTAGTGAAGAGTTAGTGCCCCTTGAAATTTCGAACGGTTATGTTTGTTTTCATAATGTAAATATCTAACTATTCATCTTAATTATACGAATGACATTAGAGTATGACGGTTTGAAGAAAAAAAACTGGTGAATAGTGGAAAGAGTTTTCTCCAATTCCAAAACAGGAGAATTTTTTAAATGATACTGCAACAGTATTAAGCAAAATTTCTTGAAAAGTATTTTTTTTTAAATATATGTATGTGTTTAATCAATCTGCTAGTTTTGTTATTCTTCTTATTATTTGTTTTCTGTTATACTTCTGAAAGTACAGTTCTTCAAAACTACCACGTACGTTTTACGTTATACCCTCAGATGTTCTATATAATACTAGTATGTTCTGTTTGAGGAATCTCAATGGAGATTTATTTTTAATGTCAATTTATATGGTATGTAATTTACTTAAGGTTCCAAGAAAATGTAAGATTGTAAATAAAAATTTTAAAATAAAAAAGTGTATGTTTACTATTACGATTTTGTAACAGTATTACATATGAAAAATATTTTTAAAAACGTAAACTTTATTAGAAAAAAACAGTCATGGAAATTTTAACACAAATTACTCTTTTTTATTCTATTTAGCCTCTGGGAATTACCGTTCAAGTATTACTTCAAAGGATGAATGAAGATGATAGAAAGAAAATGAGGATATGTATGAGTGCAAATGAAGTGTAGTATTATACAGTCTCAAACTTATTTCAATTCATTTATTTCCAATCATAAATTAACCACCAAAGAAAACCGCTATTCACGATCTAGTATTCAAAGTCGTAAAAAAGTCTTCGTATCAAAGCCTTTGATAGGCTTATCCGTATCAAAGCCTTTACTAGGACTTGAACGCTGGAACTCTCGACTTCAAAATCAGCTGATTTGGGGAAGACGCGTTCACCGCTAGACCAACCCGGTGGGTTTAACACAAATTACTAAATTTAATAAAGGAAAAATTATATATATTGTAATATTTTCATGATTAATTACCATATACACTGAGTTCTTATTAATAAAACTTTGATTTAAATTATTTTTATAAAATTGATCTGAATAGTGATTAAACAATTTTTTTTTAATTTTAATTTTTATGAATAATATTTATAAATTATTCGATGTGTTCTATGAGTTACTGCAGTAATTACATATATGAAATAAAATAAATAAATAAATTTAAAAAAATATAATTTAGTATTTTTGAAGCTCGTAAAAATTATTATAGGGCTTGGAAATTCCGTCATTAAAAATGACATGGTATTATAGCAACCCAATCTTAAAAAAACAATATTTACAATTTTAATAACTGTATAAATAAACATTTTACATCTATATAAATAAAAATGAAAATGTTCGTTAGTTTAAAATCTTAAATCTCCGAAAGTTCTTCGCCGATTGCTTTGAAATTTTGACACAACTCTGCATTCGAATACGCGCGTGTTTTTATATACCTACTATACACCTAAGATGTCACACCTGTGACAGGTAAAAACATGTTTTTTTAAAAACAGCGCTGCCTGTTAGACGTAAAAGTAACACACGCTATACTAAATATTTTACGATTCCATTTTAGTGTTTCCGATAAGTGTGTCCGTTATAGAACAAAAAATTACTGGACCGATTTATGCGCGGGAGAAAGGGAAAAATCGAAAAAGATAAAAGGTAAGAAGGGGAAAATGGAAAAAATGAAAAAGGGGAAAAGTAAATAGAAAGAGGGAAAAGGAATATGATAAAATGAAAATGGGAAAAGGGAAAAGGAAAAGGGGAAAATAAAAGGGGAGAAAGAGAAAAGGAAAAAAAGGGGCAGGTTAAATTTTGTGAAGTTCCGTAATGTTCATTTTGTTAATGTTTTATCAAATTTTCAATTGTGTTCATTTAATCTACACACACATATATATATATATACTCAAATCTAGCAATAGCGAAGCATTACCGAGTCTAATTAATTTTTAATTCTTTTCTCTGTTAGCATTTCCTTCAAAAGCCGATCTTTGTGGTCCAATAACAGTACCTCTGCGTCTTAACATCGCTACTTAAAAAGGATATTATCAACTACTTACTAAAAAAGAAAGAAAGTTAACTACTGTCGTCAACATTCTTACTAGAATATTGCGAATTTTTTTTACTCATAAACTTCCCATTAAAAAATAATTTTAGCGTAGTTCAAACTATTTTACTGTAATGCTGACAGAAATAAATTGTGTACTGTAATATCTGTGTGTGTGTGTTTGTGTATCGTAAATAAAAAAAACTAATCTGTATACTCACTAATAATCAAAGTTTTTACTGTGTTTTGTTCACAATTTCTTTATTCAAATTATTTATGGGTGCCATAAAAAATTATTATATAATCCTTTTTGTGTTAACCTTTCTTTATTTTTACTGTTTTAGCCTCCGGGAATTACCGCTCAGGTTTTACTTCAGAGGATGATATGTATGAATGTAAATGAAGTGTAGTCTTGTAAAATATCAGGTTGACCATTCCTGAGATGTGCGGTTAATTGAAACCCAACCCCAAAGAAAACCGGAATCCACGAGCTAGTATTCAAATCCCTATAAAAGTCTTTACTAGGACTTGAACCTTAAAACTCGACTTCGAAATCTGCTGATTTGCGATGACGAGTTCCCCGGTGTTTTTATGTTAACACGGTCTTTCGTTCTTGGTTTTTGTATACGTAAGCATCACATAAAAAAAAGATGGTAGAACCGAATTTAATGAATATTGTAAAGTAGGTTTAACTTCATCGTAATCTTTGCAATGATATTTTATAAATATTTGCAAAGATTCCATTTTATCTTAAACTACCAAAATAGCTATTGATTGTTTTAACATTCATTAAATTATTATTCGGTTGAAGGTACATTCAATTAAAGATTTTCTGTATCAAAACCTTAAAACTTTAAGGTTTACTTCTTAATTTTAAATTTTAAACGACAGTCGTACGAAAATTTTTTTTTGAAATTTCAAACTGGAGCTCTAGCGTCTTATTTTGATGTAGTTTATTTCGTTTTATTGTAATTCGACATAATATTAGTTAGTTTATGTTAATATTAGTTGTATTATAAAATATAAACATTAATAACAGTTATGTTATATTACATAAATTCTTATTTTAAAAAAGAAAGTCAACGTATCGAAATAAAAGAAATAATTTGAAGTAACTATTTTCTTTTAACGGGTTTGATGCGCTTTTCATTTACTTTCTATTTTACCCCAACCTTATTATCGTAACACCTCTTCCATTTAAAATTATCTACTTCTAATATTCTAATATTTTTTATTTTATTTTATGCAGAATCTTTATTAGCCAGGCTTACAAATTCTAAATTCCAGAATACATTATACAAATAAATATCTGATTCTTCATAAATATTTCTTATTTTATGTTTTCATAATTTTCAGTATCTTTTTGTAATTTAATATTTTTGAATCTCCATAAACTATTTTCAGGGTAGAAAATCATAAATTAAATAGTTTTTCTTCTACTAATCAAGTTCAAAAACTTCTATATAATCTTTGTTTTTTTTTTAATATGATTTCCCATTGTTTATATTTTACTAATATCTTTGTTTTCCCCGATACTTTTTTAAAGATTAATTTCAAATTCTTAAATTTATCTTTGATGCCTCCAAATTTATTATAATTAACATAAAATCCTTCCTTGCTTTCGTATAAAATTTTTGTTTTTATAATAACCTCCATCTACATCAGAAAAAAATTCTTTATTACTCGCCGAAATTATATTACATGCAACAATTTCAAGAGATATTTTAAATAACTAAAAGGAAACTTTGTTATTGGATATTACTTGCTAAAGATCCATTGTCACTAGTGGAAACAGTTTGTTTTTTTCAATTACTGAAAAAAAAATTCAGGGAAATTAAATTAAAACAACCTATTTAGAAAATAAGTGTAATTTGTTTAAAAGGAATGATTATTAAAAGTTCTCTGCTGGGTAATTGGTATCCAAAAGAATGTATTATAATTTATTCAGTGTTGTATAAATGAATTAAAACTAAAAGAAAATTCAGTACTGATTTATAAATTTAATTTTTTTTACTTTTACGTACACTGTTGAGAAAAGTTACAACATATGTATAAATATGTATAAAACTTGATAATTTATTCATTTGTGTGTTTATTCTAATTAATCTATTACACTCGAGAGTTGTAATTTTAACTCCAGTCGCAAAATGTCATGTACGTAAATATCTTGTAATAAAATGTTTTAATGTGTGAATTACAGATCGTATGAATGTGCATTGTTTATTTATATTAGCCCTGGTAATCGTAAATAAGATAAAAAGTAATAATAAATTATTAAATGTAGAAACATATATCAGAGTATTATTATTATTAGTATTACCTTTAATACTACTACTGATAGCTCCTGTATCGCTATTTACAAGCAAATGCTACGTGAAATGAATTTAATGAACTTTATTATTTAAATAGGATTTAAAATGTTTAGTTTATTGATAACAAAGGTAATAATTCTTTTTTAATTATAGCTTTTAGTTATTGTAAGTTTCTAACCATTTTAGTTTTCATACATAGACAGTTTTCAAAGAAAAAAATTATTATTCAACAGTGTAAATGCTAACATAAATAAAATGTAAACGTTATATACAAATTACAAATTGATCAGGACTTTCTTTACACATGTAACCTGGTTTATTATCGACAATATAATTCATTTTTAAATTGAAGTATAGCGGATTATATACAACTAAATATTTACATTTATCTACCTAAAATCTGGTTTGTATACTTACGTACAATGAGCAGATATGATTTCAAGTCAAGAATTTTGAGTAACGATAATATTTGTTTCCATGTAAAGTATAGACAATACTAAATAATGATATAACATATTAAATTTGTATACCTGTACTACGAGTATACCCTAATTAATGATATACATAAATCAAACAAGTAATTATAACTATTTTTTTTCAAAATCGTATTTATATAAACAAAATATAAATAACTAGCCGACCCGTCTAGCCAGAATATGGACCCTCAGGGCTCTTATCAGCCCAGGCGAATCCCGGAGCCAAGTCAGGGGTTCCTCGAGGCCTTCCGGGTTTAACGAGCGTCCCCATGGCCGCAGAGCTCCCTTCGCTGTGTGAAAGTATTGACTTATAATATAGGAACAAATATAGATAATTGTCACTTTTATGAAAATTGTTTAACATAAAAACATTATTTAATTCACTTTTTAACCAAAATTAAAAGTTTAAAATTATATCATAATCCGACGATATCATTAATAAAAGCTAAATCTAAAATAAAACTAACATTTAATTGTGAGTTACATATATTTTGTGATCATAAAAAAGGAAAATTCAAAAACGTAATAAATAAAAGGATTTATTTTTGTAAATATGTTACAATAGATATAAAAGATTTAATTTAGTTAAATTAAACCTAATTAATTAGCTCTGTCTAGCTAGAACCTGGATCCTCAGAACCCAGGTTGGCCACGCGAACCCCGAAATCAACTCAGCGGTTCCTCAGGGCTACGAAGCCTACGCCAGGGCCACAGAGCTCGCTTCGCTCTTCATTCCCAATTTGCCAAGGGGACCGGCGCTTAGGACACCCATCTATCAGATTCCCATCTATCCAGAAGGCTCCACTCCCTGGAACCCCGCACTGTACGTTATGCTCATGGTTGTGAGAATAATACTGATAAATATTGATTATAGTATTCAGGGTTTATAGAAACCTAAAAAGAAACTAAATTACAAAAGATAGAATAATAGTAACTATAGTAACTAAAATACACACACCTTTGACGACGAAAAATTCATAACTTATTTCTTTGCCATGGTGGTAGAAATATTATAATGAAGTAAAAGGATTAATCTACTATTTCCTTCATGAATATTTTTAATCCTCAACTTCACCATTCTTCGGGGCGAAGAAATAATGAATACTTTTAATATCTTAATCTTCAAGAAAAGTAGGGCCTCGGTCGATGGCTTAAAACCTTCTCTGGTATAACATGACTTATCCTGCAAATTTGAAAGTAATCGATCGGTTGGTTCTCGCGTGGTGCGATAACAGACAAACTTTATATATATATATATATATATATATATATATATATATATAAATTTCCAAATAACCGTGATCTGTTAGATCGAGAGTGTACCTGATGCGTGCAAAAGTTATCCTTCAACCAACTAACAAACACCTCGTTTGAATTTTGAAAATCGACGATTGTTTGGAGAGGTATTATAAGAGCACCTCATTGTACCTCCCAGAACAGCGCTCCAGGGGGCACTCCGTTTGTTACCAGTTGCTGGTGATGATTGGTCTAGCCTCCCACGAGGTGCTCGCATATCTCACTACTTTAGCCTCACACGCAGTCCCCACTAATTAATATAGTCGTTATAAGTTGTTAATTATATTATTAGTTTTGGCTTTAAGGTGCCCGATTATTTCGATGTAAATGTATAAAATGACAAGACGGTCATGCAGTTACTTCAGCTGTTTTTTATTACAAAA
Source organism: Lycorma delicatula (assembly GCF_047948215.1). Taxonomy (NCBI): domain Eukaryota; kingdom Metazoa; phylum Arthropoda; class Insecta; order Hemiptera; family Fulgoridae; genus Lycorma; species Lycorma delicatula. The sequence continues at coordinate 42,657,484 of NC_134461.1, forward strand.
ATAAATAAATTATACTTTTTCTTTAATATCTATTTTAAAAAATTTAATCATTAATATATTGTAAATATAACCAAATTTGAGAGCAATGAATAAATAAATTCTTCGACCGCCTAGCTATTAAGGACAATGATTATGATTATATAATCGCTTTTTGTAAATACAATTAACATCTTTATTAAACCTTAATATTTTATTCTGAAGTTTTATGTAATGTAATTTAAAAATTAAATCACAGTAAAATATTACTCCTGAAATTAAGACGGTTTCTTGACTTTGATCAGTATCAATGGTGAATTCGTCCATAAACAGTTATTTGCGGAATCTTTTATGGTACCTTTCTCTATCCAATATTTCTTTTTTTATTGTCCTGATTAATCACCAGATTACGATATATATACATTTTTTTTTTTAAATCCATGCAACTAAAAAGTAACTTAACTTTAAACGAATCAACATCAGTAATTTTAATGGATTTAGTCCTAAAAAAGGTAATACGTAATAATTTAAATGTAAAAGATTCAATTTTTGTTTTTAATTTAGTAGAAAATTTAATATAAAAAAATTGATATTAATTATAATTGATACAGTCATAATCTATGGTATTTAAGGTAGTTAATTAAACTTGAGAAAAAAGTAAGAATCTCGTGAGAATTATCTCAATATGTTCGTCAATTCTGTGTACTTGTATATCTGAATACCAACGCAATCACTATTTAATTTTGTTGCCACCAAAATAATTATTTTTAAGTTCAAAATTTTCCGTCAATCAAAGAATTTTATGATACGAAGATTATTCAAAATCAATTACCATAACTTCGATAAAGAAGTCTGGATTATCAGAATTGAATTCTCAGGTTGTCTAAAATGTATTGTGCCTTTGGAAGCCAAAGTTGAGAATACATTTATTATTACTGAGAAATAACATTATAAGACCACATTATGTTCCATATTTTTTTTTAGGACCTTTTGCCATTTTACCGGCTACACCATAACACGACCCTATACAACTTTTGTGGTTTCTGGTCAAACAATTGTGACACATGGTTTTCACAGGCCTCTTTTGAAAATAACTTAACACCACTCAGGGAGTTCTGCGGAGACCGAAACAAACGATTCTCTGACGGTACCAGATCTGGGTTATACAGTGGATGTATTAAAATATCCCAGTCAAGTTTTCTCAATTTCTGAGGGTCTAATATGTATGCGGTCTGGAGTTGTGATCGCAATATACGACACCCTTTCTGTTGACCAGTTCTGGCCTTTTATTTTGAATTGCTTGGTGCAATCGCGCTAATTATCGAAAGTACAGGTAGTCTATCGTTTTGGTTGGCGGCAGCAGATCGTGATGCATGATGCCGTTCGAATCCCATTAAAAGCAAAGTAAAACAGTCCTGGGCATCAGTGTGAACTATATCACGGACTATGGAGCTTATCCTAGCTTCGACCACGATCTTTTCGACACATTGTTTTCGTGTTATCCATTTTTTTATCACTCGTGATCAAACGCTTCAGAAATGGCTCAATTTCGTTACGTTTCAGTAGAGATTTCCAGACAGAAATTCGTTCGTTTTTCTGAGTTAGATCATGTGGCATCCAAAAGTTGAGCTCTTTTTTGTAATCAGTTTTCTCCAGATGGTTTAACACTGTTTGGGATGGATGTTTAGGTGATTGGCGATACCCACTGGGTTGATCTAGTGGTGAACTCGGCATTGCCAATCAGCTAATTTCAAAGTCGAGAGTTCTAATGTTCAAATCCTAGTAAAGGCAATTACTTTTATACGGATTTGAATACTAGATAATGGATAACGGTGTTCTTTGGTGGTTGGGTTTCAATTAACCACACATCTCAGGAATGGTCGATCTGAGACTGTACAAGACTACACTTCATTTACATTCATACATATTATCCTCATTCATCCTCTGAAGGAATATTACTTTACGGTGGTTAAACAGAAAAAGAAAGATCATTGGCGATTTCTTGACTGCTTACATGCCGGTCTTTCCTTGACTTTTGCCAGAATATAATTCACTTTTTCTGTGATTGGTTGCTCACTGCCAGCAGCATCTTGAACAATAAAATTTCCAGAACTAAAACGCCTGATCATCTTTTGGCTGTTGCTTTTGAAACGTATCTTTCTCATAAAAAGCACAATTTTCTTCACAGGCCTGCACAGCTTTTGCGCCTTTATCAAAATAATATTGTAAAATGTAGCGTAGTTTTGTAGAAAGTTCACTCATCTTCACGGCGCAACACTTTACATTTGAGTATATGAATTCCAGAACGTTTTGTCCATCTACTAGTTTCAACTGCCAACTATCAAATGACGTTCGACCTAACCATTGCGACTCATATACCCTGATATTTGGGATGCTAGCGCTACCTCGTGCGAAAAACTCACTACTTTTTAGATTACCTTTTATTTCGAACCTATCCTAGGAGGAAAGCAACAGGAATGTTTTGAAAATTTTTTATTGATATCGAGTCAGTGTTTCATGTAAGTTAAAATTCAATTTTTTTCAGCTCTTTATTACAGTAGAATTTTTTAAGCTTTTCAAACAGTTATCTGACATCTCATGTAACTACAAAAATTCGTTGTAGAAGCAATTCATAACATTTAGTCTTCAGAACCTTGAGCATAATGGTTTAAAGAATTTTCAAGCATCAATTCTGTATTAATATTAAAATTAAATTACACTAATAATTTGAGGATGACTAATTATGAATGCCACGACTTGTTGAAAACGAGTGATAAATTTTACTCGCAAACAGGCAAGTAATGAATACTGTTCTATAAATGATTTTTCGTAATACAAAAAAATAAGAATGGGATATGCCCCTACAGAGATAATTTTATAATATTCCGTAATTTATTTCTTGTAATGTTTTTCAATTACCGTTTCTGATTATGCTTGTAATTTTGTTTTATTATTTAGTTAATTTTATAATATTATATTACAATTAACTAAATTAACGGACGCGTCGTGAAGTTAACATATTCATTATTATTTTCATGACTCTGATTTCGCATACCCCAAAGCAAGTTTATTGCGTATACTGTTCTTTAAAAATTGTTCTGTCCATTTATTCCATATATTTAGTTCCCTTACAGAGATGATGCCCCTACAGAGATAATTGTATATTCCATAATATATTTCTTGTAATGTTTTTCAATTACCGTTTCTGATTATGCTTGTAATGTTGTTTTATTATTTATTAATTTTATAATATTATATTACAATTATAGATAACTGTAAATTATTTATCAAGGTTTAATGTTGAACTGATTTGATTTTAAAATATACAGTACAGACCGTATTGCATGGCAACACCATTCTTGTTTTACTACATCTGCCAATATCATTCTACTTTTAATAACTTCGATACTATAAATATAGTAATTTGTATTGGTATACATTTTCTTACAACTGGTTACACTTCGGCAAAGTTATTTTTTATTTCTGCAAATCTTGTTTGCCTTTTTGATCTTTCTTTCGACTCAGAATATACTCAACCATTATCATTTTGAAATGTTGAGATGTTTAATAAAATCGTTCATCTATTTTGAAATTTTAGTTGCACAAGTATATGTATGAAGCCGGCCACCGTGGCGCGAGTGCTACCGTCTCGTCCTTTCATCCGGAGGTCCCGGGTTCGAATCCCGGTCAGCATGGCATTTTTTCATACACGCTACAGAAATGTCAGTCATTTCATCCTTTGAAGTAGTACCTAACGGTAGCTTCGGAGGTTTAAAAAAAAAGAAAAGGAGATAAAACTGTTAGAAAATTAACTTTTTTTTTGTAATTTGTTAAAAGATTAGTTCTTCCTCAGAAACTAAAAATCAGAACTTTTATTTAGTTGGAGAACCAGTTTCGAAATATTTAGTTTTGTAATTTGTAAAGCCATTGGCTCACAGTTCATGACATAAGTAGACTAAATGACATGTTTAGTTGAGACTGTTTAAAGGGAAATGACTTGAAGTATTATTTTATTTTTTTAAATTCCAGTTCACGGTCAGCCGTGGGAAAAGGAAATGAAATGTTTACATTTGATATCGCATATTGTTTAACATTTCCGTGTGTAATTATTTTTATCATTAACACGTATTACGTCATTCTTTTTAACATGTATATACTTATAAATCAGTCGACAGATTTCGACATTAATTGTGATTAATGACTGTTTATAAAGTTCTACTTCCTACAGAAAACTTTTCCTTTACTTTTAAACCTCCTTAATCGATATTTTTATACTTAGTTAATATATTGCAGCTATCATATTGATTGTAGCTGATAACCCACCAGGTTGGTCTAGAGATGAACTCGTCATCGCAATCAGCTGATTTCGAAGTCGAGAGTTCCAAGTTCAAACCCTAGTCAACGCAGTCAGTTACTTTATACGGATTTGAATACTAGATCGTGGATAACAGTGATCTTTGGTGGTTGGGTTTCAACTAACCTCACATCTCAGGAATGATCGAACTGAGACTGTATAAGATGAAACTTGAGTGCACGTAAGTCATATTTGCGATAAAGCATGACAAAATGTCACGATTAAAACACGAAAAAATGTGTTTTTTTTAGCAGGATTATCGACTGGACTGAAAACTGTTTCCAAAGGACCTCGATTTGTTGTAGCCCATGCCGGAGGAGAGGAAGAATTTTTGATGTCGGCGTTTTAGTTTTCCTGGCCAAAAGGTCAAGTACTATCATGACGAAATACAGAGTTCACGTTTAGAAAATGGATGCAAACTCTATGGCGTTACTTTCCGAAGGAAGCGTTATCGTATGGATAACGTCCCATATCACTATACAAGGAAGAAAGAAAAGATTCCCGCTGCTGCTTCAAAGAAGGATTACATTAAGGAGTGGCTTATACCTATATATAAAGGAATAGTTTATACAGAAGAAGCTCTGAAAAGTAACTTCTTATTGAAATAAACAAAGTTAAACATAAATTTCAAACCCGTGTCACTGACGAAATGGCCAAGGAATGATCATTCTTCGTTTACCACCATATCACTGCGTACTTTTTTATTGAGCTCATATGGAGTCAGATTAAAGGATTTGTGGCTAAATATAACAACACAATTAAAATGGATGATGTAAGAGCACTAATAACTACTGCTGCAGTAAGTGTTTCACAATGAAAAAAATACTGCGGTCACGTGAAAAAGGTAGAAAATAAAATGTAGCAAGCGGACTACCAGCGAAACAGTATAGAACCTTTAATAATTCACCTAAACGAGGAAGGAATCATGACGGTGGTAAAACAGACTGCTCAAGAATTATGGCATTATAATAAAAATTTAGTGGACAGTAAATACTTAGGAAATAATTAGTACAACATTTTTACTGTAAGTTTATTCCATAAATGAATAAAAGTGCATATAGTGTTTGTGTGCTAATGGAATATAAAGTGAAAAAAAAATTCAGTATCTTTTTTTGATACAGCCCGGATGGTTTCTTTTTGTTGAAAATTAATTAATTAAATCTAAATGAAAAAAGAATCAGGTAAGTTTACACTCAGTGAAACCTTATTTTGCAAAGTTTGTGCAAAATATTTGGCAGTATTTCAGATATTTTTTCACGTAAGAGAAATTTGTTAACCGTTTGAAAATTGCTGTTTAGTACGCTATAAAAAAAAAATCTGATGTGGATACCATATGACTTCCTTTTACGCCTATTAAATTACTTTAACACATATTTTAAATGCAAAGTACATAAAACTTTATTTCATTAATAATTTCTGATATTTTTTCATATTCTTTTTTTTATTGTTATTATTGAATTATTATTTATCGTAAAAACTTTTTTTTATAATCAGAAGTTAATAATTATTAATAAATCAATATATTTAAATTTTTTAAAAAATTAAAAAAGAAGGAGATGAAGTCTGATATTAAGCAATGTGCCTTCCCCTTGTAAGATCCGAATATTTCATTAATTAAAATGTTATTTGGCTATAACTCTGGAACCAATGAAAATTAGTACTACTTATGATATATCGTTAAAGAGCTCTCAATGAGGGCTTATTACAGCACTTAAGAAAAAGTCCAAAATCCAATTTTTTTTAGATTTTGGGCTATTTTGGACACTATGGTTCAGTTGTTTGCAATCAAAAGGGGAGCTAACAATTAGATATTACAGCAGTCCTAAATCCAAAATTTCAGCATCCTTCCGCTAATCGTTTTTGAGTTATGCGAAATGTATACGTATGTACAGACGTCACGCCGAAACTAGTCAAAATGGATTCAGGGATGGTCAAAATTGATGTTTCCGTTGAATCTAAAAAACCGAAATTTTTCGCAATCGCAATACTTTCTTTACTTCGTACAAGGAAGTAAAAAACATGTTTAAATTATATCGATAACTTAGGTGGTGGTGTGATAACTACCGGTAACTGAATAGAATGTTTTCATTGTGAATAGCAGTTGTAACCTACCGTCAGAAAGTCATGGTGTGTGTTACTCCGTAGTCTCAAACTAAACGTGTGTTGGATATACTTGAAAGCATTTCTGTATATTTATTTATACAATAATGTAATGCTTGTTTTAATTTTATAAATATGGAAATATTTATTCATAATATAAAGAAGTTACGACTTCTTTTACCAGTAAAGATTCTGATTTTACTCATAGATAACGTCGCAATAATATGACGTCTTAAAGGCAGTCTAAACAAATAACAAAATGGAAAACCACAACAAGAGTATTACTTTAAAAGTTTACAATGTACATAATGGCTACAATTTTATAAATAAACGTGTAAAATATATTTTAGTAAGAATATTACATGAAAAATAGATTATACGTATATATTATATACAGCAAAATAATTCACGGAAATTCTTTTCCTTTTCTACAAATTTTTATTTAAATGAAAATGTACATTCACAAAATATTTTCAAACTGTCAACAGAAGTATTCTTAAAATTACGTTCTGTTTATTCCTTTGTTTGTCAACAAAACAGTATAAATTGAATAAACCGACTGAAATATTATAGTGCTAAGCTATTATCTAAGTTTTTGTTACTTCCATGTAGGCTTACATTCAGACATTATACCTGTCTTAAGCAATTATTCCTTAAAATATCGTGACTCATCACTTTTTTTGTTGTTATTTATTTAGAGAAAGTTTTTTCTTTTGTAAATTACATTTTGAATTAATCTAAAATGTGTTCTATAATCATCCGCTAATTCTCCTCGTTTATGAATTGTAAAATTATACTTAAAAAGATGTACTTATTTTGAATACATTAACAGTCATAAAATTGTGATCAAGTGCAAATAAATTTAAAAGAAAATCTGATGTGGACACCACATGACTTCCTTGTACGCCCATTAAATTACATTTACACATTTTTTTTTTTTAAATGAAAAGTATATAAAATTTTATTTCAAAACTTCAGATTTTTTTTTGTAATTGAATTATTATTCTTCGTAAGATTTTTTTTTACAATGAGAGGTTAATAATTAATAAATCAATATATTTAAATATAACATAATTGTATTGATTACATAGGAACAATTGGAATACTAACCTCATGGACAAAAAAAGGGAATCGTTCCATCATTACAAAGTACAAAATTAATGGAAAAAAAATGAAAAAATATTATAATTTTCAATAATGTATAAAAAAAAAAAATAATAGTAATGTGCAATTACGTGAAGGTAAATAAATAAAAATCAATCCTTCGGGTTAGTCTAATGGTGAATTCGTCATTGAAAATCGGCTGATTTCGAAGTCGAGAGTTTCAGGTTGAAATCCTAGTAAAGACAGTTATTTTTGTATTTAGTGAATACTAGATCGTGGATACCGGTATTCTTTGGTGGTTGGGTTTCAATTAACCACATATCTCAGGAATGGTCGACTTGAGGCTGTTCAAGACTATACTTCATTTACATTCATGAATTTCCTCATTCATCCTCTAAAGTAATACTTTACGGTAGTTCCGGAAAAAAAAGGAAATAAATTATTTCTTATAAATTATATATTTTATAAAAAAAATATATATATATATTTTTTAAAGATGTACGATTTACATCTTCTAGTAAATCGATTACTAGAAGTTAAACGAGTTAGAAGAAATTCAGGTTTATGTAATTATACTATTATTAAAAAAAAAAAACACTATCAGAGTATAATATTCTTTCTTTAAAAGAATATCTTTTAATACAGTTTTACATAAATTGGTCGATAGAACTTATTAAATGATGCGATAGGAAATTTATTAAAAAGAGAAAGCTAGTATACAGCGTTGTTGGTAGATCATAGTATTATATTTTAAACGCGAATCTAATATAGTACTATTTTCTAATTTTATACAAGTGAATATGTTCAATTTTTTGAAGAATAAATAAATAATTATTGACAAAGATTTTACATTTTTAAATGGAAGTGCATAGAAATATTAGAATTTTTAATTTACTATGTAATCATCACCTGCAATCATCATAATTACCGGGTAATTTAATGACCTGACAACGAATTTTTACATCTTAAAAATCTATTTTCAAGATATAATAGCATATTTTAACGCATTTTTTTTACTCGTGTTCATTTTTCGAAATTTTAACAGAATTTTATAATCCTAATTAGTAAATATCTTCTGCTACAGATACAATTATATTAACAGCATTTAAGACGACAATTATTGGTCTAATATATTGAAAAATATTATAAATATTCAGAAGTTTAAAGAGCAGTGTTTTTAATTTGAGTAGTATTTCTTTTTTGGGGCATTCCTCTTTCAACATCTTAAAATGAGGGCCTACATTTTTATGGGTTGTTGAGTTTCATTAATAGAAATTAAAATTTGGTGCTAACCGTTGGTTTCTTTTGATTTTATGATTACCCATGTTTTTGCTAAATTACGTTAGTCCGAGTAGATAAATGTTTTATATGAATAGAATAAAATAAAATTTCACGAAATCTAATTTAAATTCTTTATTTGTTTGTTTTTTTTTTCAGCTTACCGAGTCTTTTTTTAGTGTTTCATATTTATTTTTTGTTTATCTTCTGTAATGGTATCGTTAAAATAATAGAGGTTTTACAAAAAGACCTTTCCCTCTTGTTCTGTCAATTTTAATACAGTTTTGGTTTGGCCAAGTCAATCCTTCCCACTTCTTTCTAACCGTCACTTAATATTAAAGAATTATTATTTTTTTAATCATCTTCTCATAAGTTTCCGTTCTACTACTGTTCAGTTGCTCAAAATATCCTTTAACTACAAAAATGGGTCTATTAAGAAAGGGGTTTTTCGTCCTCAAGAAACTAAAAAAACAAAAAAGAACTAAAAAACACTACTTTTTCTTACTTTTAACTTATAACGAATTTATGCTCGTATAAAAAGAAAAAAAATCCCTTTCGGCACGCCGGAAAGCTCAGGTAGATTTCACTGGTGCTAAGTAGGGGATAAGAAAAATTTCCACTTTAAAGTTAAGAAAAATTTCAAATTTACTCACTACGATAGTGGTTGCATGTGAAAAAAAGTTTCACATGTTTAACATACGACAAGCCCCATTTCTTATAATTCCAGCAACATTTTGTTCATCCCTTGCCATAAGGATTGTCATATAAAAAAATTTTTCGGATAAAAATTTTTAGGTAATGTTTAGAGGACTAACGAACACTTTAAACCGATTCGATACTCGCCTATTAAGGGAGGTATGATTTTTGTTGTGTTCGAAACCCCATTTTTGCACCTAGGGATGGAAAAAATGTCCCAGCCTTGTCCCAACCATTGTCCCAGGATGGGACAATGGTTGGGACTACCAACCATTGATACCATTTTGATATCCCACCATTGTCCCATCCTGGGACAATGGTTGGTGATATAAAAAAACTTTACTTAGATGAGTTTTAGGCTCTTATCCAAAGAATAATAGGAACTTTAAACGAATTCGATATTTTACTTAATAAGAAAGTTATAGCAATATTTTGTTTTTTTTCGAAAAAGCCCCCCCCCTCCTTTTCCATCCTTATGGTCTGATTTCGCCCATTAACGAACCCGACCGAGATTTTGGATCGTTATTTTTGTGTATCAATTTGGAAGTGATTGGCGCAAAATTACGGCAGTTATCGTGTCCACAAGAAAGTGAAATATATATATATATATATATATATATATATATATATATATATATATAAAATAGATATATATATATAATATATATAATATATATAATATAATAATACGACCAACGTTTCCTCTATCCCAACAACAACAAATTTTTACGTTTATGGACTAATCTTTTATCCAGTTACCAGATAGAAATCTAGTAACAACTTTAGATCAGAATATTTTTTAATTTTTAAAAACAACTAGTATGTACATTTTGGTAAATTGAATGATAGATTATGAGTGGTTATAAAAGTAATCAAAATTACATCCTAAGTGGAATTATAATTAAGAAGAAAAATTATTATAGAGCGACTTTAAAGAGGGAAAGTGGTGTAACAGCTCATTATAACGTAAAATACATTGTAAGCAAACCGTTACTCATAAAAGAGCGTTGATTTATCATTTTCTTGCAAAATTTACTACACAGTTTCCGTTTTGAGTTACAGATTTTTATTTATAATTGATAATTAATCAACAACATAACAATGGTTGGTTATTTTTTTTTTACTATTATTACTTTAGTCTTATTTTTTATCAAAACGAACGCACCAATTTTTTAAAATAAATATTTTAGATTAAAATTGGTATTTCATAATTAAATTGTTAACTAGAACATTTGTTTGGTTAAAAAAGCCAAAAATTTTGTGAGGACAGTAAAAAAATTAATTATTATTGGGCCATAGTTTTAAAATAATTTTTATTTTTAAGTTTATGTATTAGTCGAGTAACGGGTTAAATGTAATCAATAAAAAATACATTTCTTTAATTTTTTTTTCAGTTTTTTAATAAAACATTTTGGTTATGAAATTAAATAAACAAAAAACTGATTGGGAAGTAAAGACCAAACTCGACTTTTTTGGTGAGGTATGCGAGCACCTCATGGGAGGCTAGACCAGTCATATATGTATATAAATAAATAAAATATGTATTTGTAATATGTGTGTATATAAATAAATATGAGTATATTTAAAATTTGTTTGTTTGTTCTCGCATCACGCGAGAACCAATCGACTGATTCCTTTCAAATTTGCAGGATACATTGGTGCTATCCTAGGGAAGGGTTTAAGCCATCGACTGAAGTCCCGTTTCCCTTGATTGTTAAGATATTAAAAATATTCATTATTTCTTCTCCCCCAAGGAAAGTGAAGTTGTGAATTAAAGATATTCATAAAGGAAAAAATAGATTAATCCGTTAATTCATTATTATATTTCTATCACGACGGCAAAGAAATAAGTTATGAATTTTTCGTTGTCAAAGGTGTGTGTAATTTAGTTATCATAGTGACTATTATTCTGTCTTTTGTAATTTAGTTTCTTTTTTAGGTTTCCATAAAGCCTGAATAATTATGTATGGGTATAATTATTATTTATCAATATTATTCTCAAAACCATCAGGATAACGAACAGTGCCGGGGTCCAGGGATTGGAGCTCTCTGGGTATACGGGAATGGCGACCGAAGCGAGCTCTGCAGGTTTCCAGTGTACCGGTCACCCTGGCAACACGGAAATGGCGAGCAAAGTGAGCTCTGTTGCCCTGGCGTAGGCCCCGAGAAACCCCTAAGTTGGATTCGGGGTTCGCCTGGGCCGACCTGGGTCCTGAGGTTCCAGGTTCTAGCTAGACGGGCCTAATTAATTTTATTTATGTACATTAAATCTTTTATGTTAGTTGTTACAATATTACAACAACAAATTCTTTTAGTTATTACGTTTTTATTTTCCTTTTTTATAATCACAGAATATATGCAATTAAATAATTTTAATTTTATGATATCATCAGATTTTTATATAATTTTAACTTTGACATGAAAGTGACAGCTATCTGTATTTGTTCCATTATAATAAATCAATATGTTTAACATGCTGTGTAATATTTGCTCAATTTTAAATATATCAATAAAAACAAATAAAACTTTAATTAATTATATTAAAGATAAGAGATCAAATTTTGTTACTGATGAGCGAGAAGAATTTTTATGTGCTTGTAACGATTTGCTCTTAAAACTTAATTAGAATACGTTTCAATATAAATTTAATGGACATTCATACAGAAATACAAAATGTTTAATTTATAAGTTCTAAGTTAGTTTTTCCTTTTCAATCACCTGTCATTTGCTGCCAATTTACATAATTTAACATTAGTAATGGTTATTGTTTACTGAACGGTTTTTGTGATGATGCTTAATTATTTATTCGTAATGTACGTTGAATTTACTTAATATGTAATACATTACTGTAATTTATATGTATATATTTCTTAAATGTTAATTTTTACAAAATGAGTTCATTTGTGTGTCGTTTAAATCAGTAAATTTCCTTAACTTTATGTAAAATAGATATTTTAATGCAATAGACCGATATAAATAGAAAATATTTATAATTTTTCTACTGTAGTTTGATTTCTTCTCTTTATTTAACGTCAAGTTATTGTTTTATTTTTGAGAGTGACTTAACAATTGTAAGACTGATTTGTTAATATTGTAATTACTGTGTATTCATTGTTTTTGAAGGTATGCATTGTGAGCCAGATCTAAGTAGGCTACATACATAGAACCTTTGGGGTATTTCGTTTGTTTTAGGTTGCTCTAAAAACAAATAGTTTTGTGTTAATTTATCAACACAAAGCTTTATTGTCGTATCATGATAAAAAACATATTTGGCCATAAGTTATACTTAGACAAACGCTAAATATATTTATTAAAATGAATCGAAAATCTTTTAAAATCACAATATCTGAGAAAGATATTTTTCATGGTTTTTCATTTTAAACCAGATGTGTCGTAAGATTTTTGTGCTCTCCATTTCTATACCCAAAATAAATCGTGGTGCGTTCGGATCTGCGAGGCTAGGACAGGGTTTTCGTTAACGGCCAGGATAGCAGTGTCATCAACGAACGTGGCGACGATGCAGTCATCCAGGACCGGATTGTCCGCAGCGATATGGAATACAAAATAGGGCCTAGCACAGAGCCCTGAGGGACACCTGATCCAATCTCAAAGAATCTTGAAAACTCGTCATTACATTTCACCTCAAGATAAAACGCCCCTCAAGACAATTCCGCAAGACTAGGAAGTAGGGTTGAGGAAGTTGTAACTTTAACTTGTAGAGTAAGCCAAGTATGCATACGTTATCAAAGGCCTCCATAGAATTCGTTTTTTAACATTTAAATTAAACAGATGTATTTTCAACAGTTATATTTAATTATATTTTTTCTTTTCTTGGTATTTTGTGCTGTAATACACAATAACATGCATACAATATTGTATATCGCAATTGTATAATAGCATAAGGTATAAAAAGAAGGGAAGAATTATTATAATTTTATTAGAAATTTTTGATAAGAAATTTAAAAAAAATACTTAAAACTATTATTAAAAGTATATACTGACAAATAATTAATTAGTCGAACTTGACGTCTGGAAAAAAATAATGAATATGTATATACTTTTGTTTCATCCAGAAATAAAAATTATTTTAATTACATTGATGTTCATAATAGTCAGAATAAATAATGAGAAAATAATTAGTTTACAAAAAAACAAGGTCATGCGAAAACACTTTAGTTATATCAATTATTGTTTCCCTTTAAGAAAATAATCTCATCCAGTTTACATTAAATGTACTGTAAACCTAGTAATTAACGTGTAAAGATGTAATGTAGAAATTCAATGAGTATAAACTATGAATTTTTTTCTTTGAAATTTATTTTATGTACGTTTTCTATGATGCAATTTACACTTTTTTTGGAGGAAAATAGTGACTATTTTATATGCCTTTTTTGGCTATTTGTATATTTATTCTGTCTTCGCTCAAAAACTTTTCTTCATGGTTGTATACTGGTTAATAATTTACATAAAGGATCCGCTTGAAAACCGTGATAATTTTATTTTAAGGTCTTTTTTGTGAGATGCTGTTATTATCTATATTTTTTTTTTGGTCGATTAGTTTTTTTAAGTAGGAAAATTATATTTATGGTCGATCACTATGTGGTAGCCGATTACTTTATCAGTTAGTAGATTATCGTTCATAAATTTTTTATTATCTTTCTTTATACGTTTAATAGCATATTTTTTCCTTTTTAATACCCCTCCTTTAAAGCTTCTTTTTTATTTTTAATAATATAATATTGAAATTTCAAAAAGATAGTTTTTTTAATAATTAATACAATAAACAGAATTTTTGTTTTTATGATAATTCTGAAAATATTTGTGATAAGTGAAATCAATTTGTTTTTTAATATTGAAAACGAATCTAAAGCCAGCATTTTTCCATCACTCTACATTTTTTTTAAATTTCGAAAATTTTAATTTTTAAAATTTATTAATCATGAAATAATAACTTAAGTCATAATACAAACATCGCATGTCATAACAGCATATCTATCTATTAAAGTGTACGTTAAAAAGGTTCATCATATCTGAACGATTAAAAACAATACAAACCTCTGTTAGCCTACTGCTTTTATTAGTAGAAACTCTTTAGTCAATCTGATGACTGTATGTGAACATTGAAGTTTTATAATGTTTCATAAGTGTGTAAATGATTTTTACAGTTTTTGTTACGTACGTGGTGGGTTCATTACAAAATCACATAAAAAACTCATTACACGTTTAATTAAAAATGCTTATAACTTGTACTTTGACAGTAAAATCAGTAATCGGGATAAGACATGGGCTTTAGTAACTGTGGGTCGACTTATGTCTTAAATTTTTGTTCTTTTTTTATTAATTAAAAATTTCCTTTTGTTGCATTTATTCTTATTTTGCAGTTTTTGTTACTTTTAAAAAGTACCCTTAATAGCTAGCATTACTTACTCTTTCTAATTAAGTTTAGTTTTATCGGTATGTGAATTTCCATTAATGTTAGGAGGCATATATTTTGTACTACGTCGAGCTTTTCTAAATACATTCTTAGCAGTATTTCTTGCTGTGTCGGTGTTTTCATGATCTAAACTTACACTTGACGATCTAGAAAACTGTTAAACTTCTGAGAAATCATAGTACCTCCTTGATATCAGTAAATTCGAGAACAAAATGTGAGAATAACCAATAACATGTAAGAAATTTCAGACATCTATTCCGCAAGATTAATGACGTATTGAAGTGAGGAAATTAAAAGACGAATAGCAATGGTAAAACAGGCTTTAAATGGGGAAAACGTTATTACTACTAAATGGATAACGTTATTAAAATTCTTTAAATGGGGAAAACGTTATTACAGAAATGGATAACATCTCTATATTCTCATAATACAATGTATATATTACATTTGATGTAATAACGATCAGAAAGAAACTGGATAAGATATTGGCTAAGAAAATGTGTACTAATAGAGAGTAAAGAAAATGTAATAGAAGGAATGAGAGGAAGAGGAAATACGAATAGGTTTCAATATATTGATAAAAGAAATAGGGCGGAAGAGAAGTACGAGCAAACGAAAAGATTGACGCGCAGGATTGATTAGCTTGGAGGCCAGTTATTTATTGAAACCTGCCAAACGACAGAAAACTTATAAGTAATTACGAGATGAATGGAAGCCTGTTTCATTAAAATAAATCAGAATGAGTGTAAACCACAGTCTAACAAAGCTAAATGGTACGTAGTTTAATCTTATTTATAATAATATTATTAAAACTTCTTTATGTGAAACTACTTTTACAATTAACCGAATAATAAATTTAATATAGGGAAAAAATTGTTAAAGATTACAACTATTTGAAAAATTCTGTTAAATTCGAACTTTTAAAATACTTTTCATGTTATATGTTAACGCTAATCAACAGAATGTTTATTTACATAAAATACCAATATTGCTTTATGTGTTACAGAGTTTCAATCTAATAACATATATATATATATATATATATATATATATATATTGACACATTATTTTAAATTAAATTTCTTTATATTATGTTAGTCATATATTCAAAATATTGAGTTCAGTTAGATTTGCCCTCTTGATTTTTTTCCAAGGTTGAACAATTAATTCTTTACGTAATCCCTGACGTTATATTCATTATTCTTTCGCAATCGTATTTTTTCTTTTTCTTTTCGCAGAGATTATTGCCTACAACATCTGATATTCGCTATGATAATATACATGAGTATTAGCATAAAGTGTCAGGTCACGGTTTGACTTAAATTTCATACATATTTTTTTTTTTAATAGTTTTTTATGGGATTAAATAATATTGATTGCAGGTTTGAAATTTAAGAGCATAACCTTTATCATTTTCAAAAGAAATCTCATTTTTCTAGATTTATTTACCTTACATTTTTAATTTTAATTATTTGTTACTGAAATAATTTTATAGTAAAAAATAAATATTACATCCTTTGCATATAATTATTGTTTATTTTTTTTTTTATTTTTTTTAATTATAATTGTATTTTAAGCGGAGTAATTATTTATTCATTTTTTTTTTCTTATTTATTTCCCTCAATTACACAAAGTTGTTTGTTGCCTTGAATTTGTCAGATATTCATAAAGATTTGTAATAATGATTGTTTATTTCTTTGTAAATTTATGAAGAGTTTAAAAAAGAAACAGTTTAATATATTTTTCGCATATAATTATTTTAAACAGAAAGAGTTTACAGTAATGATGACACACTGTCGATTTGACTTTTCAGATAAGTGATCTAATTATATGAAATAACTTTTCTATTTTTATATGTAAAGTCATTCAGAATAGTACGAATATCTTAACCCACAATTTTTGGAAGAGTTAGTTATAATATATTGCAATTTTCTCTAAAACAAAGATAATGAAAGAAATTCTTATAAATGTTTAAGTGATTGAACCAAATGTGTGTTCCACTTTTTACATGGCGGCTTTCATGTTACCACTACAAGCTCGCATTTGTTTCAAATGAAAACTGTCTCCATGCAAAATTGGAATAAATATGTAGCTTTAAACAATATCAATAGTGATAAGAAGATAGATGAAAATGGGTGACTGTGATAAAGAAAGGAAGAAACTTCGATAGATTATTAATTGCTTTCTACATAGTTGATCGCTATTCAAATCTAATAAATATGAGGCTGAAAACCTGTGTTTCAGTTGCCTTGTAACTCGCAGAAGGCTTAATTACCTGATTCCTACATTATATATATTACAATAATAATAATAATTGAAATAATAATATAACATTAATTGTTAATTTACATACATATAAATTAACAATTAATGTAATCCACCTTACCAGCACGTTGATATTTACTCTAGATCTTTTGGCTTACCCGGAAACCATTATCAGGAGTTAAAATTAATATATTTTAAGTCAAAAGTTTAAAAAAATCATCATGACTATTACTCGGTCCTACTGGTATACATTTAATATATATGTATATATATATATATATATATATATATATATATACATAGAGAGTAGACACATAGATGTCCCGGGAGGTGAGGCCAAACTTTAGGGACTGATTCAAGATATCAAAAATAAAAAAACGTTCTCATGTACAAATGCTCTAACTACTCACTTCATTGTTCTTCTGTCCGCCATTTTGTTTTTTTGTTCTTTTACTAAAAATCTATATCCTAAGACCGGATTTAAATATTATAATGAAATTTGGTATACATGTATCCAGCAGAATCTTCTACAAAATAAATAAGTTTGAAATTTTACTTTTGAAAATTCAGAAATGGTGGTTATTTAAATTTTTTAATCGTTTATAGCTCTGTAAATATTAATTTATTGAATTATGCCTTTATGTATAACGCTTTATTATAAATAAAATGACATCCTATGAATAAAACAACAGTTGAGATAGATATAATTGAAGTTGTTAAAGTGGATTACAATAATTATTCAGTTTGAAAATTTTATGGCTGTTCTATTATTACTAATAATAGAAACAAACTGTTATTAATTATTTTTAATTCAATTAATGAAGAAAGTTAAAAAAAGAAAGGCACAAAATTGTCAGACTGCTTAATCTCTGCTGTTTATCATCAACCGATTTGAAAAAACGAGCTGTCATTACGTTAGATATTATTTCCTTTAGATTTATTTCATCTTTAATATAGTATCACATCGAATCGGCATGAGTTGTAATTAACTGTTTTATTATTATAATTAAAAAAAACTGCTGCGTAGTTGTACGCAAGAAGATCGATTTTTCGTTTTCGATGTCCTCATTAGAAACGCAGAAACCCAGTTATAAACGCTTGATTTTCAAGCGTAGTAGAAAGTATCTGAAGTTGTATACGTGAAAATTTTATGAAGATTGGTTGAATCCTTCTTGAGAGTTATGCTCAATTTAAGATCGAAAAAATTTGGACGGAGCAAGTTAGAGACGTGGTTTGTCATAATTCTATAAGTTGGAACTTTTTTTTTTTAGCCTTCGGGATCACCGTTAGGTATCGCTTCAGAGGATGAGATGAGATGAAATGACAATTCTGTAGCGTGTAGCGTGTGAAAATGCCATGGCTGACCAGGATCGAGCCCGGACCTCTTGAAAGGCCGAGACACTTGGGCCACGGAGACCGGAAAGTTAGAACGTTGACGTCTCTTTATCTGTGGTACTGGTGTTATCAGTATTGTTCGGCGCATACCCACCGGGTTGGTCTAGTGGTGAACTCGTCTTCAAAAATCAGCATATTTGGAAGACGAGAGTTCCAGCGTTCAGGTCCTAGTAAAGTCAATTATTTTTACACGGATTTGAATACTAGATCGTGGATACCGGTGTTCTTTGATGGTTGGGTTTCAATTAACCACACATCTCAGAAATGGTCAACCTGAGACTGGCTACGTTTCACTTACACTCATACATGTTATCCTCATTCATCCACTGAAGTAATATCTGACGGTGATACCCGGAGGCTAAACAGGAAAAAATGAATTAGACTTCATTTCCTTTTTTCTTTTTTTAATTTTTTGTTTAATTTAAATATAATGATCTATTAATAATTATTAACCTCCGATTGTAAAAAAAATTACGATAAATAATAATTCAATAATAATAAAAAAAATGAAAAAATATCATTAGTTATTTATGAAATAAAATTGTATCTACTTTCATTTGAAAAGAATGTTTATATGTAATTTAATAGGTGTAAAAGGAAGTCATGTGGTGTTCACATCAGATTTTTATTAGTTGTTTGAATTCAGATACGTAGGTTATTTATAATTTATAAAACGAAAATAAAAGTTAAAGATTTTTATTTTCTTAAATAAAAAACTAAATAATTTGGTTTTGGGTTTATGTTATTAATATCAGTAATTTATTCTGGAATGTAAATTTTAGAATTTTAATCCTTGTAAAATGTGTGAAGTTTTACGTCGTAATAGTAGTAAATATTATCGATAATAATAAGAACAATAATGTAGGCTACGTACTTAACATATAAATCATGAATTCTATAATCTATACTACAGATAAAAAAATAGTAAATTGTCTATGAATGGGAATAATTTATTTAGATATATTGTTATATATATATATATATATATATATATATATATATATATATATATATATAAAAGAAACATTGTTTTAATATTACTCATTCATGTTAGATTTGACAATCTTTTTTTATGCAAATGTTCATCGACATTTGTAAAACGCGTATTAATACAAGTAATAATTATAATTACTTTAACAATAGGTAGCAATGTATTTTACGCTAATGTCAAATGATAGTGACGTACGAAGGAAAAGTAAAAATATGTTTCCGCACAATTGTATAAAATAACAATTATTAAAAAAAAAATGAAATAATATTTTACTTTAGAAGAAGAAATAGTAATTGACGAAGGTTGTCTAAGTTAGTTTTACCGATTGTTAAAATCACTTCAAATGTAAAGAGGATTTGATATTTTTTACATAAAGTAAAAAATACAGCTAAATTTTGAACCTGGAGCATTAAAAGACTTCAATTGCAGGCGAAATTAAATCACAAGTTAGAAGTTAAAATTTATTTTTCCGTCTAGCGCTACAGCAGAGCTACAGCTTAAGAAGGGAAAGTATTGTGTTTGGTCCAATTTGGGTATAGACGGTTTTCACCGGATATTGACGTTTTGACACTTAAGGAACCCCAAAAACCGGATGGAAATTTTCCAGATGTTTGTATGTACGTGTGTATGTTCAGTATCGCACTTTAAATCACCTTATATCCTCAGAACTACTCAACCGATTTTGACCAAACTTGATCAGATTACTTTTATATATGGGGCATTGATGCCATTAAATTTTCGACTTCAAAGGTTAAGGGGGTGAGGCTGTAGAGCAAGGTTACACTCATTATCTCGATATTTCGCCTAATTAAGGACATATTTTTTTAAGCACATTTGTGTACAATTAAAAAATAACAATATTTGCAAAAATTGCGCACCCACCCAAAAAAGTGCTGCAGTAGTCGTCTGCTATGTTGTGACGTCAAAGGTGACCGGTAGAATTAAATAAATGAATAATATTTAAAGTGTAAAAAGCCGCTAGTACCGCCACATCCGCCCGAATGAAATACGGTATGCGCGCGTGCTTTAGTTAGGATGACTGAATTATGTGAGTGCCTAGGTATAAAAAAAATTTTGACACCGATTTGAATACTAGATCGTGGATACTGGTGTTCTTTGGTGGTTGGGTTTCAATTAACCACACATGAGGAATGGTCGAACTGAGAATGTACAAGACTACACTTCATTTACACTCTTACATATCATCCTCATTCATCCTCTGAAGTATTATCTAAACGGTAGTTACTGGAGGCTAAACAGGAAAAGAAAGAAAGAAGGTATAAAAAATGAATTAAACAAAAAATATTATATTTATAAAATGATAAATATTTTATCTATGGGTATCTGTGTGTAAGCCGTGCAACTGGAAAAAGCCGCGTGAGGAAAGTCCTAAATCTTTATTGTTAGCTTTTTTATTCATGCAGTTATATAAGTATTTTTTTTCGGCGTGAGTTTTGTTTCACCATGAATATTTATACAGAAGATAAAACTCCTGTTTAATCATTTTTAAAGATTTTTTACTTTCGATTCATGAATTAAAAACTTAACTTTAAGCCTAGAAGTAATAAAATTAATTTTTTTTTATTTTAAATTGCCGTTAGTATTCTTGAGAATTCATATGCTGAGGAGCTCCCATAGAACTCTTCAAGGGTTTGCAATTCTGAAATTTGTTTAGGATTTAATATTTTTGAAGTATGCTTTTTGAATCGTCATTAAAATCTCATACTTTATAATAAACAACTAATAAAATATATTTTTGAAAAAATAAAAACTTATTAAAAATTTTACCCCGCTATAGCCGAACAGTTATAGCAAGGCACTTGCTACAGAAGGGAAGTAGTTGTACAGCTGTAAGTATAGGAAAAAGCGGCTTGTTAGAACGGCTCTGCTATACTTATTTCATTACCTAATATTTTCATTAAACCACTATTTTGTGAACTTTATTTCTGAAAGGAAACGCTAACTAATTTTTATTTATATTTTTTCAACTAAAGTGAAATTTATTACGCTACATGATCACGGAAAAAGGTTTATAGATTGTCTGTTATATATTTTTATTTTATCATACATTTTTCATCAACATGAATAGTAATTAATTTCAGTGAGATATAAGAGTAATGGGGCGGGGGGAGTAGCGATTTCACATTGGCTGATTATACATTAAACAGAAAAAAACTGTATATTTTACAAATTCGTACGTACCTTTATATTAATTATATTTATTTCAAATCCTTAAAATTAAATGATTTTAACTAACGCTTATTTTTAAGTAATGAATTCGTTACGTAAGCGTAGATATAAATGTATATCATTAATAAAATAGAATAATATAATTTTTAAAAAAATACTCGTATAAATGAATATTTTTAACTTTTTATACGATGAAATATTTTTACTTCCTTATCTTTGCTCAGTCTAAATATAAGCTTTTATTTTTATTTCATTTTATATTTTATTCATATATATATATATATATATATATATATATATATATATATATATATTATTTAACTTTAGGCATTAAATAAGATAGTTAAGTACGGTCAAGAAGCGTGAAGGATGGCGTGCAATGCTTGTATGTGCGTTGCGCCAGCAATTATATTATGTCTGTTCGTTCAATGCCAAGGTTGTGTTAATAATATTTTATCTTCTTGCATAACATTGTACGCTGTGTTTATTGTACTAATCTGATCTTTCTTCTACAACTTCCTGTGTTATAGATAACAGCACACTCATAAATGTTTACGTTACGCTGTTCGCCTTAGGATCCGTTTCCTGCTACATTAAATTAATTACCCATTACCTTAATTTTCATATTTAATTAAAAAACCTTTATATGAATAAATTGTATATATTTTTTCAATCGGTTATTATATTTGTTCCGTACTATAAAATCTTTTGATGTAGAATTAGTATTTATATAAATTTTTTGTTACCTCAAAGAAAAAGCCTACAGCAACAAACCACGAACACTTGAACAATTGAAAGTCAATATTGAACAAGCCGTATTAAATATCCAGCCACAAACTTTGAAAAAAGTTGCAAGAAACGCTGTAAAAAGAATTGAAGCTTGTATTCAAGAAGATGGCGGTCACTTCCAACATTTACTCTAAATGTAAGGTAATGGATGGTGATAATAAAAATTACATTTACATTTACACATGCCTTTTTATTATTTCAATACCTACCAATATAAGGTTGGGTTGCGTTTTATATGGGACACTCTGTATATTGTACAAGTATAAAGAAAGAATTAAAGAACTCGTTATATTATTATATAACGCGAATGTTTTGCGTATAAACAACGCTTTTGTTGTACCCCCACAAGAAAAAATCGCAAGGTGTCAGGTCTGGACTCCTTGGAGGCCAAAGTACGGGTCCTTGCCGGCCTATCCATCGATCTCCAAATTTTTCGTTCAAAGCGTCCGTGACCGATGCATTGAAGTGCGGGGGAGCACCATCTTGTTGGAAATGAAGTCGATGAATGTTTTCGAGTTCATCCGGCTGAGGAAAGCAATAATCGGTTAACATGTCAAGATACGCAACTCCATTAATTGTGTTTTCAGGAAAGAAGAAAGGCTCTATTACACGATTTTTCATCACACCACACCAAACATTAACTTTAGGCAAATCGCGTTGTTTCTCAATAATTGCGTGTGGGTTTTTAGAGCCCCATATTCGTGAATTGTGTCTGTTAACGCATCCATTCACGTGGAATGTAGCTTCGTCTGTAAAAGTTATATCATCTAAAAATTATTAGTTTTCACTTATTCTGTCCGACATTTCAACAGCGAAATTGTAACGTTTTACACCATAATCGGGTTTCAAGTCCTGCAGTATCTGGATTTTATAAGCGTGTAATTTCAGTTTTTTATGTAAAACTTTGTGAATTGTTGATTTTGGAATACCTAATTCGACGCTTCGACGGGGGATGGACTTCCCAGGACTTCTAATTGCCGATTGTCTAATTAGTTCAACCGTTTCGTCTGGTACACTTGGTCTGCTGGTTGATTTCTGTTTCTTAACCGATCCGGTTTCTTCGAATTGTTTGAACCGACGTGTTATGTTATTTTTGTGTGGTGGATCTCTTCCGAATTCACGTCGAAACGCACGTTGAAGTAATATTACGGATTTTAATTCACCCATCAGTAAAACACACTTTGCATTGTTTTTATCCGAGAACATAGTA